>NC_135229.1:4306913-4606913 GCF_052324685.1 Brachyhypopomus gauderio | reverse complement strand
ACACCGGCTGTCGAGAGCGGGCCTGGCTTTCATTTCCGTCTCGTCATCAAAAACGGCCCAACAGTGAGATGCAGCGCGGGCCCCTGGCGGGCAGAACTGTCCTGCGTTTAGGAGACCACCTGCAGGTTATGGCCCTGTGTGATGGTTGAATCATTCTCAGGACATTTGTCTCCTGAGAAACCAAAAATTGTAGTAATGCATGTTAAATCACACTTTTTTCACATTTGCAGCCTTAAAGAATAATAATGTTTGTATATTGATGTTAATACTACAGTAATGAGGTGAAGGATTAAAGATTGCCTGAGGATGAACTGGAGAGGGCCTCACCTACCCCTTCACATCCGAGCGTCCTCGTTTTTGTCCAAAACTCTGCCTTTTCTCCCGCCCTGATGGGAAGCTGTCGCAGCAAACATAAATCAGACGAACATGCTCGCTTCTCACGCACAGCTGCCGCGCGCTAATGTGAAATCCACGCGCCCCCGTTACGGCACGTAGCCTGGAAACACGATAGTCTGAAAATATGACGCTAATTAACTATGTACAAAAATGTCTTTGCCTTTGATTTCGCCCATGTTTTTCTGACAGTGACTGGGTGATCTTAAGTTCAAACAATTATCCTCTTAGGTAGTCTATGGCACACAGCAAAACACTCATGCAGAATCACGTTAGATCAGTATATATAGATCGATGATGTCGGCCACGAAAAGCCATTTACGTCTGGACGGGCAGCTCCACGATCGCCTTTTGTAACGCGCTGTAAGTGTATCCACGAAAACGCGCCAGTTTAATCTGTATACGGCACACGTGATACCTGCGTGAGAAGGGCGCCGACTCAACAGTGTTCACGGGCCAAACTCATGACCCTGTCAGTTATTATAAAAAGAAAACGTGACATTCTGAATCAGGATGTTTTACAGCGCAGATGCAGTTTCCATTGCTCTCTTTGATATTCTGTGCGGTTTGCTTGGAAATCTAAAGCAGTAACTATGTTTTTTTCCCCCCAATAGAAACAGACTTGCTCTCCGTGACTGAGACCAGGTGAGCGACGGTTTTCAAAAGCATGGTCGTCACCGGCCACCGTACAGTATCCTCTGTATACGTATGGGTGTAAGTTACTCAATGTGGTCAAGTGTGATGTCAGTTTATGGCCATATATTGTACCGTTCAAAGGAGAGACGCATTCTTCACATGCATCAATGTGCAAACGTGCGAGAAGTGAAGATCTCTCCCCAAATCGCTGGTAAATGTCACAAATGGGTCCTTGGTGTTTTGGGCAGCGGGGCTGCTGGACTTGCAAAAGAGATGCTGCAATTTCGCTCTGTGACCAGTAGGGGGCACTCTTACAACTACTGAAAATTGGTGCTCTCGTTTGCGGTGACTGAACATAAAACGGATCAAAAGTAAACGGTTTAAATAGCTCAGCTGTTGGCCTGTCTCTTGGCAGTCTTGCATAATCTTTATCAAGAATTTTATAAAAAACATTTGTATAGTCACTATTCTGACCAGCCACTTTGAGGTATGCCTATCTCAAGCAGGCTGTAGTTCACCTGTTGTGCACATTGAAGCAGCCTCAGTGGTTGTTTGCGTCTATATGACCACTGCTGACCGGATCATGGATTGTGGTGGACTGTTTCAACACACTATCAACGGGGTGCTGAGCTGAATCTAGTGTATTGGGTGCATCATTTAAGACGATTTTTACGAGTCAGTTTAATTGCTCTCCATCCCCCACCCACACACACACACACACACAAAAACTCCCAAATATGTTTACTCCACTGAAACTCAGCACGCATTGCTCTGTAAACTTCTTGAACTCACCCTGTGATCAACAAACACGTAAAGTTAGGAAAGAAAAGTGAACATTCTCATGCCACCGGCCACAACGACGTTTTGGGTGAGAGGAGGCCTTCCTCTGGTGCCCCGCCTCAAACGTGGAGTCAGGGAAGAGGAATTCCGCCGTGTTGATCTGCCGTGCGAACGCCGGCCACTCGGCCCGACGTGTTCCGCGCAGGCACGCACGTTTGGAGCTTATTTTTCCGACTCCCTCGACTGGTCACGGAAAGGCGGCGTGGCGAGCTCTGAGAAAGCCATCAGGAGCAGAATCTCGGAGAGGAAAAAGTGACAACGTGGGCCTCCGCAGCCGGCCCAGGGCTTGGAAGCCCACACAGACTGACCCTGTGGTGGGGCGGAGTGGGGCCGCTGGTGTCAGGAGAGTCTGGTGGACGTGGAGGGGTGGGCTGTGTCCACCAAGTACACTGCAAATGCCCCCTACCCTGCCCTGATTTTATCTACTTTTCACTGCATGCTTATGGTTTTCCATGTGTTGTCTTCTGTCAGTGTGTGTGTGTGTGTGTGTGTGTGTATACTGTCCAAGACTGACTAGGAGTGTCAATGTACATTCAACAACAAAATCTGTTGTTTTATATCAGGAGTGTGTGTACATTAGAGAAATGTTTTGAAGTGTTTCAAGTGGACTTCTTGGCGGAATTGATGTTCTCCAAATGTAATCGTAAACCTCTCCACGTACCTCATTCGGAAAGGTTTGCCTTGGCTACACGCATGGAACCCATATCTATCTCTGGTGTGTGTGTGTCTCTGACTTTCCACACAGCTATTCAGGAGAAACAGTGCAGAAAGAGCAGCACTGAGGCCTCCATCCCTGAGCTCAGGAAACACAGCCTGGGGAGCAGCATTCTGGAGAGTGATCTTCTGCTTGAGGTGAGATCGGGGGGGTGGGGGGGTAAGGGGGGGGATCTTCGATCTTCTTGTCCCAGACTGACCCTGTTGAAGCAATGAATACAAGATGAAAGCACTTAAAATTTACGTTGAAGGGTGAAATCCTTAAACTGTGTGTGTGTGTGTGTGTGTATGTGAGTGTGTGTGTGGCTTTATGGAGTGGACATAGTACTGTGAGACACCGTGTCACCGCAGCGCAGCCTGTGCAAAGCTTTTGTTAACCGTCCAATCAGTAGACAGCAGTAGTGGGAGGAATGTCGTAAGTACACGTTTCCAGGTATTTTCTAGGAAACAAATCGTGTCGAAAGTTATTGGAACATTGAAGTGGAAAGTGTAGCTCAACTTCTCTTTTCCGTCTATATGAACTTCCTCTACTCCACTTTTTATCATTTCCTCTCGCACCTCACAACAGCCCAGCGAACAGCCCGTCGTGACATGTGAGAGGGCGTCGGCCGCATGCCACGGGGCAGGGAGGGGCCCGAATCCAGGGTTGACCCCGGAGTGACCCGTCTGCTGGTGGTGGGGTTGGGGGTTGGCTAGATACAGAGGCCCAGAGTTTCCACTCCATGGGGGGTGGGGAGGGGGGGTTCTACCTTCTGTGCAGTAGGATAGCTTTATGTCTGGTGACTCTCAGGTGGTCATGGCCAGAGATCTTTCAGATGGAGTTCTGGCTTGTGAGATCTGATCTTCATGCTTCTGCAAGGACGTGTCTCACTAAGATTGGGATGCTTTACATATATATAAGATCTTTGTTGATATATTAACATCTTTTCTCCAGTCTTTAACAGGCTTTGCTCTGGTCGTGAGTTCAGATGGAGTCATATTTTATGCCTCCTCTTCCATCGTGGACTATCTGGGCTTCCATCAGGTAAATGCACATCGGTATCCACAAGTGCCGACTGACAACTACACACTATGTCTAAATCTTTACATGAAATATTTGAAAATAAAAACAGCGTGGCATGTGGTGGTGACCTGGGAGATTGTGTTCTCCTGTCATGTAGAGTCTTCTGGGCTTCAAAGTCATCAAACTGACCATAAAATGTGACTGGTTGTAAAAGGCCTGAGGCCAGTGTAGGCTACAACCAACCTCTAGCCTCTCGAACCAGGAAGAACCAAAATAGTCACCTCTCTTCGCACCGTGGTTCATTCACAAGTCCGTTACAGGGGACCGGAGTGTCACGTTTCCTCGACATCCAGTAAAACAACTCCCCAGACAAAAGACCCGAGACGGCACCCCTGGTCGTGCGAGAAGGAGTGTTTAGAGCAGTGCGTGACTCGAACTGGGGCTATAATGGAAAAGTTGAATATTTTAGGAGTCTTGTTGTTTTATAAACCGAGGCCTGCCGTAGCTTGCGGTGTTACGAGCGTGGACTAGCATTTCAGGGTTTTTTTTTCGCCCCTGTCTTTCTCTCTCATCGTCAGAGGAGGGACGTGTCTAACTTCACGCAAGCAGAGCCGGTGTCACGAAATGTGAACACGCGAGTCTGGCCGAGTCAGAGGAACAGAACTCCAGCTGACGGACTGTGACACTCCCCTCCGTTAGATATGCTAATTTGGCTAAAGGTCTTCTCGCTGTGTAGATGATGGGCAGAGAGCACTCATATAATATATAAATGTTTATAGGACTCTTGGACATCACTAATGTTTCAACCCATAAGCCTTCATGAACAGGCTCATCATCAATGTCCCAGAGTGCAATAAACGCTTATGTATTATACAAGTGGTTTCCGTCTGTTTTCAACATTGATGGTTCTGGTGGATTCAGCACGGTATCATATTTTTTTTGTTTTGTTTTCATCTTTGCCTAATGATAAAAGGCATCAGGATGCAGTTAGCACCAGGATATTGTGACTGCATTAAACTGGCTCCCAACATCTTGTAGCAGTCGACACTACTAGTGTTAGTGGTGAATCACAGTCTCGGGGGGAATACTCAGGGAAGGGAAGAGGGGGGGGGGGGGTACTCGGGAGGAATACTGGGGGAGAATACTGTTGAAGGTTGTTCTCGAGTGACTCATGACATATACACAGAAGCAGGACTGTTTGTTTTTGCCGATTCCACACGAAACCTTCTGAACACAGTTTCCTCTCTGTGGCAGACGGACGTGATGCACCAGAACGTCTTTGACTACATCCACGTGGAGGAGAGGCAGGAGTTCAGGAGACAGCTCCACTGGGCTATGAACCCCTGCATGCCAGAGTGCCTCGCCGGTGTGTATGTAAACTCTACTCTCGTGGCTAAAGCCCCACGTGTGAACAAACTGTGCTTATAAGTTCATTTGGACACCCCTGGGCACTGTAACTACTCAATTCGACACAGCCTGCATCTTGTGCGACAGAATTTGATTTCAAATGATGTAGACCGGGGTTTGGCTGATGCAAATTCACTGCCGTGTGCATAGTGTATCGTCTGGATTGGCTTTAACTTCTGAACTGAAGCAAAACTCTGTGTGTGTGTGTGTGTGTGTCTGCTACATGATTCCCTAGGGGAGAACTCGGTGGTGCAGGTACTGAGGGGCGCTCAGGAGGCCAGCGACGCCCCGGCCGAGCTCACGCCCTTCCTCACCCGCTGCTTCACCGCCCGAGTGCGATGCCTAGTCAACACCACCTCCGGCTTTCTGGTACCGGCACCGGCCCGGCCGGCTTTTCCTCTTCTGTCCTCTTCCCGACTGCTCTCCTGTGAGAGACGTGGAACGAGCCGATTCCTGAAGCACGCGGCCGGCGCTGCTGAAGCCGGTGTAGTTGACATGTACCTGTGTGAATTTACGTGGAATGTCATTGGCACTACAACAAGTCATAGTATTTGTTCCAGTAACTACACTGAAGCAAATAATGTAGGTATGTAGTTACGGTGCAGTGCTGGCAAGTCTTTGGAGTTTAAAGGGTTAACCTGCACCCTCCCCCCCCAGAACATGCAGTTTCAGGGCAGTCTGAAGTTCCTGCAAGGCCAGATGCGGAAAGCTGAATGTGGCACTCCGCTGCCCCCTCAGCTGGCCCTGTTCTGCGTGGCCACGCCCCTGGTGCCGCCCACCATCACCGAGCTGAAGATGAAGAACGGGGTGATGAAGAAGCTCAAAGACTCCAACAGCAGGTATGAACTTCAAAAGCTTCTGACCTCAGGCGGGAGTATTCCATGTTGTCAGGGGTCGTAACCGAGGGTGATGTGGATGATCTGGCAAGTGATGATTGATATCAGCTTTAGAACTTGTTCAAAAGAATTTTAATTAATGATTTATTTGTAACTGTATATAGTCAATGAGTAATATCATAACATCGTGTCTTATCCTAATTTGACATGACAATTTTACTTCTTTACTCTGCTAATCTACTGAGTTCCCACAATAGACATTCCTCTGCATGGCCAACAACCACATGAATAGAAATTTTATATTCAAGCTTAACCTCTTTTGATAGATGTAGCTTGTCCCGTTAAGTGATTATTTTTCATTCAGGTAGCCATATTCAAGTATTGTAGGCAAATCCACTCACCTCCATTTAAGTCTGCCTAAACTGCTCAGTGACAAAAAGCACTATGAAAAGTGTCCATACAAACAGAACTGACTGTTTATCTGTGGTAGCATATTTAATGTGACTAGATATTACCTCAGAGAACTGTTCACCATATTTTACCAAGGATACCCAGTGCTGGTCTTGGAAGACCTGCACCAAACACACATTTCAGCTCACCTGTTATTTATCATAAGATTAATAAGTGTGTTCAAACAGGGAGTTCACTAAACTAGACTCTGATCTTTCAGTATCAAAGTCGGGCAGCCCTCATCCTGACAGTAGGTTTTAGAACGTCTACATCTCATACATTTGCTCCCATAAAGCATTTTATCCTTTTGTAGTGAAAAGAGGCCCCGTGGTTGCCGTGGCTCCTGTGATGTCATGGACATGCAGCTACCCATCATGCCTGGCACACCCCCCGGGGACCCCTGCCCTGGTGGTTTGTGGACAGCCCTCACCAGAGAGGGCACCCAGTACAGGAACGAGAGCTGCTACGCCCGGGAAGAACCCCTCAACTTCTGCCTGTCCTCCACAGAGCTCCCCAAAACACAGGACGCGGACAGTCCCTGGGAAGCGAGCTCGCACTCGCGCGCCGGGCCGGTCGGCCACTTCCCCGGTGAGTTCGGTAAACGCACCCAACAATCTGGAACCTTCCACGTTTCGCCGGGCTGCTCTGCTGTGGTGCCGCAGGGCGGGCCCCGCGGGCAGAGCGAGAGGGAGGTTTGCCGTGGCAATATGAAGACAGAGAGCGGGCACGGGCCATGCAGCGAGAGTTACAGAACCCTGCTGCTGCCCGGGACAGCGATTAAGACGGAGCACGAGTCAGACTCCGAGAGCAACTGCAGCACTTACACCACGCCCCATAACGGGGGGTGGCGCTACACCTCCGTCTTCCCTGAGGGACGGCAGGTGAAAACGAAGGAGGAACGCTACGGCCGCTACAGCCCACGTCACAGCGGAAAGTCCGTAGACGGGCACAAGTCTCTCGGCGAAGGCTTCGGAAAACCCACCATGTGTCAACATGTCAACAAAGACATTCCGCATTCCAATCCTCCCACCAATCAGGGCCCGGGCTGCCTCGACAGCCATGACTACCCAGACTGCTCCTCCGAGCCCAAGGTGTTCATGCAGCTGGACTACATGTTGAGCTACGAGTTCAGGAGACACAGCCTCTTCCACCCCATCAAAAGAGAGCCGGTGGACTCACCCCCGCCCTGGGACGTCCGCAGTCACGACTTTGGTCGAGCGTGCGCAGAAAGGGATGCGGATGTGAGCAAAGCCTGCTCCTATTTGTACATGCAATGATCCCAAGAGCTTAACACATTTCTGTGGTAGATATGCTTTTGAAGTAGAACTATGTTAGATATAGAAAATCAGCTGTTCAGGTTGAACCCCTCTGGAGTGTCATGGTAATACTGATATTTAGGGGATTGTTATATTTTGGCACTTTTTCAATTATATCAATTTATTACATTTCAAATGTATGTATGCAACATTTGTAATTATGTGATATTAAAGCCCCTGTGTTAACCTGGTGGGGATGATTGTTTAGAATACATATATTATTGCATTGGATCTTCTCACAGTATCCAGTGATTTTTAAATGTAGCCTATAGGTAAATGGAAATGGTATTATTTTGATTTTTGTGACAAATATAGAAAATGTATAGCGGTATTTTTCTGTTAGAGCATTTTCATCATAAATATTTACTTACACTTGTGGTCTATCTGTGTTGTGTACTTATACTGACTGTTAATACTCTATGAATTTTATACTATTGGACATGGTTTACATACTCCTGTACACAATTTTAGAAACTGGTATTTTTAATATAGTCAAATAAAGTATTTTATTTCCTGCGTGGTTGGTAGGCCATGTACCAATTTCCAAGTGTTCTTGCGTAAAATGTTTGCAGACTTGACTATCCTGAGCGCCACACAGAAGCTGTCAGCTGCTGTTGTTGGGCGGTACCTCAACCGGGACGGGTCAAACCAGCGGCGAGGGATAATCTCGCTAATAATATGAAATTAATGCATCACGGTGCGACGCATATATCGTAGGAATATAAGCAGTGCTCGGTAAGTTACTTTCTCACCGATTTTTTATTTAGTCTCACTCGATATCGGTCAACAAACTCGATGTCGGGGGAGTAGAGTTGCGCCGATGCTAACGCGGCTAACGTCGCTCCCGTTTACCTCAGCGCTGGCTAACCTACGTCACCAGCTAGCTCGCGCGCTATTAGCGGTTAGCTGCTGGTGGCTAGCAGCTAATGCTAATGAAGCTAGCTAATGAGGGTAGTTTTAGATTAACAGTTCTGACCGCTGTCACTCTTCTGAAGCCTGCTAGCTAGTGGGCCAGTGTTTTTTCTGGAAGGGGGAAGGTGTAGAAAAGCAGGTTAGTGGCTGGAGTTAGTCGGCCATCTTACAATGAACGTTATTAGCACTGTTAACTTAATGGAATAACTGCTGAGGTAATGTTTGCCAAGCGTATTAGTGCCATTAACGACATAGCTAATGTATTAATGACACTAAACCTTTAAGATGGGTAGTTGGATATATACACTATAGCGTTTTTCTTTGTATTTGTCTTTTCTTTGTGTTGAATTTGTGGGACATCTTCAGTGTGTCCCCCCCGCTCATGGAGGAGACCAACAGGGAGGCCGTGGCCACGGCCGTGCAGAGGGTGGCCGGCATGATCCAGCGCTCGGACCAGCTTGACAAAGTTGAGCAGTACAGACGGAGAGAGGCACGGAAGAAAGGATCTGTAGAGGCCAGGCTTAAAGTAAGGATAGTTGGTCATATACACACTACTGTTTGATTACTCTGGAATGATTAAACCAGGTGTACAGTATTCATTTCCTTCGTCTATATGTCAGTTTAGATCTGTACAGTAATGCTGGCTTCACTTGATGGCTTCTGGTTTCTCTCCCTTCCATAGGCGGCCATTCAGTCCCAGCTGGACGGAGTGCGAACGGGTCTCACGCAGCTGCACAACGCCTTGTGTGACGTGAAGGACATCCAGAACTCCCTGGCGGACGTCAGTAAGGATTGGAGGCAGAGCATCAACACCATCGAGAACCTGAAGGACGTCAAGGACGCCGTGGTCCAGCACAGTCAGCTGGCTTCTGCCGTGGAGAACCTCAAGAACATCTTCTCAGGTGAGCCTGGCTCAGTGTTGAAGACCTCCGCGTCCCCTGCCTGCGTGACGTTTAACGAAAGGTCTGCCGGTCCCCCCAAATCTCCATGCATCGTGCTCATTACTGGTTCAAAACATGTCAATGTTTGTGTGACATGCTGTATTAAAGGATTCATTCCCGGCTGGTTAATTTTAGTTGTAATTGCCGGAACCACAGAATGACCCAGATTGTAGTAAATCAAATGCTGTCGAATTGCATCCTGACACGAGCTGGTCTCCTCTCCCTTCTCCTCCTCCTCGTCCTCTGTCCCTCCGGTGTCCCGGCGGCAGTCCCCGAGATCGTGAAGGAGACGCGCGATCTGATCGAACGCGGCGAGCTCCTGAAGGCCCACCGGCGCCTGATGGACCTGGAGTGCTCGCGCGACGACCTCATGTACGAGCAGTACCGCATGGACAGCAAGAACTCGCATGACATGAACCTGATCCGCGCCTACTTCGACCACGTCCAGGGCCTGTCCGACGAGCTGGCCAAGCAGCTGTGGCTGGTGGTCCAGCGGGCCCTGGTGACGGTGCGCCGTGACCCCACGCTGCTGGTGTCGGCCGTGCGCGTGATCGAGCGCGAGGAGAAGATCGACCGTCGCATGCTGGACCGCAAGCGCCAGACTGGCTTCATCCCGCCCGGCCGGCCCAAGGCCTGGAAGAACCGTATGAACCAGGTCCTGGAGGGCACGGTGAGCGCCCGCATCGAGAGCACGCAGTCGGAGACGCGCGACTCGGACAAGATGTGGCTGGTGCGGCTGCTGGAGATCACGCGCAAGTACGTGCTGGACGACCTGGTGGTGGTGAAGAACCTGGTGGTACAGTGCTTCCCGGCCCACTACGACACCTTCCGCATGTTCTTCGGGCTGTACCGGCAGGCGCTGTCGGCCCGCGTGCAGGAGCTCGCCGCCGAGGACCTGGAGGCCAACGAGATCGTCTCGCTGCTCACGTGGGTGCTCAACACCTACCAGAGGTCAGTGGCCCGAGTGGGGAGGAGGCGATGTGGCGAGGAGTACTGCATGCAACCGAGCTGTCGGGCCAACTGTTAATTTGGCGCTAATTATATAATTATAGCTAATTATATAGCTGGAGAAATGCCAAATACGTGTGAATAACTTTTTATTGTTTATTTTTAATATATATGGATTAACCAAAATATTTTTGTTTCATTTAAGCATCAGGAACTGGAACAGGAAGATATTTGTTACTTGGAGGGGGTTTGGGTGTGCTTGTGATCTTTAGCTGCACAATTGATTAATCTCTCGCTAGACAGCATCACCATTTCAGTTTTAGCAGTGTGGAGTGAACCACAAACACACACAGTTCATACAGCTGTGTGTATCGGTCAGTGCTGCTCTGAGATCAGACAGACAGTGGCTGCTTGCTGGGATGCCGTACGATGACGATGTTGAGCTAGAACGTCTTCTACAATACGGTTTTGATTGGTGTCTGGGCTGTGCTTGCAGAACCATACGGTCCTGACAGGTTTGACTTTATAAGTACGGGAGTGTTTGAGTGTTTCTACACGCTGTGTTGGTTAAAGCCCACGGGTGTTCCACAAAAGTCCACCATGTACATTATTATTAAAACTACATTTTTAATTTCTTTCAAATATGTTTAAAGCATTAGTCATTAATTTAATGTACAAATTTATCCAACATTCCAACATTAAACAGTCTGTCTCTTAAGACCATCAGTAATGAAAAGATTTCGTTGTCTAACCAACAGACCAGATTCCTGCACCCTGATAGATTTAGTGTAGTGTTCATTTTAATGTCATTTGCTTAGCTGATTTTCAGTTAGTTAAAAAAGGCCCACTCCTCGAGGTCTGACTTGTAGAGAACGGACCTGATTTTAACACCTACTTTTCTTCCAAAGGTTGTAAGAATGGTTGTTTGGACCTCGGTCAGGTCAATCATCGTAACTCTTGCCAATGAGACGTAACGGCTTCACGTTTACGGCACCATTCGTACAACAACACAATACTATAAAATAATGCTGTGATCAGTTATGTTTGGAACAATGTAGGTGGATCAAAGTCCCATTTAAACACATTGGACTGGGCTTGACGGGAGAAATTATAACAGGAAATAGGTGATGATAAAACTACTGTGCATGTCATTAAAAAACACATCACTAGTGCAGATGTCCATTTTGAGGTAAAAATAAATAAATAACCATATTTTGCTGATATTTAAAAACAATGTTAATGTCAT
Organism: Brachyhypopomus gauderio; assembly: GCF_052324685.1. NCBI lineage: Eukaryota > Metazoa > Chordata > Actinopteri > Gymnotiformes > Hypopomidae > Brachyhypopomus > Brachyhypopomus gauderio. The sequence goes on along the minus strand of NC_135229.1, from coordinate 4,595,271 downwards.
TTAAAGTCTTCTGTTTTAGGTGACGTGGTGCTTTACCATTTAAGCTCACCTGAATCAAATTCTCATTGGCTTAAATATGTTTAAAAGGTTTAGTTTATTTGTAAAAGCAAATACACTGGGACACGAACAGCTTAACATGCTTGATGCTTTGACTTCATCATGTACATAAAACAAGGCACTGACTTCACTAAATATGATGTATTACGGTACTTTACAAAAGAGTGACTGAAAACAGTTCATATGTGCGTTTCTGGGTAGAGGCTTAATAGCTCTTTGTTTTGGTGGGTTCTCCAACTTAATTGGTACGTGTGTGTGTGTATGTGTGTGGCATTCTAGCACGGAGATGATGGGTCATCCCGACCTGCAGCCCGAGTGTGACGTCAAGCAGCTGGAACCTCTGTTGCCACAGGACGTGGTGGACCGGCTCCTCAGCGAATACATGAAGACCTTCACTGTGAGTCCTCCAGCACGCGAGCTCTCGGCGCACGTTAACCTCGGACACGTGGGCCTCGGGTCACACTCTTTACTCTCCTCAAACAGTCCAACATCACGGGCTGGCTGCGGAAGGCCCTGGAGACCGATAAGAAGGACTGGCACAGGGACACGGAACCGGAGGCGGACCAGGACGGCTACTACCAGACCACGCTGCCCGCCATCGTCTTCCAGGTAAACTGATCGCCTCCACGGCCCTGCGTGACGCGGGTCCACAGGGATCCATGCTCACGCAGCTCCTCTCCCTCAGATGTTCGAGCAGAACCTGCAGGTGGCCGCTCAAATCAGCGAGGAGTTCAAGGAGGAGGTGCTGAAGCTGTGTCTGAAGCAGATGACCTCCTTCCTGATGCGGTAAGACGGCTCCGCTCCTCTCCGCCGCAGTCCTGAGCTCCACGCCCCCCAACCGCACCAACCCCCCCCCACCCCCCTTGTTGTTCTCCAGGTACAGGGAGGAGGTCGTGGCCTACAAGGAGGAGCACCTGAAGGAGCGCCAGCTGCCCCAGTGCTACGTCCAGTACATGATCGCCATCATCAACAACTGTCAGACGTTCAAGTACGTTCCTCACCCCACCTGCAGGCCACCGTAGAGACGACGGCATCCAGAGCTCTTCTGTTACTGAAGTATAATAAATAATGAGAGAATGATGTGGCCTTGTATCTAAACCCCCCCCCCCCCTTTTTTTCTGTTTTAAAGGGAGTCTATAAACAGTCTGAAACGCAAGTACTCTCAGTCAACAGAGCCCACTCCGAACGACGCGGCCATTGAGAAGACCCTGAACGAGGTGGCCAAGGAGGGTTGCCAGTTCCTGCTGGATGAGGTCTTCCTGGACCTGGAGGTGAGGCAGGGGTCTTGGACCGCAGGTTGCCAGTCCTGCCATTAACCCCCCCACGGTATCTTCGAGTGATTTATTTATTTTCCCAACCCGTCACACAGAATCATCTCAACGACCTGCTAACCCGGAAATGGTTGACGGGCTGTCACGCGGTGGACACCATCTGCGTGACGGTGGAGGACTACTTCAACGACTTCGCCAAAATCAAGAAGCCTTACAACCAGGTGTGTGAGCGTGTGGTAGCTGCTCGCCAGCCCAGAGGGGACCGCCCGGCTCGTTCAAGCTCTCGTAGATTATCGTCGGCCCGTTGTGGACGTGAGGTGTGAGAAACGCTGCTTGCTCGGCCCTGTAGGCGACTTGCTGGTTAACACGGTGTGTGTGTGTGTGTGTGTAGGAGATGACGGCGGAGGCACACCGGCGGGTGGTGGTGGAGTACCTGAAGGCGGTGGTGCAGAAGCGCATCACGTTCAAGAACGCCGACGAGAGGAAGGACGGAGCGGAGCGCATGATCAAAGAGGCCGAGCAGTTCAACTTCCTCTTCAAGAAGCTCTCCTCCGTAAGCCCCGCCCCCCGATACCTGGGCTCGTGCCTCCCCTTGCTCTCCCTCATCTGCTATAGGCCTCTCACTGCAGCATGGTTATTAGATATGTGTGTGTGTGTTCCCTCAGGATGAAGACACGGACTGGCTGTGTGGGTCCATCACTGCCATTGCGGAGGTGTTCAAGCTCACTGACCCTAGTCTACTCTTCCTGGAGGTGTCCACCCTGGTCTCCAAATACCCAGACATCAGGTCAGCTCTGCCCTCCGTTATCATTCGTTAGCTCCACGACCCTCACACACACTTCTCCGCTGGTTCCCCCGTTCAAAACCCCGTCTTACTGAGGTCGATATGACGGCTACTTCCTCCGACGCGCGTGACTATTATTTTGCATGTGTGTGTTAAAAAAAAAAATCAATAAAGTTTTGTGGGATTGACTGAAGCCCCTCCCTCCCTGTAGGGAGGAGCATATCGTGGCCTTGCTGGCCGTGCGGGGCGACGCCTCCCGCGACATGAGGCAGACGATCGTGGAGACGCTCAACCAGAACAAGCCCTCCTTCTCCACCCACTCCTCCCCCGTCTTCAGAGACATCACCGTGCCAACCATCGCAACCATGACGGCCATGGCCGTGCCTAAATTGCTGAAATAACCCTGCGCGCGCAAAGAGGCGGGGCTGGGGGAGGGTTGCGGAATGGTTGACCTTTGACCTCTGAGGGAGCAAGAGACTACAGGGAGGAGAGCAGCGACCTGCCCTCTTCAGGATGCTGTCAGGACCCGGTTTGTTTTTACGATTACTTGATGTACAGGAAATTCCTATTCTTGTGTTTATGTTGAACATTACAGATGAATGCCCCGCCTTCCCTCTGCTTCTCCTACCGCTGGGCATGATGTGATTGGATAACAGTTTCATTTCTTCCTTGTGTGATTGGTTTAAAAAGAAAAAAGAAAAAAAATGACTGGATTTGTTTAAGTTAATCACTTAAAAAATATATATTTCCTTTTAGGTTCTTGGTTTCGCTGAACAATTCGCTCTTTCTCAGAGCACGATCATTATTGTGTGTCCTGATGCTCCACGGTTGCTGTGAGCCTCTCTGGTCTAAGAGTAGCTCACCACTGTAGTGATCTGTTATACCCTCACAAGTGACTCCTTCAGCATGAGATTAAGCAGCACTAGTGGAGCAGGACATCTCTGCTGAATCAAGAATTACATTTATATGATTGTGACGGCTGCAGCTGTAATCTTGACCGTCCTGATGAGAGAAAGTCTGGAGAACACCAACAGCACCATCTCAATCTCTGCTTGCATCTGCTGCGGTAGAGACAGCAGCCCAAACGTGATCAATCCAGCAAGAAAATGTTCAATGTCTAAATTGTTTGTCTTGTTCTGGAGCTCCGCAGGGCTCACACAGCAAATATGGTGAAATGCGCCGACTTCAAACCGACTTGTAAAATAATCTCAAGCAAACTTATTTCTGACACTATGGAATAACGTTATAACGTTAGAAGCGGTTCAACGTAGTTGTTCAACAGCGACACCTGTTGGCCATGCAGTGAATATGCAGCAAGGCAACCGCTGTCGTTTCTTCTTACCCCCAACATTTATTGCTAACTTCACAGAGAAAACGCTCAATTTGCTTAAAATGCAAATATCAAGAGAAACCGTGACCTCTCCAGTACGTATTAACCCATTTACATATGAAATACAGTAAACAAACTGAGGCCTAAGAAGAAAACAAAAGCCCTCATACAGTACAGCGTCTTCTATACCTTGAAAACTTAACACAGTTGGCAGGATTCTGGGTTACACGTCATCGGTCCAACAGGACAAGACTTACAGTACAGGGCCAAAAAAAAAACAAAAAAAAAAACAAAAGTTACAAGAAAGGTGTCAACTGGAAAAAACCTGGAGAAACGTGGCGTAAGAAATGAAGCTGCGAGGTTCTGGGGGCTGCTGTAGGGTCAAGGCCCCAGCTTCTCACACCATGTTTCTACTGAACGTCAAAATAACCCCTTTTTCTGTTCACGATTCAGTACAAAACATGCCAAATCTCCATATAAAAGGATCTTTTTTTTTGCTGCTTTGGCAATTGCTTTTTATAAATAGTCACAACCCTGACACGCAAACTTAAGACTTTTGGAATTAGTCGATTTTTTTTTTGTAGCCACTTCTAGAATAAAAAAAGCAAAAATAACACAGAGTTTCGCCCTTAATCCCACCGAACGAGACAAAAATAAACTGGTTTTCTCTCCCCACGCGACAGACGTGGTCTCCATCGCCCAGTGTCCTCAAGAATGCACTTTCCTGCCCCGAAGTCGTTGCGGGGAAGTCGGCGGTGGAGATTCAGCTTGAACGCATGCGCGGCAGCGTCAGGAAAGCGAGGCGCAGTGGCGCCCTCTAGTGGCCAGAGGCGGCGCAGGTTCCGAATAACGGCAGGCAGTGAGCATACAGCAAACAAATTGCTATATCAGTGCACTTAAGACACCTGGCACACAAACACGCAGGTTTTTTATCTGAGAACAATACTAATAGTGCATAATGTCCAAACAAACGAAACGCAGCATATAACAGAATGACCAAAGCATGATTTTTAAAGTTGGACCATTTCACAGTACAATATCTGACTAGATTAGCTATAGTTTTTACATTCAAAACAATCAGGAAAAAAAAAAGTGTGTAATTATGTATTTTTGAGGGGGGGAGAAAAAAAAGATGAATCCACGACTATCTGGAAAGAAAATATTCAACTGAAAATGTCTGTAATTCAGATAAATGGTAAATAAATTTTAAGCTATTCATAGCTGCTCATAGCAAGTATAAAATTTCTTAACTCCTCGTGGGCTGTATAAAAGTCAAAAAAGTAGGCGAGACCAAGCACTCCAGATCAGTACCGAGCAACTGTGTTAGTATCAGATTATATTCCACTCCTCACACGCTGAAATGTGAGGAGTCCACAAATATAAACATATTTTGAGGAAATAAAATACCGAAGCGTTACAACAAAATACTCTGTTCGTCCAACCTAGTCAAGTACTAAAAACATCCCGAACTGAATCCTCGTAGATACGCCCACGTCTCCCTCCGACTCACCCCTGACGTGTCATGAACGACAGACTACAAATGTAAAGTTTGATGAAGAAAGGTGAAGTACAAGTGGACCTAGTTCAGGGCTGTTTCTTCCACGGCCTCCGTCTACGCTTTCAAAGATGGCGAATACAAAGGACACAGAAATACCATCGCTTTATCAAGGGCGGGGGGGGGGGGGGGGGGTCTGGTGGCTTTAATAAAGTGAATGGCTGGAGAACAGGTCCTCTGCTTGCTGTCAGTCAGGTTTGTCTAGTGTTTCCGAAGAGTGGGGCACAACATACTTAAGCCGGAAGCCACCTGAAACGCACACACACACACACACACACACATACACACATACACACATACACACATACACACACACACACACGCACGACAACACAGACCACACAACACGCACAAGCACAAACACACAGAGTCAGTGTAATAGCTCAGAGGAACAGGGAGGCCCCTGTTCAGGAAACATGGCTCCTCCCCTCGGACTCCCCCACGCGCTCCTCGAGCCTACAGCCCCTCGTCACCTCCTGGCCCTGCCGTTACCTGGCTGCCCGGCGTCCATGGACGGCTGCTTGCAGTCCTGGGCGTAGTGGCCACTCATGCCGCAGTTGTAGCAGGACCCGGCCCCGGGCTTCTTGGGCACCATGCCCGCCGGCTGGAAGACGGGCGGGTAAAAGCGTCCGAAGGGCCCCGGCTGGGCCAGGCCGTAGCCCGGCTGGGCGGCGAGCAGGTGGTCGGTGTGGGGGTGGAGGAGGGCCCCCGCGGCGAAGGCGGGCGAAGCGTGGGTGTAGAAGGACAGCGGCGCGCCGTTGGTCTGGTGGGCGGGGCCGGGGAAGGGGGCGGCGCCCAACGAGGGCGCCACGTGGAAGAAGGGCGCCGGCGGGCCGAACACCTGACGGGCGGTGTGGGCCGGCAGGTAGAACCCGGGCGACTGGTGGGCGTTGCCCCCTCCGCAGCTTCCCCGGCAACCACAGGTGTTGCATCCGGCCTGCTGCTGTTGAGCGGCGGGTTGAGACTGCGCTGTGATTGGTCCAGCGCAGCCGGTGCCGTAGGCCGGCGTCGGCTCGTTCTGGGTCGCGTTATGGGAAAGGGCGGCAGTAGGCGGCGGCAGGCACGGGGCGGGCGTCTGGACGGGCACGCCCACGGGGGGAGGTCCCTGGCTCGGGGCAGTGCCAGGGGGGTGGGGTGGTGGGAGGGGCTGGGTGGCAGTCTTAGGGCACGGTTTCCCCGTGGGAGTGGCAGGGGGCGGAGCCTGGCTCTGCTCGGGGCCGGCTGGAGGCGGGCACTGGGAGGGCGAGAGTACGCTGATGGCCCCCAGGGGGAGCTGCTGCGTGTGGGGCACGGCGGGCGGCTCCACGGGGTCCCTGGAGGCGGGCCGGCCCACCCTCCTGTCCTGCTTGGCCAATGGGATGGTGATGGTGAGCTTGCTCTCGTCGGCTCTGCCCGCCTCTCTGGGGGCGGGGCTGTACTTTAGGGCGTAGGGGAGGCAGGAGCTTAGGGCCAGCTCCACCACCGCCGAGGAGGGCTTCGTCACTTCAAACCCCGCCCTCTCAGGCTCCGCCTTCAGTGGGTTCACCATGGCGACCGCTTTCCTGCCCAAACTCTTGGGGAGGTGGGGTTTGCCAGCCGGCTCCTGGGTGGAGTTATCCGACTGACTCTCTGTATCTGCAAGGCCGCGCACGCGCACGCGCACACACACACACACACACACACACACACACACACACACACACACACACACACACACACACACACACACACACACACACACACACAGGAATTGTTTGTGCTTCCCTCTCGTTAAATAAAACATTAAATCAAAAGCAAGTCACTTGGAAATTCCACAGAAGACAGTGGCCAGTGTTCTAGAGAAGATCCCAGCATGCATCTGGTGTAGATGTGCTAGCGTAAAAGTCCCAGCACACAGTCAGTTTACGTACATTCAGGAGAGGGAGTCAGAGCGTGTGCTGGGTTCTGCAGAACTGACCTGGTGGCTGGTGGTGAACTGGGCTGGAAGGCACAGAGTTGGAGCTTTCAGATGAAGTGTCTCCATATACATCCCTGCCTGGGGCTGCAGTGATAACACACACACACACACACACACACACACACGATGCACAATCACAAGCATATGCCCATCCTGTCACACATGCACTTTTCACCTGCTTCTCTCTCTCTCAATCTCACACACACACACACACACACACACTTCTACAGTCCATCAGTAATGGCACACACAGAATTACATTAGCATCCAGATAACAGCACTTCCTCCTGACTCCACTGTAAAACAGACATATGTATTCATGGCTCAGTCAAGTTTACACCCCCATCCCCGTCACAGCTGTACCAGGAACTCGCAGGATATCATTACATTCACGTGGAAAATATCAGCTTCAAGGTACAGTCGCAGACACCGGCGGATCAGAGCCGCTCTGTTTTAGGCCACCAGAATATAGAATATATAGAATATTCTGGTCCCCTAAATAATAGAATTAAGAATATAATCCACCTTGTTGGCACAGATGAGTTAAGGACTACCATACAAGAAAACACATCAAGTTTCTATTACAATCTATTTAAAGATATTAAAAGGAAAAATTGATAAATCTTGTATCTCTATCCTAAACACTTTTGAAAATGTAAAACGTTTGGCCATCTGAGCTAAATGATCACGTTTACAGTTATTTGTACGTGTTTTCTAAGCCAATAGCTTAATGGGTTGAAATTTGAACTGAACATCCAGGAAACCCTAAGGACAATTTTCAACACGAATTCATGTAAATAAGTGTTCACAAATGTTTTACAGTAATCAAATTAAGAAACAAAATCATTTTACCCCGTTTTCCCACTAGTTTTCATTTTCTTGCAACCAAATTTAGTTTCTCTATAGTTCTACCTCGTCTACAGCGTTTGGTGTTTCAGAAATATTGAGTGACACAGATCTTGGAGATGAAAATCCAGAGGAGGCAGAGGAGCATGAGACATTACATATTACCAACTGTAACGTTCTTGAAGCTGAGGAACTCATGTTGGAAGATGTTGGAAGCTGAAGGCATACCGACACTGTGTCTGACGTCTTGTTCAAGACAGCCATTACTGCAGGCTAACACGAACACTGTCGTAGGCCGTACTAACGCGGTCGCAGGCCGTACTAACGCGGTCGTAGGCCGTACTAACACGGTCGCAGGCCGTACTAACACTGTCGCAGGCCGTACTAACACGGTCGCAGGCCGTACTAACACGGTCGCAGGCCGTACTAACACGGTCGCAGGCCGTACTAACACTGTCGCAGGCCGTACTAACACTGTCGCAGGCCGTACTAACACGGTCGCAGGCCGTACTAACACGGTCGCAGGCCGTACTAACACGGTCGCAGGCCGTACTAACACGGTCGTAGGCCGTACTAACAGTTGCCCTTGTGCTAGGCTTTTTTTCCTTAATAGAAAATGAAAAAAGCCAAATGATTGAATTAATCTGGATTACCATCTTATATATCTGGGTATGTACCAATCCATTCGGCCTTCAGCCCAAACTTGTTTCAGTTGGGATTAGACCAGGCTTGCTTTACTGCTGCTGCTACTGGTTGATGTGATAAACCATTTCAGGTATTCTTATTTACGTACAAGATGTGACTTGTTCATTTTTTTGACCACAATGAAAAACAGACTCAGTAGGTTATCACACAGAGACAGAAGTGATAGAAGTGAACGTCAGAGTCAACAACGTACAAATGTCTACCTACGAAATGAAAACATTTGAAATGAAAAAACTGTTTTCAAAACAATTACTGAATGATTGAGCAATCCAATCATTTTTAATTCTGAGCATCAATGCTTACTTTCATGGACATTGGAAATGATGGAGTCAGAATAAAAGTGGGGTTTTCATCTCCAAGATCTGTGTCACTCAATTTTTATGAAACACCAAATAAGTTGTAGAGGCAGAACTACATATTAAAACTACATTTGGTTACAAGAAAGTGAAAACTAGTTCCAAGTCATGATTTATGTTTCTCTATTTGATGACTGTAAAACATGCACCAACATGGGACATGGGGAGGGAGGGGGTAGTGTCGGGGAGGGGGGGGGTAGTGTTGGGGAGGGGGGGGGTAGTGTTGGGGAGGGAGGGGGTAGTGTTGGGGAGGGAGGGGGTAGTGTTGGGGAGGGAGGGGGTAGTGTTGGGAAGGGGGGGGGGGTAGTGTTGGGGAGGGAGGGGGTAGTGTTGGGGAGGGAGGGGGTAGTGTTGGGGAGGGGGGGGGGGGTAGTGTTGGGGAGGGGGGGGGGGTAGTGTTGGGGAGGGAGGGGGTAGTGTTGGGGAGGGAGGGGGTAGTGTTGGGGAGGGAGGGGGTAGTGTTGGGGAGGGAGGGGGTAGTGTTGGGAAGGGGGGGGGGTAGTGTTGGGGAGGGAGGGGGTAGTGTTGGGAAGGGGGGGGGTAGTGTTGGGAAGGGGGGGGGTAGTGTTGGGGAGGGAGGGGGTAGTGTTGGGGAGGGAGGGGGTAGTGTTGGGAAGGGGGGGGGGTAGTGTTGGGGAGGGAGGGGGTAGTGTTGGGAAGGGAGGGGGTAGTGTTGGGGAGGGAGGGGGTAGTGTTGAGGAGGGAGGGGGTAGTGTTGGGGAGGGAGGGGGTAGTGTTGGGGAGGGAGGGGGTAGTGTTGGGAAGGGGGGGGGGGTAGTGTTGGGAAGGGGGGGGGGGGTAGTGTTGGGAAGGGGGGGGGTAGTGTTGGGGAGGGAGGGGGGTAGTGTCGGGGAGGGGGGGGGGTAGTGTCGGGGAGGGAGGGGGGTAGTGTCGGGAAGGGAGGGGGTAGTGTCGGGAAGGGGGGGGGGGTAGTGTCGGGGAGGGAGGGGGTAGTGTCGGGGAGGGGGGGGGGGTAGTGTCGGGGAGGGAGGGGGGGTAGTGTCGGGAAGGGGGGGGGTAGTGTTGGGAAGGGGGGGGGGTAGTGTTGGGGAGGGAGGGGGTAGTGTTGGGGAGGGAGGGGGGTAGTGTTGGGGAGGGGGGGGGGTAGTGTTGGGGAGGGAGGGGGTAGTGTTGGGGAGGGGGGGGGCGTTTCTCCACATCAACAGCACACCGGCTCTCACGCATGGGTGCACAGGCACGTGGGCCCCCTAGGGGTTACCAGCACACGTGGCTTTATGTACAAGTGAGTCGTCTCAACGTTGCTTTATGAAGGAGTGAGCCGGCTCACGTGGCTTTATGAACGAGTGAGCCGGCTCACGTGGCTTTATGAACGAGTGAGCCGGCTCACGTGGCTTTATGAACGAGTGAGCCGGCTCACGTGGCTTTATGGACGAGTAAACTGACTCAGGTGGCTTTATGGAGGAGTCACTCAAGCCCAACTCCACCCACTCACGAGGGCTGAAGGCAGAAAGCCTCTAAAACAAGCAGCAGATGAAGACGGCTGTGTGGCGGGCCTGGCTGGGCTGCACCAGGGAAGAGTGTCAAGACCTCCAGTGTCTGTCCATTCCAAACATCCACTTCCAATGATGTGAAACTATTGTGGATTTTATTCGGTCACGATACTTTATGATTTTTTTTTTTTGCATTTCTCCAAACGTCCCCGCTCCCCTTAAATGAAAAGGTCCAGGATTTCAATATTGTTCACTCAATGTGGATTTTAATACCCTAAAGCTGATATTCTGCATGTCAGCATTTAATGTTCTATTGTACAGGGCCAAAAGACTGAATCACATCACCGCACAATCACACACACACACACACACACACACACACACACACACACACACACACACACACACACACACACACACACACACACACACTCTTACCCTTACACGCAGCCTGGCCCATCATCTGTACGGCAGGTGTTCTCAGGATGCCGTTGGCGACAGAGCCTCTCCCAGCTGGGCCTCTTCTGCTCCTGTCCCTGTGAGGCAAGCAGGGACGAGAGCTTCACGGCACACGCTAGAGACCCAGACTGCGTAGTGTCAGGGGCCACACGCTAGAGACCCCGGCCTGCGTAGTGTCAGGGGCCACACACGCTAGAGACCCCCGGCCTGCGTAGTGTCAGGGGCCACACACGCTAGAGACCCCGGCCTGCGTAGTGTCAGGGGCCACACACGCTAGAGACCCAGACTGCGTAGTGTCAGGGGCCACACACGCTAGAGACCCCGGCCTGCGTAGTGTCAGGGGCCACACACGCTAGAGACCCAGACTGTGTAGTGTCAGGGGCCACACACGCTAGAGACCCAGACTACGTAGTGTCAGGGGCCACACAGGCTAGAGACCCACACTGCGTAGTGTCAGGGGCCACACACGCTAGAGACCCCGGCCTGCGTAGTGTCAGGGGCCACACACGCTAGAGACCTCAGCCTGCGTAGTGTCAGGGGCCACACACGCTAGAGACCTCGGCCTGCGTAGTGTCAGGGGCCACACACGCTAGAGACCCAGACTGCGTAGTGTCAGGGGCCACACACGCTAGAGACCCAGACTGCGTAGTGTCAGGGGCCACACACGCTAGAGACCCCGGCCTGCGTAGTGTCAGGGGCCACACACGCTAGAGACCCCGGCCTGCGTAGTGTCAGGGGCCACACACGCTAGAGACCCAGACTACGTAGTGTCAGGGGCCACACACGCTAGAGACCCAGACTGCGTAGTGTCAGGGGCCACACACGCTAGAGACCCAGACTGCGTAGTGTCAGGGGCCACACACGCTAGAGACCCAGACTGCGTAGTGTCAGGGGCCACACACGCTAGAGACCCCGGCCTGCGTAGAGTCAGGGGCCACACACGCTAGAGACCCAGACTGCGTAGTGTCAGGGGCCACACACGCTAGAGACCCAGACTGCGTAGTGTCAGGGGCCACACACGCTAGAGACCCCGGCCTGCGTAGTGTCAGGGGCCACACACGCTAGAGACCCCGGCCTGCGTAGTGTCAGGGGCCACACACGCTAGAGACCTCGGCCTGCGTAGTGTCAGGGGCCACACACGCTAGAGACCCAGACTGCGTAGTGTCAGGGGCCACACACGCTAGAGACCCCGGCCTGCGTAGTGTCAGGGGCCACACACGCTAGAGACCCCGGCCTGCGTAGTGTCAGGGGCCACACACGCTGGAGACCCAGACTACGTAGTGTCAGGGGCCACACACGCTAGAGACCCAGACTACGTAGTGTCAGGGGCCACACACGCTAGAGACCCAGACTGCGTAGTGTCAGGGGCCACACACGCTAGAGACCCAGACTGCGTAGTGTCAGGGGCCACACACGCTAGAGACCCCGGACTGCGTAGTGTCAGGGGCCACACACGCTAGAGACCCCGGACTGCGTAGTGTCAGGGGCCACACACGCTAGAGACCCAGACTGTGTAGTGTCAGGGGCCACACACGCTAGAGACCCCGGCCTATGTAGTGTCAGGGGCCACACAGGCTAGAGACCCAGACTGTGTAGTGTCAGGGGCCACACACGCTAGAGACCCCGGCCTGCGTAGTGTCAGGGGCCACACACGCTAGAGACCCAGACTGTGTAGTGTCAGGGGCCACACACGCTAGAGACCCCGGCCTATGTAGTGTCAGGGGCCACACAGGCTAGAGACCCAGACTGCGTAGTGTCAGGGGCCACACACGCTAGAGACCCCGGCCTGCGTAGTGTCAGGGGCCACAAACTGTGGACGACCCCGGGCTGCAGGGGTGTGCCTCAGACCCCACGAGCTGTACTAAAGTTTCCATTGTGAGTTTCTGTGTCAGTGCGGGGAATCATCTCACAGTCCACCACAGCCAATTGATTCCGCTGGCCATAAGAAGGCCCGTGGTAATGATTCAGTTTGTCTGCCGGACCCTCGACACGAGCCCAAACAGGTCCAGTGTTCCTGAGTCCTCTCACCTCATAGTCTAGCTGTGAGCAGCTTAAACGCCTGACTTAAGACGTAAGGGGGAGTTTACGGATCTTACCGCAGGCCCCGAGACGCTGGCAGTGTTACGAGACGCTCTGTAACACAAGAGAACGTGGCACCTTACACCAGCCACCATTACAGCAGCGTGTTGTACCACGCAGTGCGCAAATAGCCCAGAGCATTTTTTTAGCAATGATGTTTTTCTTTCTTTCTGAAGCAGCCAGTATAACACGGTTTACATCGACTAGCCTGAAGCGTTTCCAAAACGAGGGTCGACAATTCGGCGCGTAACGAACTTCATGAACTCACGGCTGAGGATGTCTTACTCCTGTCAGGGTGCCGAGGTTTTAAAAGCTGCCGAGGTTTGATCTCCCCAGCCAGCGGCACGAGGCGCCCCGTCTCACGTCTCAGAGGTGAGCTGAGGGCAGCGCGAACACAAGCTCCGCTAAGCTCGGCTCCCAGGAGGACGAGCGGGGGTTTTTATTTATTTCACCATCCCCCACCTTCAACAAGCAGCGCCATTACTCTGGGTAAAAGAACAGGTCGATGCTTTCAATTTGATCAGAGAGAATTTAAAAAAGTTAATGAAAGAATTGTGAGGGGAAAGTAGACTGTGTGTGTGTGTGTGTGTGTGTGTGTGAACCTTTTGCCTGGCGTCCTCCCTTTGGTCTTCGGGGCGGTCCTCTCCTCTGCGCTGTTCTGAGCAGACACACACGCCACCGGGTTGTCGTACTCCTGTGGGGGAGACCGTGTACTCAGAGACTGTGTAGCGCGCCAGGCAGACATCCCGGGTCCCAGGGGTCCCAGCAGGGCGTCAGTGGAGGGTGGGAGCGTGTTGGTGGGGGGGGGGGGGGGGGTGCCAACCTGCTCAGGGTCTGTCCCACACTGCGGGGAGCCGCGTCTCCGTCCCGTCACGTCCCCGTTCAGCTCGACGTGAGCGTTCCTCCTGCCGCTCTCCCGCGGACTGCCAGCAGGGTGCGCCCTCCTGTACGCCCACCACACACACGCACATCCACACACCAAAACAGTAAGACTGGAATTTTGCGCTTTTGCTCAGAACATCTTAGGTGCGTGCTGAACTCACCCATAGCCTGCATTCCTGACACTGTGACTCCTGGAACAGGAGAGTCTGTATGCTTCAATATCTGGGGGGGGGGGGGGGGGGGGGAGAGAGAGAGAGAGAGAGAGAGAGAGAGAGAGAGAGAGAGAGAGAGAGAGAGAGAGAGAGAGAGAGAGAGAGAGAGATTCATTACACCACCTCAAATGGTGGGCTGTGGTGTGAGGGAAGCTGATTTTCTTGTTCAACTTCTCTGTCAGCCGTGTGAAATACGGCTGACCTCTCCTGACTGGACCTCCCATAGCCTCTCCTGACTGGACCTCCCCTGGCCTCTCCTGACTGGACCTCCCCTGGCCTCTCCTCTTCTGACCTGAATCTTTCAGGGAAGGTAAGCGATAGCAACATCTGGGAGTGGCAGATGTGAGCAGCACCTAGTGTGTGGGTGTGTGTGTGTGTGTGTGTGTGTGTGTGTGTGTGTGTCTCACCCTCCTCCAGACTGGAGGTCTCTGAACAGTCCTCTGAGAATCGGGGAGCCGGCTGGCGCGTTCTGGGTCCAGGTGTGTTGTTACCTGCAGAGGAGAGCCACCCTGAGGTAAACACACCTCCCACAGGATACACACACACACACACACACACACACACACACACACACACCTGCGACACTACCACAGGAGGGAACACAACAACACAGTCTCCGTACGCAACAAGCACCTCCAGCGCCGTCACTCAAACACGCCACGGATGCTCCTGCCGGGCCGTCTTCCGTTTCGGAGACCCGCCGTCAGCGTCCCCATCCCTCTCTAGCCCCGCACTTACGGGACACGCTCAACCGCGCATTTCAAACTTCCCTAAACAGGACCTTGTCGGAACATGCTCACATGCTTCTATGCCAAAAAGTCAACTGTCATTTTGGGTCGATAGTGTCCAACTCCAACAACAATGCTAAAAACAAAATTATTACAGAAAAAATATGCATTAAAAACTGCATACGTTTTTTAGTAACAGCATGTGTCCATGACATCACCACTGTAGTGGGCGTGGCCTTATGGACAGCTGTAAGGACACTCCCTCTCTTTGCTATAATAATGCAGGTATCACTAAGAAATGACCCATTTCTTCTTTGTCACAGGACAGCAGCTTCTGCCTGGTGCCTCTTGGCAGGTACTGGCTGTGTTGTAATGATGTAATGATGCACACATTAGTGCCGGTGAAGTGAGCGTGCGTCTGGCGTGTGTGTGTGTGTGTGTCTGTGTGTGGGGGATGGGGCAGGGGTGTGTGTGTAGGTGTGTGTGTGAGCTTACAGTGGCTGCAGTGCAAGGAAGTCGTCTGAGGCAGGAAGAACCCAGAGAGCTGGCACGTCTGCAGGAACCCCGGTGACATGGACCAGAACATCTCCCTGTCCGAGGGAGGCGGCCACACGACGAGATGACGAAGAGAAGAGTGTTAAAGAGAGCGAGGGAAAAGAGAAAGAAACTATTAACATAACGGAGTGAAAGAATTAAACAGGGATATGGGGCAGAGCCAAATCTGCCCACACACACACACACACACACACACACACACACACACACACACTAACACACAGCTGGATTCCAAACCATTTCTGGACCAGTCAGTAATATACACAACGATCCCCTCACCCAGGGTTTGTAATGACACAAATCTCCGAACTCGTTTTCACGCTACACAAGGGTGAAACATAGCCCGTGTCAAAAATCATTTATTCTGTGCATTCTCTCGCTTAACGCGGACAGCCGGGCAGTATTTGCGCTACAGATATACGGAGTTAACACAAGCGGAGCGGTTAAACAAATAACGTGAGCCGGATTGCGCAGCAGGTTGATATATTTTCTACTGCGTCTTCCATCTACGGGAAGAACTCTGTGGTTCCTGCTAACATGGTTTCAACTGCTTAAACGATATTTAGAGGAATTAGAACAAGAGGAAAACAAATAGCCCTATGAATATATAGCGCGGTAGGCTATTTCTGAGAGTGCCATCACTGCCAGTGTGTGTAATAGACGCATTGTGTGTTCACAGTACAGGAAGAAACCAGAGGTCAAGGGTTACTCACCTGAGCTCTCTCTCTAGTGCCCTGGGATCTCCATCAGGCTGGCTCAGCAGACCCACAATGCCTTGCAGCAAGCCCTCTGTACCCTGTTCCTTACACAGCTAACAGGTGTGTGTGTGTGAGGAAGAGAGAGAGAGAGAGAGAGAGAGAGAGAGAAGGGGGCGTGATTTTTCTTAAGTATCTGCCGCCCACCCTGTGTGCCGGCGAAGCAAACAGCTTCGTTTCTGATCTACAACCACAAGGGTGTGAAGGCCACACTTTGCTGCAATGAGGAGAAAAATGCAATTCTAACCAAAGGCACAAGCTTCGTGAACCTGGGTCGCTTTTAAAAGATGCCCCCAATTCGCCAGCCGAGGCGGCCATGCTTTGACGTACATACCTTCACCACAAACTCCTGCAACTCCCGGTGACTTTTGCTCACGTTGGTAGACGTGGAGTCCGACCACTGCACCTGGAACGGTTGAGAAGGGGGGGGGATTTAAAGCGCGAAAAGCACGACATTATGAACGACATTATTAAAGAACGACATTATGCCACGGTTGCTTTCGCCACTGTGGTGTTTCTCCTCCGCCGTTTAGCAGCGCTGGCCAAATTCCCGCCATTTCCAGCGGACAGAACCTCGGCTTCCCCGGCATTTAGAGCGCAACACGACATCATGGTTTGGAAGCGCCATCACGGGCATCAAAAGCCAAAAGACGATATTGGCCATTACTTCATGTTTCCCTTCATTCGGGTCGTTTAAGGGTTATGACAAACTCTCGGCCGGTTTCCCAAAGCGATTTAGCCAGGCTGATGAAGGAGAGGCGGCTTACATCACGACAGCGGCATTAACTTCATGGTGCATGACCAGAGTGTTTGAACGCTCGGTGCACACCAGCTAGGTCAGTGCAGAGTTTCAGCACATCATGTCTGGTTCGATTATGATTTTCATAGTGCGTGCATATATATGTAACTTGCATTCACTGTATATATGAAAAGCATGTGTTTACTAAGGACAAAGTCTTTTTACATAAAGGCCTACAACCATTTGCATTTATAACTGTGAGTACAGCCAATAGACTTGCTGTTACACATGGCACCGTCTTCTGCTAAGGCAGATATTAACTAGACTAGAGTCTAGATAGTGTTTGAGAATAATGGTGCAGTTGAGCCACTAAGCATTTACACCCCATTCGAGTCCAAACACGCAGAGATCGTCTCAGTTCACTGGAAACAAGGTAACTAATTAAGAGAGTCTTAAATTCACTTCAGATCCCCACAGTGGGCGGTGAGTCACCTCAGAAGATTCCCGAATAGTCCGGAAGACTCGGAGGATGAAACTTCATCGGAAAGACGACACTGACTGCTGCTAAATAATAAAAACATTGCGAAACTCAAATTCCGTTTGTGGATTTACAGTAATGATGTGGGAGGGGGGGGTTGTGTACCGTGTCAGTGCCGCATCAAGTCGAACTACGCTTGTCTGGTGAGCCAAAACAAACGGCGGGAAATAGACCTCGCGACGAGGAAACATTTTGGCAGTTACCCGCACTGCGAGAGTCGATAAGAGGACGGCTGTAATTACAGCAATTCATCATTCCCCAGACGCCAAAGAGAGGGTGTCGAAGTGTTTATCTGCGATCTCTAAATCGGCCTCTTTCAACGCCAAGGCAGCCCGTAGCGCCGAGTAAACATATCGGCCTTAATAAGGGCCGGCAGGCTGTTTTGTGCGTCCCCCCCCCCCCCCACCTCCTGCCAACGGACTGTTTGTAGGTCTTTCACGAGCCCGAGTGCATACTGATGTCTTAATAGAAGGCCAGCACGCAGAATGGCTCCCATCAGCTCACACAGAGGATCTGTGTCCAGAATGGAGAGGTTGGGGGAATTAGGCAGTGATGTATTGGGGGGGGATCTCTGTTTGAAATGCGCCTGGCTGCTCGGATGGGGAGAGAGCCGAGATTGTTTCCTGTGTTTTTAAAAGTGAAAGTGAACCGAGGCACGACGCATCCCCACCCCAGCCGCCCCCTGGAGACAGATGACCAAAACTAAGAATGTCCACGTATCTCTGTTAGCCAACTCAGGAGAGCAAATTACAGAAAGAAGACAGCAAATTAGAGCCTGTCAGCAAATCAGAAATTCTTTGTTTGTGTTTCAGGTAAACGCAGGCAGTTAGGAAGCATATGTCTGAGCTAGTATGTGAAACCTGCCCACCACAGGCTCATAGTTTAAAGCATTTTCATATCATCAACTTCTCTCATTTTTGTCAAAAAATTCTGTTCATAAGGCTGTGCCTTGTCAGGCTCCGCAAAGTGCACAAATTATCGTAAATATCCTACGTAAACAACCCAATCTAAATCTCGAGACTAGACTCGCGCCCTGCAGGGCTCACGGACTTAATTAGATGTCCGTGACATTTACTGAAGTGGTCAACATCATGTCCAATCTGACAGGTTGTGTGGTAGGGAGAACACAGCACGACTCCTTTCCATGGTTAACCGACACCAAAATATGAGACCCAGCTAATACCGCAGCTCCTGTTGATTAATAACTGCCTCTAGCAATCGGAGGCACTGGGGGTTTATCGCCTGATCCTATTGTTCAAGGCCTTCAAGGACCATCTTCATACAAATTACAGAATAAATTGCAGCCAGCGGATTTATTGTCACCAAAGATCATATTCAGATGATTCTGATCAACAGTTGCAATTCAACAAACCCATCACCTTATGTACACAGCTAATGAAATGCAAATAAAATCCATGGTCAAAATAATTATTCTTTTTAATCTCCTCACATCCGTGTTTGAGCGACTCGACAAGTAAAATCTACTGAATCCTGCATCCCCGGCGGACTCTGGGTGTTTGCATAAAGCGCTTAATTCTTCCTGCAGCAGCCCAGATGAAGGTCAGGATTAGACGGGATTAGACGGCCTTCGACCCGCTGGACGCCATTGGGGACATGTATAATGGGCCCAGTGCTTTGCGAGTAGGGAGTCTGGAGATGGCCGGATGTTTAAAACTGGGCATATGTTCGCACAACGTTCACGACACTGCGAATTAGCACTTTTAAGAGCAATTTTGGAACAAATCCGTTTGTTTTTTTTAATACAGTGAGGTGTAATGTCTTGAAAGAACAAGTGTATTAAAATGTCACTAAAAAAACAACATATTGTAATGAAATGTGTGAAAACTCCCATGTGAGTGTCTGTTAATGTTCTGATGATGTTACACTAATTAGTTCATTTTCTGGATGAGCACGTACGTTTGTAGCAGTGTACTAAACGCTTATTTGCCCCTAATGAAATAGGAGCTACAACTCAAAGGCAATTCTTGTGTTTATTTTCACCGCAAAACTGCTCACACAAACAAATAAAAAATATGCAGCTGTAAGAAAATATAAAATATCAATACGAACAACTGTACGCAATAGAAATGAAGATCAATACGAGGAAAATAAAGTTGGACACTTTCTCTGAGAGAAAAAAAGCAGATCAGAAAGCGATCTCGTTTGAGCGGACGACGGTCTGTTACTGGTTGGTTTCGCTAGCGGGCCCAACGGCTGCTGCTCGGAGAGTGAGCTAAGGAAGATGGATGTTCTGGCAAAAGCGTCCTCCCCCGCTCACCATACCCACGAGCAGATGGTACTGCCCAGCAAGCCCCCAACTCTCTTCAGGCAGGCAGTCCCATGCATGCACAAGTGTGTGTGTGTGTGTGTGTGTGTGTGTGTCCAGGGAAAACTAGTCATCAGAAGTCACTGCCACCTTCGCATTTACCCAAAAACGCTTCCAACACTGGACGCGAGGCGATCCATACATCAACCAAGCCTCTCTCGCCACCACAAACAGCAGCAGTCAGGCAGAAGTCTACCAAGGCTTCTGTTCCTGCTTTCTTCACGGTGTGGACCACACCGCTTCACTGCTGGTGGTCTCAGTCAATCGCAGAGTCAGCAACGCTTCACAGCGGTGTCCCCGAACAGCTCCCGCAGATGTACGGTCAGGGCTACTTCTCATCACCACCCCCTCGGTGTCGGGGTGAAGCTCAGGGAGAAGGCCGGAAGCCTGCTCCTGGTCCCACAAGTGAGCAACCACTACTGAAACCATTCACTCCTCCCTTGGAGAGAGAAGCAAAACGAAGCCAAAGAAAACGCCCTTCCAGTCAGAGCCAAGGGCCGCATTTCAAGGAACAACAAATCAAAAACTAGCCCTTTGATATAAAGGGTTAGGAGCAGGCTTGAAAGCATTGGAGAAGATGACCTCAGATTTATTACGGTTCTTTTTATTTCTGAAAGAATATAGTGATGTATGAAGTCTTCTTATTTTTAAGATTGGAGAGAAAGCCGTCACATGTAGGGGGAAACACGTTCTGCTTTTGAATCACCTTTTCGAAGGCCTGAACCTCTGAACAGCCGGAATCTTCTAGATAAAGCCACACATTTTCCCCACATTCTTCTTTTTTTTGTGTCTAGGACGCAGAGATGGAGATAACGCTCCTATTGACCAAAATGATGAAGTCTTAAATAATGGAGTAATTCCAAAATAGGATAAACCATTGTTTTCTTGTTACTGTGTTTTTTACCTACTACCAAGACATCTGACTCGTCTCAAAGCTGGATACTTAGCCGGGCTGAAACTGGTGTCTCGAAGTAGACAGAAAACAGAATAGTGCCCAGTCCAGGACCCACCGTGATAACAGTGAGTGACTCATTGGCAAATTCTACTTAAACATAATTCAATCCCCAAAGGGAGAAGAGCTACTCCAGAAATCTGAATTCTCCCCCCCCCCCCTCCCATTGGAGTTCAGCAGGATACAGAACTAATGCGGAGGGTAATCATTTCCTGGTGAAATGTACACACGCTTTTCCCACAAAGCCACAACCATCACTCTGCAACAGCCGTCAATACGGAGGCGAAATTAGAGCCGACATACAGCTGTTTTCCTCCCCTCCCACTGCATCCTCCAGCAGGTCACAGAGAGAGAGAGAGAGAGAGAGAGAGTCTCAGCATGGAGGCACTGAGCCAGGCCCTCTCACCCCTCACCCCACCCTCCCCCCACCCCCTCTGGGCCTGCCTAAGCTCCTCCAACCCTTCTGCAGGCGGATGTTTACGCCACAAGCCCCCCCCCCCCAGCCTCGGTCTCAGGCACACACAAGGAGCCATTGCTGTAGCTCACAGCCCGCCTTAACCCCCCCCCCCCCCCCACCTACAAGAGTAACGCAGAAAGAGTGCGGTAGCAAAGCGTTATAAGTGTTGCGTGAGCACCAGACAAACGCGAGAACGCCTCGTCTCACAAACACAGCACAGCGCTTTCGCACAATTATGTGGGAAACCACACACCACTTCCGACACCTTACAGGAGTTTCGCAAGTGATACATAATTCACCCACATACAACACAAGTGAGGCGCACATACACCAATTAAGCTGTCGTCGCCCCCCCCCCCCCCATTCCTATTGTTCTTCCTGGTCCCCTTTCTAGATAGATTATATTTGTTTGTACCAGGACCGTTAGGAATCGATGGTGTTTCGAAATACTTTTTTGGAGGACAGATTTGGTTTCTTCCAACAGTCGGCTCACCCACACCGTCATGATGATGTTTTGGGACAGTACAACCACAAAGCCTCCACCCTCTTTTAGCCCCACCGGATGAGAACGGACGGAGAGCAAACCTACCTCGAAACTGAACTGTCTGCAGTCTGCTCCTGGCGAGATCTCCTTGAGGGTGACCTTCTCGATGTGCACCACTGGAAACACAGGGGAACGAGATCACCACTCAGGGCAGTGCACAGCTAAGGGACAGTAACGCCAGCTGAACGACCACGCCACCCGCATTAATCCAAACACTGCTGAAGCTGGAATATTTCACAGCAATTTAAATCATGACAATTAACACTCACGAGCTTATTTAAGCGTTTTTTTTGTAATGCATGTTGCTTTAAATAGGTGCACAATTAAATACGCATTACATTGATTGACTCAATGTAAGTGTGTGTTCAAATAAGAACCGAATTCCGGTACCTTGCCTCTGGGGAGTGCTGTTGAGGTGTCGGACCGGACCGGTACACGACGGCCACGTCCGGCTCCCGTCGGCATGTGGGCAGAGGTAGTCCGGCCGGGAAACCTGGTCCTGTTAACACAGCGAAGATGAGGGAGTTCAGTGAGGACACCAACACAAGTTCCTCATTCGTAATGTCTGCCCACTACGGAGGTCGCCATGTTAAATTTCACAAACATCCACCGTCGAGCGGATTAAGGAAAACGTAAGATAATCCAGCTTCATAAGTGACACATGCTGTGTCTTATGACGAAAGGAAAGAATGCTCAAGCTGTAGTGCTAACATGGCTAGCGAATAACCCTGCAGTTTTTTTAAGGCGGGCCTTAAGGAAGGTGAGCACACACCTGTATTCGCTCACTTGCATGCTTTCGAACAGACAAGGACTAAACGGTCGTGCGCGGGTGTGTGTTCGAGGACACACAGGCCCAACATTCAAAGGCATTTCCTCTCTACTGGCCTGCAGGCTTATCCACCACGTCATGGCAAACTGGGTGTGACAGCCACAGTAGCTAAAGGTCAGAAGGAAAGACGTGACGTCCACGGGGTCATTCGGAACTCCGGCCATGAAAAGGAGAGCAGTCCAATCTTAAAGAAAGGGACATGGGGGACTAGAAATCAAAAGGACACCAGATCTGCAAGAGGTGACGTTAGTTTGAACTACAACATCCAATCAAAACCTTCTGCTACCATTCAACATCCAATCCACACCCTTCATTGAAACCTGATAGCACAAGGTCAGGCCATCCTATCTGTGTGCCAATTCTATTCGGAGCCGATTGGCTTAGGTCCTGGTTTTTGTGCTGCCGTTTTATTATCCAGATATTTTTCATACAATCATTTTGTTTTAATAGTTTGCAGTGACTTTTAATATCATCGATGCAGAGTGCTTAATCAATGAATCACAGATTAATAAATGATCCACAGATTAATCAATGAGGTTTAGAGCCTAAAGTCTCACTCACAGATGGCCCACATGAAGCTTTACTTCCGTCTAATCAATCACAATTTCACACAATGAAGTAACCGTGACAACATGCTGGCAATCCCAGACACAACATAAACGACGCCTGGCTTACGACTCTTGGCCAGTAGAGGTTGAGCCATTTAGGAGATGCTGGATCTAATGACCGGAGCAGATACCACCAGTCTGGACCACTGTGGACCTGCCAGACATCCCAACACCAGGGCAGGCCGTGACACGGCCATTCTAACGAGATGCCCGAGGTCTCCGATCAACAGTGACCAGAAGTAGATACGTGGGCAGAATTCCAACAGACATACCCAGGGCACCTTGGGTAAAAAATAAAAAAACAGCCACTCAGGGCTCATTACTGAGATGTCAGAATGACTGCATACACTAGACAGGACACTCATTCTCTCAGGACATTTTCTTTAATGGGATATCCATCTGTTTCTGAAATTCAGGCCTAGAGAGATGTTGAAAGAGAAGCTTCAGGACTCAGGACTGTGAACACAGTCTAAGTGAGTAACTCTGTTTATAGGTTCTAACACCACTTTATAAGTTCTATTGTATTTTGATAACTGTTGCAAAAAGGTGTCATGGGAGAACACAGGAGTTATCTAACATCATTAATAAATAAACCTTAAATCCCATGATAAGAAAACCCTGCAGTTTATCAATCATATAAGAAGACATTTTTAAATCCATAAGTTATTTCACTATGGACTCACACTTCACATAAATAAAAACAATTCTTAACCATTAGATTTTATGACTTGCATGACAACATAATACTGAATTAAACACCTATGTGTAGGTAGTATTCTAGCTAGGACAATTCACAGGTATAAAATATTCATTGAGCGTCCAGATCAACTAAGAACATTTGAATATTTGCCAAACGCCCTATGCACCGCTAACCCCCAGTAATATATGTTTTTTTTACTAACTCATGGGCTTTCCTCAGGTATTTCCTATTCACAGATGTGACCAATAGGACGTCCCGTGTTTAATAAGGCCCCGCCCACTCCAGAGTGAGAGTGACTCCTATTGGCTAACCGCGCGCTGACCGGCTGTCAGTCACGTGAAACTCCTTTCTCGGTCATCTGATAACGATAAAAACACGAATCAACACCAAAACAACACGAGTGTTGACGACTATGTTGACGAGTGTGCCAGATTGAGATGTTAAAAACAGGTTAATGTCGCTCTCTGCTGCTTCCTGTAGATATTTAATCCGGTATTCTAAAGAAAAGAGGATAAAACATGGTGAGGGACACTAGACACACGAGCTACCAGTGTTGAAGGTCCGGTGGTCCTCCGTTCTTCTAGCAAGACCTCCACGTTCTCCAGCTGCGTCCGGACAACCTCCCTCTGATGGAAAGTGAACGCCGGGTGCAACGAGGCCATGGTGAAGAGCAACGCCAGCTGCTCCAGAAACACCGGTTCCGAGGCCAGGTCCGACCCGGCGGGCTCGGTGCCACCCTCGCCACGGTGGGCAGGGTGGTGCCTGGGGACCCCATGCGGGCGAAGAAGCCCACTGGAGCAGTTCCTCAAGTGGTAGACGTCGATCCGGCCCAGTGTTCTGTACAGTATCCCCGCGCACTCCCTGCTTTTGGACCCGAGCAGGGACAGATAGACCAGTAGCCTGGACAGCACGACGGGGTCCGTCACGTCCATCAGGAGACCCAGATCGCCCGGGCTGTTCGCCCGAGACTCGAAGTCCCGCAGGACGTGGAAGTCCTTCCGGGCCAGGTCCTCCAGGCAGGCGCCCAGAAAGCGGAGCTCCAGCGGCTGGCACATATGCAGCAGCCCGCACATGAACTCCAGCCGTCTGGCCGGGCTGAGGTGTAACCCGAACCACTCGAACACCGCCTCCTTGTCCAGCCGCGGAGGACGGCCCCGGTTCCGGCCCGGCTCATCACACCCGTTATGAGCGGCCGTGTCCAGGGATGGATTAAACGGGTGGGACCCGCACTCGTCTCTCTCCTCCGTCCCCCGTCCTCCCTCCTCCGTCTCCCGTCCTCCCTCCGGCAGCATGATCAACTCCGAACGCGGATCCGCCGAGCGAGCATCGGTACCGTGGACCCGCCGGTGTCGTCCTCGGACCGTTGTGTATGCATTCGACAAGAAACGATCGACAACTTCGACGGGAATGCCGTGAAAGCGGCTGTCAGCAGCCGGGTCGGTGCGGTTGTGCTCGGTTTGCCAGATTACTCGTTCGCCGTGCCTCCAGAAAATTATGTCAATCAAACGTTGCCCCGCCCACCCGCCGACACGCCCACTGAACTGCTGGGTCCTAAACTTCCATTCTAGTAACATTGCTGAAGCTACAGTGTAGGGTGAAGTGTTTTTTTTGGGGCGACAGTTGATAAATAAGAAATAAGTTGTAAACTGGTCCCCTATTTGTTAAGCTAAAAATGTCACAAGTATCACAGAGGATTTTCGCACGCGATACTTTATCTGTCCTAGTTGTTTGCTGATAAATTACAATCTGTCATTCATCCAAGGTAACCGTGAAGGTCTACAAAATAGGATGAAAATCCACGTCGTGTTAAATTACGGGTAATTCTGGCAACATTTTTAATCAGTCCATCAAGACGGAGGTGTAGTCTTGTAAACATAATTAAAAACTCATTCTTTCCACTATGGGGCGGTATTGCGTCACTGCTGACTGATTCAAAACTAGCTGATCAAAACCGCCAGTAACCCCATCACCTCAGCAGGTTCAGAGACAGATCTCTCAAAACATCCTGGCCCCGTTTCAGTAACGGGTTGAACGAGCCCTCTCCCACTTCGACTTACCATTTCCCCTCGGGACAATCCCGGACATCATCTAGAAATCTTTGGGCAGTGAGAATTGCAGAGGCTGTGCTACTGCTGGTTTAGATGACGATGGCTGGCCTACATTGAGTACTAGGAAAGGCAGTAGGTACAACACAAATAGCCTACTCAAAAAAAGATAGATAGATAGATATCGTCTGTATTGTAAATTAAGATGCCATATTGATTGTAAGCGAATACAAGCATCTACACACAAACAGAGTATGCATAGCATGAACACACACAGCACACTAACATACTATGCATAGCTTGTTTATTAAAACCATGCGGCTGTGCCACAATTTCTCCAGGTACAATCGTAACCTGGGATCAAAATACAGTTTCTATTTATCTGGGTTGCTCACTATGTTACTCAACCTGTTTGTCATAATATATGCTAGGAGTGATGTTACTTTGCTTTGGTGTCATTTTAGTTTTTAAATATTATTTCTTTTCTAGAGTATATAGAAGAAGATGAACATAAAATGAAAAAAATTTAATAAAATGACTATATTAAACATTAAATATTAAATGCATGAGTTGCCAGCCGACTGCATGAAACATGGAATCGGAGCGTGTGCAAAAGTAAATTAACCACAGCTACATTGGTAAAGTCAATTGGGCAAAAGATTCAGCTGAAACATATTAGTGCTTGAGTAATTAATTAAGCAGACCTAACGAGACATCACTGGGAAAAGATTTGAGCTACACTGATTAAAAGGCAGAGGAAACCAACCAAACCCCTGTAGCACCAAGGCGTAAAGCACACAGATCAACATGCTGAGAGGAACGGAGACATTCAAGGACATCAGGACGAAGGTGATGACGTCCCATCAGTCTGGGGAAAACTACAAGGGTGGGAGCCAGCTCCAAAAGAATCCAGTGCTATCCATCCACTGTAAGACATCATTTACAAGTGGAAGCAGTCAAAGCCACTCACTGCAACAGCCCGGAAGTGAATAGCCATCAAAACACCAAGAAGCACCAGAATTAAGAATAATTCAGGTAAAAGGCAACCCACACATGACCTCCAGAGAGTTGCAGATCTCTCTGGCAGCATCTGGGATAAATGTACAGGCAAAAAAAAAATCAATAGTAATGATTCATAGGGGAGTTGCTAGAAGGAAGCTTCTCCTCTCAAGAAAGAATGAAGATGCTCGTTTAAACTTTGCCAGAGAGCATTTGGACAAACCAGAGCCTTTCTGGAAGTCCATTCTCTGGACAGGCGAGTCCAAAATTGAATTATTGACCGGCACCATGTTTGGAGAAAAGTCGACAATATAAAGAGAAGAACCTCCTCCCAACAAGGAAGCATGGTGGTGGA
Organism: Brachyhypopomus gauderio; assembly: GCF_052324685.1. Classification (NCBI taxonomy): domain Eukaryota; kingdom Metazoa; phylum Chordata; class Actinopteri; order Gymnotiformes; family Hypopomidae; genus Brachyhypopomus; species Brachyhypopomus gauderio. The sequence goes on along the minus strand of NC_135229.1, from coordinate 4,568,218 downwards.
GATGTGAAGGTCTGGGCCTGCTCTTCTGCCTCTGGACCTGGACGACTATATTACACAGGAACCATCAATCCCCAGGCCTATCAACAATTCCTTGACCTGAATCACCTGCCGTTAGTCAGGGACTTGAAGCTGGGCTGGACAAGGGTTATGCAACAACTCAAAGTATTTCAGCAAAACTAAGGAATGGCTTAAAGATTTGTTCTCTGGATTGGCCCAGTCAAAGTTTGGACCTCAATCCCATAGAAATTCTGTGGCAAGATCTGAAGCGGGTGGTACATGACAGATGTTCCTCCAACCTCTCATCTGGTGGAGTTCTGCAAGGAGGAGTGGGCAAAACTCCCAAAAAGCAGATGTGAAACACTCATCTGTGGTTACAGAAGATGTTTGGCTGAAGTAATGGCTGCAAAAGGAGGTGCCACAACCTACTAACTAAGAGTTCACATGCTTTTGCACTTGGCAGACTCGGCTTTTTGAGTGAAATTAGATTTGTTGAATAATTTATTTATATATATATATATATATAATTACACACACACTGGTGAGGGTCCTGAGGGCCTTTTTTGTTTATTTTTAGTCACGTTTACTTGTGCAAAGAAGACCTACTCTTCATTAAACACAATTCTTAGTCTTTTCATGTGTTGGACAGCAAAGAGGTTTAAAGAGAATGTGTGACAGTTGACTCGGTCAAAGGGCAAAGAAGAATTGATGCAATAAACTATACAAAGAAGATTATGCAAGACAAAACCAGTGATGTAGGCTTCATTTTAACTTTGGGGGAGGAACACCGCTTACACTACCCAAACTAACACATTGGGGGAGGAACACCGCTTACACTACCCAAGCTAACACATTGGGGGAGGAACAGGGCTTACACTACCCAAACTAACACATTGGGGGAGGAACACCGCTTGCACTACGCAAACTAACATCGCTTACACCACCCAAACTAACACCTTGGAGGAGGAACAGGGCTTACACCACCCAAACTAACACATTGGAGGAGGAACAGGGCTTACACCATCCAAACTAACACATTGGAGGAGGAACAGGGCTTACACCACCCAAACTAACACATTGGAGGAGGAACAGGGCTTACACCACCCAAACTAACACATTGTGAGCAGCATTAGGAGAACTTGCCCCCTCAAACTACACCTATGCAAGACAATAAGATGGAGGAAGTCTGTTTTTAATACAATATTGGATGCTTAATGGTGTCTAAAGCCTGTAAATGGTGTCTTTATACTGTAAAGAGTGAAGACAAATGTCTTCTGCGTATATAGTACAGTGAGTAGAGTAGGTGAAGATCAAGAGTGGTGCTGGTCTATTATGATGTACACATTCTCTGCAATCTTAATGGAAGATTATTTCTGAAGACATTAGAGGAAGGAGATTAAACACATACAAACTTATTTAGAAAACCCAACTGACTGACAGTGTGGCCATGAATAACATTTTACAGAGATGAGATCTAGTGGCTAATTTACAAACTGAGGTGACAAAATAATTGTCATGTGCAGTTTTATCATGTTCAGTGTGCCTTATTTCATAGAGGGAAAACAAACACCAAACGAAAAAAGAATCCCGCCATTCAGGCCACGAGCGCCCCGCAGCACACGGATGTGTTACCTTAAGTGTAGGTAGGTCTCCTATGTTCTATAAACTATAGGCCTACATCTAATTTAGAAATTCAAGTACAATATCTCCCCCTAGTGGAGATACTAGGTGTAAGTTACTCAAAGTTACTTATCACCAGATTACAGGTTCTTTATCTTTCCACCATGCACAATTAAATAGATCCTTGATGAATTCGAATTATTTTGTTGTTGTCTTGTTTTGTGTTTGAATTTTGCCAATATAGCAATAGTAATGATGGTGACCAGACCAACAATTTTAAAGAGCACTATAATGTTTAGTGTAATTGTAACTTCACTGAAAAGGGTCGTGCATCCTCATCCTTTCTTCTACTATACTATTTCAATACGATGTCATTCTAGTCACCTGAAAATGCCCAACAGATGGTGGCAGATTAAATCTAAACGAACTCTAAACTCGAACGATATATTTTATTACATTTTGTGACTTGTCAAGCAGTGGACTGTGTCTGTTTAAGTTTTATTTCAGAACCACCGGGGTTTCTGTTTCCCTACCTAAAAATGTAGGTGTAAGCATCACCGTCGGTAAGCCCACGTTTGATTCAAAATAGCTCGGCTAATATAAAGGTTTGTGTGAACACAGGATTTGTATGCAGGTCTGTAGACATATAAACACACGGGGGGCCATGTTAAAAAAAGCACTTCACCATTTCAGATGGAGTCCCTCCTTATGTGGTTTAAGCCGTGGTTTAAGCCGACGTCCCCTCCCCAAGATCCATCCTGTCTGCATCTTATCCTGTAAACATAGCTTTTCTTTCAGACACCGGACAGCTAAGAACGTGGCCGTGGCCAGCAGCGGTCATTTCATCAAACACCTAAGGTACACGGAAGTTGCCAACATCTGTGTTAATGTATTTGGCCTAAACCTTCACAAATATTTTGATGGTAACTAATTATACGTCTGGAGGAGAATAAGTCCATTGTCCCTTTCTCTGGCATTAAAGCACATCACACCCTAACGTTAGTCCTAATATTAATATAAGGTCCATAGACTCCACTAAATAACTTAATGGGTGTCAGGAGTGCTTATAGGAAATGTCTGCTGCACCGTTTGTGTCATTCAGCAGATTCGGCGCTGAACTCAAAAGCTGTTTGGTTTGATTTTCTCTGAAAGTGGTTTTTGTGGAGGGCTTGAACTCACACTCCTCCCTTCCCCTCCCTCCCTCTCTCTCTCTCTCTCTCTCTCTCTCTGAGCCCTCTCATTGAGTGGCCACACGTCACTGTCTGTGTAGCTATAAACATGGCGCATGTGCTCGTCCAGTCGCACTTCTACACAGTGACTTGATGGCAGTTGGTTGTTTCAGCTTCTCAGGTCCTTAGTTATGGCTTTGTGAAGCTAGAGGTGTTTCATACTTAATGGTAACGGAGTTGGCGAGTGGTGAGTGATGTGCAGTTATTTATTTTTGAAAAGATATTTTTGTTATATGTTAATGATGTAAAAAAAAAACTTTTCTCCACATGAAATTCATAATATGCAATGCATATGTAGTTATTTTTAGTCCGAGATGTACGTTTCATGTGGTGCATACTGTTAAGCCCGTGCAATAAAATGTTTGAAGATTGTGATGCATTTCATTATCTTTTAAAACATAGGAAAGCTTGCTATAGTTAGAGATTAATATGTTGACCCTTCCTTACTAAATTATTTTTGAGCTATGTCTGTGCTTGTACATAGGGGAGTTCTTAACTGTTGCTGTATACACTTTGATGCCTCGCTGACCTACAATGAGGAAATGGTTATTGGGCTCACTGGTGGTCAGTCTCTTCCTGACGCACTCAAGAGGCCAGCATCAGACAGACATTCAAGCCGGTTTGTTTTCAAATTGCTTTCTCTGAACTTTACTGTACATGCTTCTAATTAGCAACACCTGATGTGGAAATTAACACACTAGCTCAGTCATGACCAGAGCCGGAGTGGCTAATCGGGAGATTCGGGAGGATTCCCGATGGGCCGGCACATGTCAATCTCTAGTTTGGGCCGTTTGGGAGGGGAATATAATTTTGGGCCGGATTTGGGCATGAAACTCCCGGGCTGAAAAAGTGTCCCACTCCGGCCCTGGTCATGACAACTGTCACGTCCTGAAGTGTTGGTTAATTGATATTATGCAGACCTGTTGGTCCACTTTCCTGGGTTTAGGTTGTAGTACCACTCCCAATGACTTGGTGTACATCATCGATGGTTCTTCAAGTCTGGGGGCGTCAGACTTCGAAACAGCCAAACGTTGGCTCATTAACATCACCGGCGGCTTTGACATCAGCTCGCGACGCACCCAAGTGGCTGTGGTTCAGTACAGCGACACTCCACGCCTGGAGATCCCTCTGGGAAGGCACCAGGACACTCAGGACCTCCTGCAGGACATCGGCTCCATCTCCTACCTGGGAGGAAAGACCCAGACGGGTCGCGCCATCAAGTTTGCCACCCACCACATCTTCCCGTTCTCGAACCACACTGTGAAGGCCACCAGGAACCGCATCGCCGTGGTCCTGACGGACGGCCGCTCGCAGGACGACGTGGTGGATCCTGCCATGGAAGCCAAGGCACAGGGCATCGTCCTGTTCGCCGTGGGCGTGGGGAACGAGATCACCAACGCTGAGCTCGTGTCCATGGCCAACAAGCCCTCGTCTACTTACGTTTTGCATGTGGAGGACTACAAATCCATCGGGAATATAAGGGAGGTGATGGAACAGAAGCTGTGTGAGGGTGAGTTACCCCTCCGGGACATGCTGGGGTATTTTTTTGGGGAAGACACAACAGAATTAGGTTTGCTCTTTGCTTGTAAAGTCACGGGGTTCCAACACCATCTGACCTCAAGGATGAAACTCTTGATGTGAAACTTAAAGCAGCCTTGAATGCTGTCTCGTTTCCCATTTGAAATGTGTGTTTGGATGAACAGCAAGACAAATCACAGTCTACTCCTCATCCCTGCAGGGTTGATGGTTTAATTCCGTGTTCTTTCACTGATGCATATAACACAGCTTTCATGCAGTGGCTTAATTACATCCTTATCAAATTTTAAGATACACATTAGAGTTCAAATTTGTTTCATCTGTCTGCCAGGACTGGAAATTTGATGTATATTTTTCTGTGTCCAATCCATTTTTTTTTTACATGTTTATGACCATACATTTATTTTGGGGAGGCCGGGTTGAAGAAGGCCTGTGGATTCACTTGTCCCATGATGTGTTTCTCAGAGTCTGTGTGTCCTGCGCGGATCTCTGGAACGGTGAATGGGCAGAAGGGCTTCGATCTCATGAGTCTTCTGGGGATCGAGGCGGCGGCCAAAAAGGTCCAGGGGTCGCTGACATCTGAAGGAGCTTATCTTCTCAGTCCTCGCCTCAGCTTCACTCGCAGCACCAGGTTGTTCCTCAAACTCATTATCGACCCTAAAATCAAGGCTCAAATATCTAAAGATGTCAAGCGTCGGTCTACTAGTGCTGCTTAAATCAGGGGTCGGGCAGAACAAGGGTTCACTGAAGTGCGCCCGTGACCTCTTTCACAGAGAGATCTTTCCGGAAGGCCTCCCTCCCTCGTATGTGTTTGTGGCGACGCTGCGTTTGAAGAGCCCGGCGCACCGCATGAAGTTCGACCTCTGGAGGGTGCTGTCTCAGGATGGGGTCAAACAGGTCGCGGTAACGTTGAACGGAGCAGACAAGTCCGTCACCTTCACCAGCACCAGCACCGTAAAGAGAGAACAGACGGTCATTTTCAACGACCGCGGCATTAAGGTACAACAGTACGTCCAACGCGTGCAATTACTCCATCACGCGATGTGATAACGTCGACATGGCGTGAAAAGTGACGACGGAAACCGTTAATAGTTCTTTGGATTTGTTACTCCCAAAGAGGCTTTTTGACACAGATTGGCACCAGCTGAAGTTGTTGGTGAGGCCCAAACGCATCACCTGTTACCTAGACGACACACATGTGGAAGAGCATCTCCTAGAGACGGTGGTTTCCATCTACATCAACGGCAAGACGCAGGTGGCCAAAAAGGTCAACATAGAAACCACGGCGCCGGTATGTGGCTTCAACCAGTATTTCATCATTCATTCTGTCCTCAGCACATGCCCTGTATTAACTGGTGGTTACATTAAACTGACTGACAGGCAGACAGACATGCAGAAAGAGAGACTGACTGACTTACTTTTTTAGATATTTCCAGATCTTTGATCTTTTTGGAGGAAATTGATGTGAAACAGTAGCAAGTGTCAAACGTAAAATGTACACATACTTACACCTACAGAGGATGTTGTGCAAAACAGCAGATGCACTAGAAGTTAAAGACGACTGGCTAGAATGATTGATGGATAGAACGGAGAGAAGTATTGATTTGGCTGTGTGTGTATAAACAACAACCAAGGTTAACAGACAGCAGACAGAGTATGATTAAATAGAGGTTACATACTGTGGTATTATTGGTGCACAGATAATGTCTGTATACAGAGTCTGTTTCATTAAACCCTTGTTGAAACATTAACCCTTTAGGGTAGAGTGAAGACTCTAGCCTGTATTATTTTGAACCCACTATTTCGAGGCGCATTTCTAAGAAGTCCATATAGGCATCCATTATTGCAAGTGTCCTATTCTCGGGTTGACGGTGATAATCAGAAATGCTACAAACAGATGGAGACTGGGCAGAAAAGTGCTGGAACGTTCCTTCACGTTCCTTCACGTTCCCCGTGTCCTTCCATCCTGTTTAGATCGTCCTGCAGAAGCTGCGTCTCTACTGCGACCCGCTGCAGAGTCAGCGCGAGACCGCCTGTGAGATCTTCTCCGTGGTAAGACCTAGCACACCGCTCACCTCCGCCACCCTAACATCCGCGGGTTCCTCCATCTCCTAACCTACCTCCGCATGTCTCTCCATCGCAGGACGACGACAGGGTGAGTCTGCAGTCCAGCTGGGGGTTTGGACCCCCACTCATCTCAGCGCTCGGTGCCGCTGATCATGCGTTGGGGCGTCCTCTGATTTCTCACCTGTGTTGCCCCTTCAGTGTCCCGCAGATCGTCCTGCCGCAGTGGAAGCATGCAAGTGCACCAGTGGTAAACCTGGCCCGCCGGGCCTACCTGGACCTATGGTGAGTTGTGGATGGATGGATGGATGGATGGATGAGACGATTAAAGGATGTATAGCTCATGGATAGGTGGACAATATCTGTAAATGTATGGCTCGGAAAACCTGAAACGTGTGTCCTGAACACAGGGCTTTAGGGGTGAGAAGGGACGTGAGGGCCCTCCAGGTCCAGATGGAAAGCCAGTGAGTAAAACGCATTAACGCCTAATGGGCATCTTCAGATCCTTACAGGCATTAATGTTTCTGTTATCACAATAGTGCCACTGCACTGCGACTGGAGGTGCATCATCACATCAACGTGTGACTACTAGTTGGGAATCACACCGAATGAAGTGCTACTCTTAAGATGCTGTACTGTATGAAATCATATTTTCTCGTTAAGGGGAAGCCAGGAGAAAGAGGGTCACCTGGACAGCCTGGAAGAGGCGGGGAGAAAGTGAGTGATCGCGCCTTTTTTCTCTTTTTAACCCAGAAGCCCTAAGAACTACTTTACTCCAAAATGACAGAACTAGGGATCACTTAGCAAACATGCAACTACTGCAGCAGCTGTAACTACAGCAGAATGCTAGTTTTCACTCGTCGTGAGCATGTTTGACCCCACCTCTAAACTCTCAGGGTGAGGCTGGTCGCCCAGGACTGAACGGAGAGGCGGGAGCGACTGGTGCCAAAGTAAGTCATATAATCATACCGTAAAGTTAGCACGGGCCTCCCACACCAGCCACTTTAAAAATCACTTACACCTTTTTCTTAGCAATGTGCTCTGTATTTTTCACATCAAGAAATGAAGAGTTTTAAGTTTGCTGTTGGTAAATTTCGGGACATACCTTTCATAATTATTGTGTACTACATCATGCGTCGCCAGTCACAGAGTATGACATTTTCTCCCTCTTCAAGTTACCGAGTATGACATTTTCCCTCTCTTCACAGGGGGATATGGGAGTTCAAGGGCCCCCTGGACAACCCGGCCCCCCTGGACCAGTGGTAAGGAGAATCTTTAGCCACAGCAAATAAAGCTTTTTCTTGTATAAAGAATTGGCCTTTTCCCAAGGGACTTTTAATGCATACTTCCCTATACAGTAGCAAAGTGGTAGTGACATTTCTCATTCTATAGGGCCCTGGACAGTCTACATGGGATGATTTTGGATCAGAAGGCAGCAAGGTAAAAATATATGCATCCCATCTAGAACATACACGGATGTTTAACATTATGTGATCCTCACACGATAAACTTGCCTACCTTAAAGGAAATCTCAGGACGCCCAGGAGAGATCGGACCACCAGGGAGACCGGGTCCAGAGGTGAGCTGCCTTTTGTGATCACGCAATACCACTTTTTCCTGAAATGCAGTTTAAAAGTGTGTGGGTTTCACACTGTAACACACAATATAAGCAGAACTTTAGTTGACTGTAAAGATTCCATTGAATTATACACATTCACATAGGTTTGCTAATTCCTACTGGGACATTCTGACTGTAACTTTTGCAAGCAGACTAAATATTGTATTATATTTGCAATGGGCCGGGAAGGGAACTGTTATTATACAAAACAAACGTGTTTTTATGTAGGGGGCGCCTGGGTCACCTGGAAGACACGGACTTCCAGGCCTAGCTGGACAAAAGGTACAACAAAATCTATCATTCTGAAAGTAATTTTTTTTCCTTATAGCAATTAATGTTCCACACCTCTCGTTGTTGCTTTAGATGCCATGAAACATCCAGATCATTCTAGAAACTTCTAGATAATTCTAGGGTGATCTAGTGGTAAAAACAAGAAGCATAAGCTCACATCGATGGCACTACAGAATGTCAGAAATGTGTCGGACATTCGACGTGCTGGTTGCTCACATGGGAAAGTCTGTGCAACGGTATTTTAAGCCCTCGGGCATATTTGTGGCCGATCCTGTCTCGTTTCATCCTCTTTTTTGATTCTTTTTTTTGCTGGTGTTTGCCAGCAGGAGGCGGCCATCTTCCCTCAGCCGGCTATATAAGGAACCCGTGACGCCCAGATTCTGATGGGTAGATGACACACTTCTTTATTCATGCCTAGTTCCCTGTGCTTTGGTATGTAAGGCAGTGGGGCTGTTTAAAGTCTAAACATTGACAGAAGGGGTTTGCTAGTTTCTGGAGTTAGTTCTGGAATAGCAGTTAGCCTCAGAAGTGTGTTTTAAAATACGAGTGAGAATACATATGTGCACCTTTTGCTTCTAGATTATAACAAAGAGGTTGTGGGTACTGTGTTTGTAAGTTTTTGTTGTTTTGTTTTTGGCAAATGTTTAGAGATAAGGTGGCAAGTGGTTTGTATTGTCGTTATAGGAGTGAGTTTAAAGTGAATCTCCTCATTATACTATAAGTCAAAATATGTCGATGGTGTGTCTCTTTAACTGAGACTTCAGGGTTTTTTGCCTTTGGTAGGAGGTAGAAATGGAACATCTTTTTTTTGCCCAGATCTATTTTCAGGCCCTCTACATCTGCCCCTGCATCTGCTCCTGCTCATGGGAAGAAGTCCCTCCCACTCCCCCTCTGTGCGAGGGGAAAATGAGTGCTATCCTTCCACTTATTGGCCCATTAATCCACGCACCGTACTAGTAAAGAGCTTTGATGAAACCTCAGGGCTTAGTGTTTATATGGGTCTGTTAGGTAGATGTGACATTTGATGTGCATTTTTTGGGGTGCAAAGACAAAGCTACACTCACATACACACACACTCCATTCCAAGTTAATTAGAAATGGTTGTTAAAACAATTGTTGCTTAATGCTCAAATAACATATATCTAAAGTACTTCATTTCATCCAACAACCGCATTTATGCAAAGCAGAAAACTGGTCACCGCTGTAAGACACTTGAGTAAACAGTGCACCAGCGGGGTTTGGACGGGACATGGGAATTGGTGGTGTAATGTATCCACATCAGGCTGAGCAAAGCTTCCTCCACCCCTTCCCAGCACCCTTTCCATCCTGGCCTCCACCCTGAGATCGGAAGGCCCAGGTCTCTCCCCACGCCCCCCCCCTGCGCGGTGGCAGGGGCGGATCATTAGCCGACCGAGGCGCGGTTTGAAGCGGCGCGCTGGATGAAAGCCACCGGGCCGGGGTGGGTTCTCCACAACAGTCCGGCCAGCTCGGCTCTCTAATCACAGGGTTCGCGAGCACATGTGCGCGAGGCTGTAAAACCAGCCGCCCAGCGCCTCTTGCCTGGTGCCGTGCCCGTCCGCACGTTGCCACATCCACCGACGTGTTTAAAGAGCAGATACGCGAAGCAGTTCAAAACGTATCGGAATCCCTCGTGTAAAAAATCCCTTTGAAACGCTCGCAAGACCAAAGCGAAGGTGCCTGTCTCATAAAAGCCGCGTAATTGGTGCCCGGGGCTCCGCTCAGGGAAGTGATGTTAATTGCAGAGTGTAATTACTCCTTCTGCGCCGTGCGCTTTGTGTGAGGTCTTTGAATATCAAAGCCCGTGATATCCAGTGGCATCTTTTCTCGGCGATGAAAGGGTGCTGGGTTAACATTGTCCGCATCAGGGAAGGACACTCGCAATGAGAAGCATAACATGGAAAAAACTGTCCCACAGTTTCCACCAGGCCTACAGGTTGCAGGATGTATCAAGGGCTTTATCTCGTGGCTATGTGTACATACAATTTTGCACACACACACACACACACACACACACACACACACACACACACACTACACATACTATTTAGATTATCACTGAATGTAGCAACTTGACCTGGTATATGGTTGGGCATGTACAGTGTGTCACTGCGTGCACACGTGGCCAGAATTACCGATGCTATTTTTGAATATGCGTGATGACCACAGACGGACGTATCCAGAAAAGCGGGCCCTCCAGAGACCCTCCTTGGGGTTTCTGCCAAAAAAAGGTCGCTTGTAATTTGGCATTCGGAAAATGAACGAAATGTAGAATCTCACCAATATCTTGGTGCAGTTTTCTTGGGTGTAGCGTGTTTTAGATCTTAATAAGAGGCTGTCTCAAGGTTCATACTTGCTTTCCAATTAGACCATGTTTGAGCTCCACACGTACATGTAATTTCTTATGCGACAAATTTACTTTCTTCTTTTTTTACAATATGTAAAAATGTTGACTATTTTCAAACTTCCCAAATTTACCTTTAATTATATCTTGATGAATCAGATTGTCTTATATTAAAAAAAAAAAAAGATATTTACAGTTTACAGTTATTTATAGATTGGGAAGTCCTAGAAGGACACAGGCCTACTGTATACTGAATATTTAGACCAGTGTTGGGCTTATTGACCTGAAGGAAAAACGTGCTGATATGGGCTGTGGCTGACAGCCTAGCAGTCACTTCTGCTGTAGTGATTTGGGGTAGATTAGTTAGCGCTTCGTTTTCAGTTCTCTCTGGCCACAATTATCACCACTCGTCTTACTTCCTCAACACACACACACACACACACACACACACACATATACATGATGATGGTGGTTATATATATATATATATATATATATATATATATATATATATATATATATATTGTGTGTGTGTATGTATGCATATGTATGTATGTCGTTTTCTAAATGACAGGCTTTACTACTTTACTAATCATATGTTTGTCATAAGTTTGGCGGTTTGGCTGTTCTGTCGGCACACGCGCATGCGGCAGGCCTCTTAAAACGTCCGCTCTTCCTTCCGTGCTCTACAGGTGTGTGTGTGTGTGTGTGTGTGTGTGTGTGGTTAGTCACTCAGTGCAGCTAAGTTTTCTTTCGACCGAGGGTATACTTCTGTGGCTGTTTATCGTGTCATATCGCGCGCTGCATTGTAGAGGTCCTAACTGAAAGTAACACATTTAATCGACCACGTGCTTTTACTTAAATGCTTTAAAAGATTTCCCAGAAATCATGGTTCATGGTTTCATCTTAATTCTGCACCTCCTTAAAAGATGTTGAAAACAAATTGTTTCTGCTAATCATTTAATGTGTTCTTTAGATTCAATGTTTATTTATTTATTAAATAAATATTTATATTTATTATGTCGCCTTTGGCTTGCTCACTGGGGGCTAGGACTCGGCACTTGTAAAGCTGCTTTGTGACAACAACTGTTGTAAAAAGCGCTATATAAATAAAATTTGATTGATTGATTGATTTTTATTTTATTTTATTTTTTAGAATTCAATTTGCTTGTGTGTCTTTTTACCACAGGGTGAGAAGGGAGATGCTGGTGTACCTGGGATGGATGGACAGAATGGCATCCCAGTAAGTTCAGGTTACTGTTTTTAATAACTCACATCAGTAATTGTTGTCATCATCATCATCACTATCACTGCCATGCCTGGTTTTGACCTCCATGTGACCTCTCTGTCACGCGTGTGACCTTTCTGACCTATGTGTCTCGTGACATAACGTGACCTCTCAGCTGACATCATTGGGATGTGGACCAACTGTTCTATGGATACACAGGGAACTGAGTGTGAACAGACCTAACACACCCGATCATGGAGCTTTCATTGTGTCCTATACCATATAAAAGCACGGATGAGCCACAAAGTTTCAGACTCCAAATTTACTCATGACATGTGCAAAACAGCCTGGTAGGGCCCCTTGTCAACCCCAGGTACCATCAAAGCCAAAGAGCTAACCTCACTTAAACCTCACTTTAAAATAATGTTGAGCAAGAATGAAAGTGACTTTGCATAAATACGCTTCTCTGTGTGCCATCAAGGTTTCAGTATGAATATGGAGCTTCTAGATCCTCTGATCTGAGTTTGACATTTAATCTCATCTGAGTTTGACATTTAATCTCATCTGAGTTTGACATTTATTGTTACTGGGAGTCACCCTTTTGACTGAAGAGGCATTTTTCATCTTGTGGGCGGCTTTAGGAAAGGATATCTTTGCGATCTTTTACGTAGACATACTACCATGCATTGGAGTGCTATTTTAAGTCTCTGTGATATATCTGGTGGTTATAATATAGACCCTCTTCTCTGAGTCTGAATCTTTTTCCTGGGGAACAGTTTAGCTAGGCCAAAGCATCCCAGCAGGTGGAGACAGGACTATTTCTAGAAGCTAATTCAAGGCATTTCAGGGTTATTTCTAGAAGTCAATAAATGTGCTCTCCCTCATCCACCAGGTCACCAACTCCACCCCCAAAGCTGAGAAGAATGGGGCTCCTTGTCCCTTCAACACCCACACCCACGTTTTCATTCAGATCCGCCAGCAGGCCTCTGTACGGAGAGTCTGGACGTAGGGAATTTTCTGCTTAATTATTGAGCAGCCCCGCACTCTTTCACTCGAGAGCTCGCTAGGGAGGTGCTTCCTGTTTACAGCAAACAAGGCTGGTTCAAAAAGCAAAATCTCCGGCACCCAAACGTTCCCGAGGGAACGTGGGTGGGGGAGCTTATAAAGCAAGCGTGGCCCAAACAACCCGACGAAAGCATCCATTTACGTTTTCTCTCTCCCCCGATCTTTAATCTCGCCTCCCTCGTGTGCAGTTACTGTTCTAATGAGGGAGAGCCCCACTCGCCCGTGAAACAAACAAGCTTCTGGGCAAAGCCAAACACCCCGAAACGTTCTCTTATGAAAAATAAAGAGAAAGAAGCATTTTTTAAAGTGTTTTTTTAGAAGCATTGAAGCCGTTGAATGGTGGACAGTTTACTGTGGTGTCTGTCCTTCAGGGCATCAGAGGACTTCCAGGAGAAATGGGCCCGTTTGGACCACAGGTGAGAGTTCACAGGAACCATCACACGTGCGTGACGGTCATTCCCTCAGCCCTCTGGGACAGGGAGCCTGCCATGGTTTGAGTATGTTAATTTTATGTTGATGCTGTTGATTGTATAAGCAGCAGTTTAAATGTGATCAAATGTAACAGGGTGAAAGAGGCTTGCCTGGGCACTCGGGAGCGCCTGGATCGAAAGGACCTCAGGTATGAAGAAAAAGACGGTTAAAGAGATTTCAACAGATCTCTTTACGCTACAGTTATTTCATCTGTTGTGTGGGTGCTGTCCTTTGCTGGTTTTATTGTATTGCATCTTAACTTCCACCCTTCTGTGTGGAAAAAAAAGATGATACATTGTAATCAAGGGCCCAATATCCAGCAGTTTGACTAAAATAATCATGGTATGCTATTAAGTTCAGTTTGATGTATATTGGATGAAGGTTATGTTATAATCATTGTATCTCCCTTTAAAGGAGAGAGAGTGTTTAGGGGAAATTCTGTTCCGTGATTAACAAAACGATAGAATGGGCTTGGTAGAAAAGTGTTTCCTTTGCACATATGCATCTAGTGTCAAAAAATTTGTATTTATGCTACCTTGTGTATGAAAAACATGCTTTTATATGATGTTACATGTTTTAAAAGAAGGTCATATTATTTGATAGGACACTGTACGTAACACTTGGACGGAGTATTTTGAAAGGACAAACGTATCGTTTTATCAATTCATTCATTTCAGGGACCTCTGGGTCCAGCTGGGCCACCTGGGCCAGAGGGTCCATCTGGACCAAAGGTAATTAATGTACAGTATGTGTGTGTGAGTGTGTGAAAGAGAGAGACAGAGATCTTCACAGATCTGAATCTTCACAAGGTGATTTTTCTCTCGCTCCGAGTGTTAAGGTGTGAAGGTAAGAAATATCTGCTCTCTTCCAGGGGGAACCTGGGAGGAGAGGGCAGGTTGGCCTTCCAGGAGATGTGGGCTCTAAGGTGAGTGCCTCTCACAGCCGCTGACGCAAACTGGGGGTTTGCCCCCCCCCCCCCCCCCCATTTCTTTCTTCCTCCTCCTCCTCCTCCTCCTCAGATCTTAAGAAGTGATTTTAAATCGATATCTCTGACGTTGTAGTCAAAACCTAGTCCGCATTAAACCTTTCTTTCTAATTTCTTTGTCTCAGAGCCACCAGTGAAACGTGTGCTAGCACTAATCTCCTGTGGAATAGTGGAAGCACCATTAGCTGTGTGAACCTTGGGAACTTCTCATCTCCCATTATTTTGTTCAGAGGATGCTACGCCAAAATTGTGACGCTTCCCTTGATTAGAAGTCGCTTCCTTATTCTGCTGAATTTTTAAATTAGGCAGCCTGCTGTCAAACTGACTCACCACAGGTTCAGTGAGGCTAACTGTGAACAATATATGCAACGAGCGTCCACCCAAGCTTGCTAGCGAGCAGAATTGACGTTTGAAGACACAACCACTGCAGTGAATGTGTAGCAACCAGCTATTTTATTTAAAAGGATTTAAAGAAATCCAAGGTGCTCTATATTTGATCTAAATTCTATTCTTTACACATGTTCCCTCTGTTTTTCATACTTTACATTGCCATGTAGTTTTTACTAACTACACATTTTAGTAACTACAGCCAAAGTATCTGATTTTCCCGTATTTATCACAGGGTTTAGATGGACTTCCAGGACCTCAGGGTCCCCCGGGTTTTAGAGGCCTACCGGGTATAAACGGCCATAAGGTGGGATTCCAACATCTCCTCACCAACACGATTTCACTCAACAGTCGACCCATATCAGTGTGTATTGTTTGTACTGTTGATGTTGGCAACAGTGGAACGGGCTAGTGTGTCACGCCTGCTAACGCTTAGCGACCGCTTGTGTTTATAGGGCGAAATGGGAGAACCTGGTATCAAAGGAAGTCAGGTACAGTGGCTACACCACAGATGGTGGTGGTCTACGTAATTTCTTTTCTTTTGTTCTTCCTGCATTAGCACAGTGTGTTTTAGTCACTACGTGAGTTGCGCGCAGTGACAGTCAGCAGAATTTCAGACTGCAGGTTTCACAATGCCAGTTCGTTCTGAGAATGATGGGAAGGGAGCTCAAACATCTGCTGTAGATCGCCACGAAAAACGTCACAGAAAAGCTTCTCTAAACGAGAGCTCAGCTATCAGAAGTCTGTGCAGAAATCATGCAGACCGTCAGTCATTTGGGAGTGAAATGTATGCCCTCTTTTTACATTTTTTGTTTTCAAATGTTTTCAGTAGGGCACTGGAGTATATCTAGTGACTCTCAGTAGGGCACATGAGTATACTCTCAGTAGGGCACATGAGTATATATGAGGCTACTGGCTACATACAGCAAAAACTATTCATTTTTTATTTTATTCTCACTGCCTGGTGCTTGCTCTTTCTAGGGAGAGAAAGGCACTGGAGGATTCCCTGGCATCCCTGGAAAACCCGTATGTGAGCTCTTATCCTAATGACCAAAAGTATTTGTGTGGCACTTTATATGCTGGATAACGAACAGGTGTTTCTGCTGTGTAACTGCTACTTTTCAGGGAGAGGCAGGGCCCAGGGGGAGTAAAGGAGAGGTATGTACTGATACTCACACATGCTTAGGGGCTTTTGTAACTGCCTTTCCTGCTGAGTGTCTCTTGGAGTGGGGGTGTTTAGCTCATGACAGCAAAAGAACTTCTTTTTTCATTTTCGCCATGTGAAACCTTGAGGTGTATTGTTCAGCTTGAGCCCCCCCCCCCCCCAGCTTTTTCTTTGTGTCGTGTTTACCACCGAGGTCACTGTGGGCCTCAACCTGAATCCCGTGTGCTGCCTGTAGCCTACTGGAGGGCCAAGTCCAACTGGCCAAACTCACTTTATTTTCAAGGCAACTGGGCAGACTTGGCCATATTTTCACAGATTAAGTCCTACAAGGCTTTGCTTACATTAACAGCATTGACAGACATTCAAAGTGGCACACATATATTTGTCTACCAGGTGGGCTACAGGGGTGACCAGGGCCCGACCTCTACCCTCATGACTGATCATATACACATGTTGAGAATTAGAATATTTGGCAGATTCTCTTATCCAGCACAACTCTTATCCCGCATATTTATCGGTACGAGTGTATGTTTCCTGAAACCCAGGAGCTCCGTACTCGATGCGGTGAGCTACATCAGTAAAGCAGGGAATGGCTAACGAATGGCTTGCGTCAGTACGCTAACGGCTGTACTAGCTAGTGCTTTAAAGTAAATATATGCTATAGTCAGTGTTTCCACAGCAAACGCCTTTGTCCACTTGATATTTTAATTAGTTCTACTTTTGCAAGTTTGCATTTTAAATTGTCCCGTTAACATTTCTCTGTGATACGTAGGTTAAGGATTAAGAAACACACACACACACACACACACACACACACACACACACACACACACACACACACAGACATGTCTTCTAGTAAAAACAAAACATAATACAATTGTGAAAATAATTTAAATGTCTTGAATCCAGCTCTAAATACAAGTTTGTGATGTTAATATTAAGCCAGTCTCAGAAAGGCCTTCTTCAGAAAAGCTAGATGTTTAGTCCAAAGACACCTTAGACAATTTTTGTAATCTAATTCTTCTAATTTTGAAATTGGAGAAAGGTTATTCGGAATTGTTATGGAAATCATAATGGTTGAATCCATTCACACCATATTTTTTAATTAATTCCCTCTTTTCACACCATAGCAAGGTACAATTGGAGAGCCAGGAAGCAGAGGGCCTGATGGGAAAACAGGAGAAATGGGCTTAGAAGGTCCAACAGGGCCAAGAGGATTTCCAGGCCAAGTTGGGTTGCCAGGACAACCAGGACTCCCAGGTTACCCAGGAAAACCAGTGAGTAATCCTCTAATGCAGGGCTATTCAACTGGTGGCCACGGGCCAGAACCGGCCCTTTAATGAATTTGTACCGGCCCGCGTCCCATCTCCCCATAAATAATAATAAATATTTGATAAACCGCAGTAAAAATAAATAACATTTTATTTACGAATTTACAGCCCCCCCCCCCCCCCCCCCCCCCCCGTCAACACAACGTTGTAGCCGATAACAGACCGAAATAATCTCTACAACCACAATCGTCTTCATCTTCCTTCTGAATAAAGTAGAACTTCAGTCCAGTCAGTCCAACTGGGTCCAGTCAGTGAAGTCATTGTTATTGTGCAATGCTCATTCTTATGCGGTACGCAGTGACTAGATTTCAATCTTTCTGGGATATTGCATGTTTTTTCAATTTCCTGATTGCCACAAACTTGGCAAACATGTGTTGAGAGGCTACAGCTTCTAACACAAGTGGCAGGAAGCCCTGCAATTGAATTATTTTGAAATGGATTTGATTTGTGTCCCAGTTGTGTGTTACATAGTAATATTATAAGGTATAGACTATATACTGATCTTAATAATATCTGGTTTTGGCTGATGAGTTCACAAAATACTAACAATACTAAAAAAACACTCAATTTTGTACTAACAGGAAGTGATAAAGGGCTGCTATGCATCATTATACCTGATTTTCTCCCTTGTTTACAAATATGGATAATTTAGCTGCCGCCAGCTAGCTAGCTAAGTAGCTAAACTGTGAGCTAGGAGGATACCATAGCTAGTTAATTCACACAAATTAATAAGCATTTCAAACAGCTTTCTTACAAAAAGTAAGCATTAATTATATTTAGTAATTATTTTACTTATGTACCAAGAATTAGAAGTTGTAGTCACATTTAAACCTTTGTTCTCTTGTCACTATCGATGCTAAACTTATCCACCACTTTTTCAAAAACAAGTTAGAAATACGTATGCAATTGGGATGCATCTGAAATGTACTGCTGAGAGCTAAGAATACCTTGCTGTCTGTGGCTGTTATGACTTTCAGAAAATACCTTTTTCACACCTTTGGGTTTTTGAAAGAAATAATTTTCCTTTGTGGTTATTTTGAACTTTTATTTACTGTAGATTATGTGTGTTGTGAGGAACCGTGAGATCTCGGGCATCCAAAAATGGGCTGTTTTGCTGTTGGGATTGATTTCATCTTGCTACCCAATTTCCTGTATAGCAGGGTGATGAATAGCCAGCTAATCTGTACCACTTCATTGCTGGTTCATGGTAAACCTATATTCAGTGGAACAAACAACTTATCTGGGCTGTCCAATCTGTGTTTCAGGGCAAACCACCATCTGAGGAACACCTAATGAAGATCTGTGCATCAGTTCTACAGAGTATGGTTCCCATGACTCTTACTTTTTAATCTCTTAGTAGATGCGTGACTCTATCTGTACTCAGTCTTATCACCCTGTCAGTGATGGTGGAGCTGTGGTAGTTTCAGTGAGTGTCCATCTCGTCTAAGCTGCTTTTTACTGCATGAAACTGGCGCGGCATGTCAACAGTTGGCCGTGAGTCACTGTGTACTTGGTGCGTTAGCGTGGTGCGATACGCAAACCTCTGCGAAGGCCACTGTGTTGTCAGTTAGCGGAGCGCTGGAAACATCTGGAGAGGTGCCGAGTTGTTTCACTTCTCCATTACAGAAGGAAACAAACCCATAAATCTGTACTACATGCAGTTGCTCAATTCATACTCCTCAACAGGAAAGGGCATTTTTGGTGTCTCTGACGCTTTAGCAAGAATTACATCATCTGAACCAAAGTCCTTAGTAGTATAAAGTAAATATTTTCTTTTTTAAAGGCAAACGGCGACCGTAACTGATCAGGATTCAATTCATGAATATAAGCTAACGAGGACCAGGTAGCATAGTCAGATTTGCATATTGGTTTCATTCATTTTTTAGCTTTCACATCAATGCTAGCATTCCTAAGTCAATAGCAATGGAAGCTTTACCCACAAAGTATTCCTTTAAGGAACAGCATGTTTTCAGCATGTTAAAATAAAAGAATAGATTTATTTTTCTGAGCTGCAGTTAGTCACGTTAGCACTTGCAGCCTTGATTAATACTATCTGTAGCTGTCAGAAACCCAAACTGTGTCCAGGTGACTCGTCCTGTTGCCCCTAAACAGATCAACTACCACAGCTCCTCCAGGTGATGTCACCCAACAGCTGCCAAAGTTGTGAAACAATCAAGGGGCCCCCAGGTGATCCCGGCCCCCCAGGACCCCAGGGCCCAACTGGAATGCTGGGATATCCCGGCAGGCCCGGAGCTCAGGGATACCCAGGACCACCAGGGATCATGGGCCCAGGTGGAGCTAAAGGTAAGGGATTAAAGGGTGGGTTTTTTTTTTGAATGGCGGGGTGTGATAAATGTGGCTAAATAAATGAGTAATGAGACGTCAGCTTCCCGCCAGCACCCCCAGTGTGGTGGCAGAGGCGTTTACGTGGCATTTTGTTTGTGTTGAACTTTTCTCTTGCTTCTGTTGCATGTGCTGTGTTCTGGTTTTGTGGGATTTTTGCATTGCCTACACATTGCCTGTTACATGTATACGTGTGTTAGTAATTGATAGTTGATGTTGCATCGGCTTTCTTTTCTTTCTGTGTGTGAACACTTTTATGCTCCTCTTTGTTTTCTTTTAAACTCTTCTGTTGGAGACTCTCTCTTGCTTGCTTTCTTCTGGAAATGTAAAGCTGTCCCCATGCGTCCATGTTCCCATGGCCTGTCTCATTCCTCCACCGTCCCTGTTCACGTCCCCGTACCCGTCACAGTTTCACCGATCCACTGATAGTTTGTGCTGGTCTGGCCGCACCTCCCCTGGTCTGGCCGGGGGGTGCTGTGACAATGCGTCCACCCCAGCGGCCTGCATCTGGCAGCAGTGGCTTCCTTCCTCTTGTTTATGCTTCTCTGCTGCATCTGTTGTGCCACACTACATACAGGTGGCATGTGTGGAGTCTCATTCGCCGTGTCACCTGTGCGTCTTATTATCTCGACTTTATTTTTACGCCCTTTGCATTTGTATGTCTGATTGTTGATCATTGAAGTTGTGTTGCCGTTTTTATGTCACATTCATGCACATTTATACTCCTCTTCATTTTCATTGAACCCTTTCAGTTGGAGGCTCACATGACATAAATAAAACTGAAAACAAGTCATACCACTGTAATAATATCATTAATAGAACCTTTTTACATATTTAGTCATTTGCGTATGTTGTATTATTCAGTACTTGATTTAGAAAGTGCTTAAATAATAATAAAATCTTGACTTACAGGTGAAGCTGGACCCATGGGCATGAAGGGTGCCAAGGGAGAGGGTAACACTGGACAACCAGGTCCACCTGGTCCCCAAGGTATGTTCATATCAGCCCCCAAGGTATGTTCATATCTGCCCCCAAGGTAGGTTCATTTCAGATAACTAAGATCCCATTTGTCATGCAATTTTCCACACAGGTATGCAGGGACCTCGTGGAGATGATGGAGAAGGGTATCCAGGCCCTCCAGGGCCCTCAGGTAAACATGGCTCACCTGGCATCCCGGGCAAACGGGGCCCACCAGGAACGCCAGGCATTTGTGAACCTTGTTACCCGGCCTACGGCCACCCAGACAACCATTTCAGCAAAGGTCCCAACTTTTAGCACGGTCCTTCATGCCACACCCACAGGACGGATAACGGCACCTGCAACACCCTTCTTTGCAACACCACGTTGCATTTCAAGGCATCCCGGCCTCAGCCTCTGTGGCCTTGTGTCCAAACAGCTGGCTAACCATTTGAAGTGACTCGAGTGGATCCATTTTTTCTTCAGATTAATTACATTTGATATTAACCTATGTGCTCTTTACCCTGAATAGAGGGTCAACTGTCTGAAACTGCTTGTGTGTGTATTAGTTTTTTACTTGAGATGATACACCTATGTCTTCTTGTGTTTATCTAGAATCGCCTAATGTAAGGTGCAAGTATTTCCTTTGTGGCAGCCTTCAACATCCCAACAGTATGTGCAGTTGCAATGCAATACACGAGAGTACTCTTGATATGTATAGTAGGGCCCAGTATTTTTGGGGCACTGGTTTAGCTGTCGTTTGATGCTGAGATTGTTTTCAGTCTTGACCTGTTTCACTAAGCTCCTCTGACATTGTTACTAATAGCTGGAAAACATTTTTTCAAAGACATCCTTCCTGCAGTGCTAGCAGTAGCAATGGTAATGCATTGAGGACCACACAACTGAAGTCAGAATCTGGTGTTAGTCACTAAGTAAGCTGTGTGTTAGGACTATACATGTGTAACATTGGAATTAAATACACAGCCCCCGCCCCAAAAGAAAAACACAACAAAAACAAGAACAAACAGGTTGTTGATATTCAGTTTCATATGAGAATTTCTCAATATATATAAAACCATAATTTGTTTTATGGTATGTGATAAAATTAGATAAGCTCTGACATCTGGGGTAGAAAAGGAAATTTAAGATGAAAAAAACCTACACTCGAAATGTTTCTAAGTAAGGACTGCAAGTTTCATATTCAGTCATATTGTTAAGGTCGGTTTTCTGCCCACAATACACTATTAGTCTCACATCAGTACTCTCAAATGAAATTGCATGAATTCATGAATTGCATTGCATTGTAAATAGACATGTGCATTGCACTGCCTAAAGCTACCTCCGACTACAAGTGTCTGTCTGTTAGCTGGACTGTAATTGTTGGTTGACTTCTGGGACTATTTGTGCTCAGATTTTCTCTCTGGTTTCTAAAAACACATTCAGAATCCTCTTTTTTTGTGTGGGATGGATCCATGCCTAAAGTTTACCGTTTGTGTTTTGTGGACTACTACATTAAATGTTTTTGAATGTTTGTGTTTGAAGCTCTCCAGCACACCCATGCTGTCTAAGTCACTTTGTTGGTCACCCTTGTATGTTCAAACAGCAACCAATGTCTCTTTATTGTCTTGCTTTAATGCATGCACTCTTGAGGCACACGTTTTTTTCATTATGAGTGTCTTTTTTTTTCTTTTTTTTTTTAAGAATGTTATTTGTGATTGTTTTCCCACCTGTGTTCATTTATTTACTCATTTAATTTATCTGTAGTTGGAATTTGAACTGGAACCATTTTAATGTCATTTTGAATAAATAAACTTTTAATTGATTAACATTTCATTTTTCCGCCAACAACTTCTGCCTCTGTCCTGATTTTGTATCTACATTTGCATCTGAAGCAAAACCATTCTTTCCTCCATATGGCTGGCAGACAGGAACAGAAATCTGATTTAAGAAGGCTAATTTAAGTTCCTCTTTCGAGGTGTTATGGGAGGCGCTGCTTGTAAAACTGTTGATGAAGGCTTTTTTTTCTGAATCAGGTTGGTTAAAACAACTGAGGCTTCCTGTAGCTCATCAGAGACGCTCCCCACCAAACCACCTCTGTCCACACTCATCCGTCAGACCTGAGCTTGTCTGTTGTGATTATCGCCGTGTTGCAATGAACGAGGACGATAGCTACCTTGACAATTTTTTCAACGATAGCATGTACGCCGTCGATGGAGAATATGTCACAGACAACGAGGTGAGTCTGTGCGTGAAGACCGACGTGAAGCAATTTGGCGCCGTGTTCATTCCAACGTTCTACTACATGAACTTTCTTCTCAGCATGGTGGGGAACGGTCTGGTGCTGTGCATCATCTACAAGTTTGAGAAGCTCAGCACAGTCACCAACATCTTCCTGCTCAATCTGGTCATCTCGGACCTTGTGTTCACCTTCACCCTGCCCTTCTGGGCCGTCTACTACAGCTCGGAATGGGTCTTCGGCCGTGCCCTCTGCAAGCTGGTGGGCAGCTTGTACTCCGTCAGCTTCTACAGCTCCATCCTCTTCCTCACCCTCATGACTTTTGACCGCTACCTGGCGGTGGTCCACGCCATCACGGCCGCCGAGACCCGGCGACGATCATACGCCTTCAGCTCATCCGCCGGCGTTTGGGTCCTCAGCTTCCTGGCCAGCATCAAAGACATCGTCTTTTACGACGTGCGGGAGAGCGAGCTGGACGGGACTGTGTGCGAGGAGTCCGGCTACTCCTACAAGACCTTGCTGAAGTGGAAGCTAGTGGGTTGCTACCAACAGTTCGGCTTGTTCTTCCTGGGGCCCCTGCTGATGGTGCTATACTGCTACGCCCGCATCACCGTCCGGATCATCTCCACACGCATGAGGCAGAAGTGCAGGGCTATCAAGCTCATCTTCTTCATCATCTTCACCTTCTTCATCTGCTGGACGCCCTACAACGTGGTGGTCCTCCTGATGGCCTTGCAAATGTCCTCCAAAAACAGCTCGTGCTCGGAAAGTCTGGACTACGCGCTCTACATCACGCAGAACATCGCGTACCTGTACTGCTGTATCTGCCCCGTGCTGTACACCTTCGTGGGGAAGAAATTCCAGAGCCATTTCCGGAAACTTTTAGCCAAGCACATACCGTGTTTGAAGACCACAATCTTGTCAACTCAAAGCAGTAGGACAACATCGTGCAAGAGTCCTAACACAGAGTACTAGATCTGTGTGACTGTGACTGAGGAGAGTTTAGTGTCAGAGGTAATCATTCTTTGTGTGTACATCTCACAAACTGACACCACTGTTTGGATTATACACCTGGTTTGCCTTCTTTGTTCTGATGTTGGATGTTGGATATTGTGCGAGATGAGAGGATGGCCAAACACCGAGTGGAAGATGAGTAAAAAAGAAACAGGAAGCAGGAAGTTGGGCAATACTGTGATAAATCCGTGTAAATATACAGTCCATCCTTTGCTACTGTGGCTAAGACTTGATATTGTAAAATTGAACATGACTGAAGAACAGCTTCATAGCACACAGCATTAGTAAACGTTACATTCTGGTTTTGCACTTTTCTTTTTTGTTGATTTAAACTGAACTGTTACATGGACTATTATTAATTGATGTTCATTTTGTATTATTGATTTTTGGTTATTTTAGCATTGTTCCCAGTATTTTTCCTTGTCATTTGTTTATTGCACATGAGGAAATAAAAGAAAACTGGATAATATTTTTCACTGTGTTTTTACTGTCATGTGCAGTGCTATTTTTGATTTATGGCCAGATGTCGACTGCATACAATAATTTGCTTAAATTCCACATAGAGATGGCCATAAATAATTTCCAGAAAACTAAATGCAGTCTATTCCTAGTAAAAATGTAATAATATACGTAGCAGTAGTAGTAATAACAATGATTTTATTATTATTATTATTATTATTATTATTATTAATAATAATAATAATAATAATAATAATAATAATTTGCTTTCTTGAAATTATAAGGAATGATCACCTCTGATCAACTTTGGGTTCCCAGCTTTACTACACTAATTGTGAACGTCTTGATCAAACTAAATCATTCTGTTATTTTATGAGGTGTTACTTATTGCTGTTTTTCGGAAACTAACCTTTTCTTTCCGCTTAACCATATCCGCTGAAAAAATTGTTGTTAAATTTTCTGAGAAACTAAGTGCAGGGTGTATTTAAAATCTGTTAACCACAGTATCCTGAGAAACCAGTGTCTTAACTTCACACTGGCACAGTTCACGTCTTCCACCTCGACGCTATTCGTGGCTTTTGTGTTTTATGCTCTCTTCCATGACTAGGGTGCTTCGTCAGCGCTTTCTTAAGGAGTTCAGGGAATTTAATAATTGAACAATTTAGCAGTGGGAGAAAAAAATCTCAGGATCCTGTAACATATATAAGCAATATTATTGTTCCCTAAATGTGAAGATAGATGAGGTGCTTCGGTGAACGTGTAACAAGATCAATAGATGTCGCTGGTTAATAGCATTTCTTCCACTTTTCCAGGTCTGTTCGGGGCTGAAGATTTTGTTAATGAATTAATTAGGTAACTGTGTTACACTAAATAGTTGGTTTGGTTCCTATTTTTTTTGCGTTGCTTTGTTTCGTTGTACAATCGCCTCACCAGCGGCGCAACCGAAGATATACTGCGCTTTGACATTTCTGCTGACTGTCGACGTTGCCAAGGAACTCTACCAATCATCACGCGTCACCGGCCATAAGCGCGCACGCAAGCGTGCGTGATTACGTACACGACGTCCGATTGCGTAGAGGCGGGCGTACGAGGGGCAAATATTACACAGGGGGCCCATTCCATTGGTTGCAGGATGCTGGTACCCAGGAAAAAGCGAAGGATGTAGCGTCCTCCATCAGCATTGTAGCAAACGAGGCGGCCGTGATGCTGAGTGGAGTATCTTTCCAGGTGACGGGGATGGGATGTGTATGATATCAATTACAACATGAGCAAACTAAACTGAAGGTTTCGAGCTTGGAGTATGATTCACCGCCAGGTGATACTGACTCAGGTGAGCGGGTACCAATAACTCACCTTGTTGTAAGCGATGTTTAATTTATTCTTTCCGTAACAAAGATTAGAAATTCCCATTTGCAGATGCTGTTTTTTTACGGATGTCGCGTTGTTCACATCACTGATTTCTGTCATGCGCTGTGATGTTTCGGAATCTAACCGGGACAAGCGGCCTCGATTGTGCTTTTGTGTACGGGTGTGTACGCGTGTGTGTGTGTGTGTGTGTGTGTGTTGCTCACGTTTCGGACGGCTTGTCACTGAACCTGCCAAAAACGTTGTTAGAAATGTATACAGTCTTTGTCTGAGATCACCACCCTGCAGAAGAAACTACTGGATTTTAATAATGTGCTAAGTGCACATCGTTCCATAAACTGTACTTGTTGACATTTCTTTATAATATGCATTAATACAATAGTATATTACAATATTGTAATATAGCTGCACTCTGAATTATAATCTGATCCATACGATTCTCGTTCATACTAAGATTGTATTGTTGTAGACACGCTCTAATTGTATTCATACTATATAATTAGGTTAATTATACATCTAAAGGCAATAATGACGCTCCTAGTACTTATTACGGTGGAAAACAATTCAAGTCTATTAACGATGCCGTCTTAAATAAGTACTTCTCGTTAAAATTATTTGCTAGACAGATTTTTTTAATGATTTTTGATGAATGTCTACTTCACTGATTGACAGTCAGAAAGAGAACAAAATTGGTTAAGAGTAGTAACACGTGAACAATGATGGTTTATTGACTTGCATATTGCATACGCTAAAAGAAAAGGGTGTCAATTTTCATTTGAAAGTTTACTGCTACACCCGTGTAGCCTAGTGTGCCTGGAGACGTGTTAGTCTTTCCGGAACGTGGCGAACTAAGGGCGGTTCTGATCTAAGATGCTGCAGCCCGGGAGTAGGGTGAGCGTGGATTATCATCGATTCCCGCTGTGACCGCTTTGAAACGGGACTGTATGGGCCCGTCAGACGCGCCTTCATCAATCCGCGCTAAAATTGGGAGCGAGAGACTTTCTGTAGGTATAGAGCTGCGTTCTTTTGCAGGGCGATGCACTTCCTGCCAAAATAGCTGTCCCGAAGGGTGGGGGTGGGGTGGAGGGGGTTATCCGGTAGAGACGGGGTGTGTGACGTCCTAAGGTATTAGTCCTTATACATTTCGCAATTGACCGTCTATGGATACCGGGTGTAACTAGATATCAAACTGATTAAATCAATTAATCATAGTAATAAAGTGCGACGAATTTAATTAATCTGCAAGTGGCAGGTGGGACAATCTCTTGGTCCAATACACTTCCCCCACAAGTCAGTGTAGTATGGACCCCCCCCCCTCTCTCCCTCTCTCTGTTCTTAAGTTAAAGGTATGTCTCATTTTGTAACATAACTGATGTCCCCCTTAATTGTCCCGCTGAGCAACTCTATGATCAAAGTAATATACAATCCTTTCACAGAGCTCATCTTAGCTGGTGCATGTTTTCTATTAACAGTCCATATTGCATGAATAATGTTTTTTGGTTCAGGTCCTATATATATTCATTCTTCTACTTTGAACTGAAGAGTGAACTCACACAGACATGTGAATCATGACAACTAAGGGATAGAATAGAATAGAATAGAATAGGTCTATTTATATAGTTATATTATATAGGAAAATTGACATTAGGCATATCAGGCCCACGAAACACATGTTTACTTAAACAATAAATACAATACAGCATACACAGGTATACCTAAGCATACAACAGCGATAAATAAACATAATATTACAATTTGATAATCAATGTCACTGATGTACCAGTTTCCATTTTCATCAATGACAGTTAGTGCTTTCTGCTTAGATCTACAGATCTACAGTATATAGACCTAAAGTATATAACAGTTTTGGCTATCAGGCCGGTTTATTTGTACATGTTTCTGTAGTTTCTATATCACTCTGTATAAAACTTAGTGCCCTTCTCAGTTTAGAACTTTTTCATCCATTTTTGTTTGCAAGTTTTACAAGTACGTTACAGTGCCATAGAAAAATCAGTGATATAGTGGAGTTTACTCTGCCAACTTCAGGGCAATACAGTTTGTCTAAATTATGAGTTTAGCTCTTTCGGACTTACTTATGTTGATGAAATCAGGTTCAAAGCAGAAAGCCAGAAAGGCGGGAGACATTTTGAATGAACTGAACTGCACTGCAGTGTGGAAGGAGGCGCTGATTTCTGAAAGGACCTCAGATCTCAGATTTGGAACCACCAATTGATTTTTCTGCAACACAGGGCCACCAACGGACAAGCCCAGAGCCCCGGGAATAACTGAAAAGACTTGCTTGTGTTTTGCCGTCAGCATCTATGGGTTACGGAGGGCCGGCGGTGCGGACCAGAGACTTTTTGGAGCGGTCGGACCACACACGCCCGCTCACACACAAGCGCTCTGCTTTAAATATGCATGGTGGCAAGAGTCACACAGACACGTAGAGAATGAGGAGAGAGAAGAGAACGCTGCTCGTTTGACTGAAATAAAGAGAGGTACGCCAGGCAAAGAAGGAGTGAGAGAGAGAGAGAGAGAGACAGAGAGAGAGAGAGAGTATTAGGTAACCCGGGGGGAGTGAGCTAGAGCACATTTATTGATGTTTAGAAACCAGCTTCTAGAACTATCTGTCTCACCCTGCTGCCCTTCCCGGGCTGGAGTGTAAGAGATGAGAGAGAAGAAGACGAGGAGAGAGAAGAAGAGGATGAGAGAGTGACAGTGAGATGGGAAACAATTCCTGGGGGTGCACGTTCGTTATGTTCAGTCTCTGTAACCCGGTGCCAATACGCCGTAGAGTGGACGCGCACGAGGAACGCTAGGCTAGCAATCCCACATGAAGAAAACGTTAGCACCGGCACGCCCTAACCGATTCCTGTGTGGAGAGAGAGGCTGCCAGGTTTCTCCATATGACAGTGG
Source organism: Brachyhypopomus gauderio (assembly GCF_052324685.1). Taxonomy (NCBI): domain Eukaryota; kingdom Metazoa; phylum Chordata; class Actinopteri; order Gymnotiformes; family Hypopomidae; genus Brachyhypopomus; species Brachyhypopomus gauderio. The sequence continues at coordinate 4,539,579 of NC_135229.1, read as the reverse complement.
TGAGTTATGGGAAGGTATTGACATGCTAGTGGCTCTGGAGGCCCTTGGGGGCCGAGGGTCCACGTGATGAGAGGGAGCCAAGCCATCAGCAGATTCTCAGCGAGGCTTAAACCGGCCTATATCCAGGAGCATAATGGTGATAATTCATTTACTGGGGTGGTGTTGTGTGTGTGTGTGTGTGTGTGTGGGGCGGGAGACATGCTGGTAAAATCTCCATTAAGCTTGTGCATGCAGTCCTGCCCAGTGGAGTGGCCAATGACTTTCAGCACATCATAGCTCGAGGCTTCTGCGTCAGGAAACTAGAACGGTTTTAAGACGAGTAAACGGCGGATGGAATGGGGGACCAGCGCGTTTCTCGAGATGACTGGAACCAGTCAAAGCGTCTTGAGTCAGAGACGTGCTGTTCTCGTTACGATTCTCAATTTCTGTCTCCCAGACAAAATCGGGAGACAACACTGAGAGAGATGAGGGGACAGCATGTCGAATGGGTGCATGTTATGTTACACGCAATCTCCACCTTCAATCTGTGCACTGTTGCTGCAGTTTCTTTGCGTCTTTGCTTATAATCACTCAAGCGGTAAACGGAAATCCAGTGCCTGAATTCACTTTCAGTTCCTATCTTAAAACTGCTGTGTTAAGGTTAGCTCTTTTTCAGAACCATATCTTTACTCACTTTTAACTACAATTCCTTTAAGATGCTGCTTTTGTTTTTAGCACAATGCTGTGTGCCATCTTGGGTACAGTATATAATATTCAATACCGCGTGCTGTAATTAGATCTTCCTCATTCCCACACCCACCATCAGCTGATCTCCGTCAGCTCGAGTATGGGGGCAGGGCTTGGAGTCGCTTTCCTGATGGTACTGATGCCAAGATCGATCCAGGGCCATGCCAGTGCCCTTGTGCCCACGCCATGGGTACCACCCCACCCCGTCCTCATCCACGGTGCTGCTAACATGCCTCCGGCGGCCCAGAGCCGCGGCACGCTGCCAAACGGGAAGCGATTGCATGCGTTTGCAGCGAGCTCCGTTCCACATCAACGTTTGGGTCCATTTCAGGACACGTACGAGGACGTCCAAGGTTTAGCCCCCCCCCACCCAGGTAAACAAATGTTAGGAACGTAACGAAAGCAGCAGTGTCCCAGGTCTGGGTGGCTTCGCTGCAGTCCTGAAACCTGCGCTCTCTCCTCCGAGCACTCCACCTGCACGCTGACATGCACCCAGCCTCCACCCTACACCCTTAATGCCTGCTGGGTCCAGGCGCGGCCATCACACATGTCACAGGGAGCAGAAGGGCCGTTTTTATGTGTCATCATTAATGCAATACGGCCCCTCTTGATCGGTGTCGTGCGAGATTGCATCAGTGTCATTTAAAGTGTGAGTGCTAGCAAAGAAACACAGAAGCAAAGAAAGGGGGGGGGGTTGTCTAACTGTGCTGAATTATTGAAAAGAGGCCATGAAGGCTTTAGTCTTTTGTTCATTCGAGTCCTTTTATATAGACACGATGTTGCGTTTGTGTGTGTGTATATATGTATGGAGGGCTTCGAAGAGGAGTTAACGCTTGGCTGAGCCTTTTTTTCGTGTTCAGTTATGATTGTACACCCTCGTACTGCAGCCTGTGTTTACTGCACAATGGAAAGACTTCCGCCCTTTCCCTATGCCAGACACACGGGCAGGAGATCTGTCTGTCCTTTGTGTGAAATGAATACATAAACGAAAAAGAAACAAAATGACAAGTGACTGTTGGTGTGCAGTGTTAAGTGTTCAGAGCGCAGTGCACGCTAGCACAGTTCACGCTAGCTAGTCAGCCTTTTGTTTATTGTTGGGTGCTTTTGCACCTAATGTGTCCTTAGGTAAATTAAGAGAAGGACTCTAACTCAGGAGTCCAAGAAGACGTGTGAAGAAGGCAGGAGGACACGTAGGTTGATAGTTGAATACGTGAGGACGAGAGCGGGCGGTCCAATCCGCGAAGCGCGAGCACAAAATCGGGCGCGCGCTAAGTCCGAGGTTTCCTCCACAAGGCAGGATGGAGCAGGACGACCCACTCAAACAGATGGCTGAACACAGGAGAGAGCAGGAATGCTCCTCAGATACTGTATGAACACGCTACAGAAGAAACGCCGTTCCGGATCCTGAGTTCAAAGGTCGGGCCGGTTCCTCCTTGCGTTCCGTATCTCTTCCTCTCCATGTCCTCGTCTCGGTTATTGGACTACTCTGCCTACTCCGCTGTGTGGAGAATAGCAGCACTCCGTTCCACAGAGGACCGGCGTGCTTACCGTCACGACCCCCTCCCCCACAAGCATGTGCATCTCTCCATGAACCAATTCAAAAGAACTCACTTGCTGCCAAATATTACACACCTTAGCATGTTAAAAAAAACCACCGCAGGCCACCTGACTCGTATTGGATGCAGTATTTCCCCTGCAGACTCCCCGTGGAATCACTCTATACATTTATTGAAGGTTTGGGAAGGTCTCTGGTCTCCTTTTGGGGAGGTGGGGGGTGTGACGGTTCCTGGCAGGAGTGTACAGTTGTTCTACGTGTTTCCTGTGGTCTCGCGTGGACAGTGAAGAATAAGGCAGAATTGCAAATGCACGATTCACATCGACTTTGCTCTGTTCTCTTGCGTTGTTTGGTTTGGTACCCTGTCTTGTTGGCTTGCTTAAAAAACACCTTAAGGGAAGTCTTAGAAGGCCCTGGAGTAGGAATGAGCAGGACAGGATTAACCACGCTGATATTGTCTGTAGAATCACCGATAGGGTAGTCAGGCTTAATCTGTATGTAGAAACCAGACTCTTAATTCACTTGGTCCATTCTCTAGGGTGCACTAGCTGTAGTTTCCTTCATCCAGCTGTCCTGAAGAAAACGATCTGGTCTGGTTTTATACTCCGTTTTCTACTCCCTGTTTTGCTTGCCTCTTGCGTGACCAAAATCAGTCATCACTCCATGACTGGCTTGTCTGGGAGGTTTCTCAGCATTTGCCAATACAAGATGCAGTTTTTATTTTCCTGGAGAAATGTTGGGTCCTTGATCCCAGCCCTGGAGGACCGTATGAACTACACATTTGTTATGCTCTTTATCCGGCTCTAACACACCAGATCAGCATGCGGAGTTTTGGTCATTAGCTCGTGAGCTAAATCTGGCAAGCTGGAGTCTGTAGACGAATTATAAGGTCCCCAGCACCGTGATGGGTCCATATGCCACATTCACTTACCCCCCTGTCTGCTCCTCCCTCCAGAACTTGTACCAGAACCGATTTCTCGGGCTGGCCGCCATGGCCTCGCTGTCAGGATCGTCGCAAGGCCGGCGTCGGAGCAAAGACCCAATCCGGCACAGCTTCGGCCCAGAGCAGTTCCCGGACGTCGACCTGCAGGACGGCGGCGGTGAGCCCGGGTTGGCGGCGTCGTTGGCTCCGGCCCGGTCCACCAGCGACACGGACTTGGTGACGTCGCACTGCCGCTCCACCCTGACGGCCAGCGCGTCGCACTACGCCATCGGCCAGTCGCCGGGCATCACCCTCACCTGGGACATCAAGGAGGAGGTGGACGCCGGCGACTGGATCGGCATGTACCTCATAGGTGAGTTGGAGAGGAGGGGGGGAGGAGAAGCTAAGGAACAGCGAAGGAGTGAGAGACCAGTGTGTCAGATGGAGGCTTGAAGCGTGTTTGTTGGAGAATAGGAAGCTGACGGGGGGGGGGGGGGGGGGGGGGGGGGGGGGATTTCACTCTGGATTTCAGATTCTGTAAATCGCTCTAATCTCTCCAGTCTCCCATCACACAGTTTGTGTGTGTGTGCGTGTATGTGTGCCTGTGTGTGTTTGATGGCGTGTGTTGTACTGAATCTTGATGCACACACTAATCCATTAATCGCATGAGTTCACATTTTTAGCCGGTCCCATCCCTATTATGAATGACAAATTAATTGCGAGCTGCGAAATTTGCATGATATTAGTCATTCGCGAGTCACTCACCACGCCACTCAGGAAGGGGCGGGGACACAAAGACGTCCCTCTCATTTCCCGACGCATTGTTCTCTCCTCTTCAGACGAGGTGCTGTCAGAGAACTTTCTAGACTACAAGAACCGTGGTGTGAATGGCTCTCACAAAGGCCAAATTGTGTGGAAGATCGAAGCCAACTCCTACTTCGTTGAGCGTAAGTGAAAAGTGAATATATGAATAGCAAATAAATCGCATATGTTTAATTGAACCATATCAGTTAGCCTCACTGAACTATAACCAAAGGCACCATGAAGCATGTTTTATCTAATAATCTTAAAATCTTAAATCCTAAAATAATATTAGTCAAGTAATCAAGTAATAAATTATAATAAAAAAAACTTTTAAAGAGGCAAAAAGGGCTAAGCAGCACGCTTAAGACTACAGGGGCATCTCTAAGACTACAGGGGCATCTCCAAGACTGCAGGGGCATCTCCAAGACTGCAGGGGCATCTCTAAGACTACAGGGGCATCTCTAAGACTACAGGGGCATCTCTAAGACTACAGGGACATCTCTAAGACTACAGGGGCATCTCTAAGACTACAGGGACATCTCCAAGACTGCAGGGGCATCTCTAAGACTGCAGGGGCATCTCTAAGACTACAGGGGCATCTCTAAGACTGCAGGGACATCTCTAAGACTACAGGGACATCTCTAAGACTGCAGGGGCATCTCTAAGACTGCAGGGGCATCTCTAAGATTACAGGGGCATCTCTAAGACTGCAAGGACATCTCTAAGACTGCAGGGGCATCTCTAAGACTACAAGGGCATCTCCAAGACTGCAGGGTCATCTTTAAGACTGTAACGAGTCTGACGAGTCTGAGTGTGATGGAGCGCAAATGCAGGATGCACCTGTGGGTGTTTTTGCGTACGCCTGACGCTACGTCCGTACGGCGGGACCCGGCCAACCCGAACGTGGTGCTGTGCAGTCTCCGTAAGCTAGAACTATATCTGGGTCCGGGTGAGACGTTTGCAGCCCGCGCGACGCTACGTTTAGCTCCAGCTTCCCGTGCGATAGGGCCGGAGAGCGTAGGGTCGCTGGCGTGGGCGTCCGCTCCGAGCCGTCGTCTGCGGCTCCGTGTCCTCGAGAGGCAGAAGGGTCATTAGTGGGAGGATTACACCCACAGACGCCCTGCAGAGATTTGGAGATAGAGTGAGAGAGCGGGAGAGAGACCAGGAGAGAGGGGGTAGTTCTTACCAGAGACAGCCTACCTCAGCCGCACGCCTCTCTCCTGTCCGTCAGCCATATTGGTAACAGGAAGTGCTTCTGCTGACAGCCATCAGCTGTGCAGAATTTCGAGGCTATAAACGGATGCGTTTAAAGGTGTGCGTGTGTGTCTGTGTGTGTCTTTGCCCGTGTCTCGACTCATGAAGATGTGTGTCACGTGTGACTTGGCGTATCTGTGCGTGTTCGTATGTGACGTTGTGTGCCCTTGCATGACCGTATGTCTGTGTTGGTGTCTGGTTTTGTCTGTGTGTGTGTGTGTGTGAGCGTGTGTCTGTCGGCGTGCGCATTTGCTATTTTTAGCAAACACCTGAATGCAACGCTCAGCACTCGGCCCATAATGAATTCTGGATCCTTGTTTAGATTCACGGAGGTCTTTTTTTGGCTGTGCTCTTAACGCTGTCAGCAGGTTCGATTCATTTGGCCACGTCGGACTGCAGGAATGAGAAAACGTCCAACCGCTAACTGCAAAAGCCAGAGAGTCTTGTTTCAAAAGTCCAACACTCAAAAAGTTTTGTCTCATATGAGTGCTACCCTGGCAACCATGATTGAGAGGACTCACTCTTTCTCTACCCAGAGGGTACAAATTATTGTTTAGGAATATGCATGTTTTAGGTTTATTATTCATTTATGCATGTTTTATAGGTTTATGTTTTTAATCTGATCTCCTTTTATTTATCTGAGGGTCTATAGCTGTGCTTTCCTTGAGAAACCAGAGTCGTCTTATAGGAATATTGCAAGAGCAGAATTTGATCTAGGATCAGTTTGTGCATTTACTTTGGGAATAAAACCAATAATATGGACACATGTACACTGGACACGGATCCTGAATCCTTAATCAGAAGCAGCTGCTCACGGCCTGGTTGGTAGTCAGTCGAGTCTTGTGAAATCTGTCCAAGGCGTCGGTCACTGTGGAAATGGTGCCGGTCTTGGTCCAAAATAACCTTTGGACTCTTCCTCTTCCTCTTCCTCTCAGCTGAGACGAAGATCTGCTTTAAGTACTACCACGGGGTGAGTGGTGTTCTGCGAGCCACCACGCCCTGCGTCACTGTGAGGAACCCGTCAGCACCGGTGAGTGTGTGTGTGTGTGTGTGTGTGTGTGTGTGCGTCCACGCAAACTCATTTGTGCAATCTCGGGATGCACATCCTGTTTCCCAAGAGCAGAAGAACAGCTAATTACCACCATGTCACCCCCCCACCAGACGTCTCAGTAAGGAAGCTGTTACTCTGTGTCCTGACCTCTGATCTTACACATCATAGCACGGACCTTGAGACAGAGGCTTTCATTGCGAGATCACTACACAGATATAAAATTTCAGTCGGTCTGAGAGGAAGACACAGCAGGTTTGACTTGCTCTTCATGTCATTTTTCAGGTCCAGTTTGGTTCTGGAGAGCATCTGGGTCGGGGGGGCCGGGGGTGGGGTGGTTACATCGGAATGTTAGGGTTATTCAATCATTTCTGATGGATTAAAGATCTCTGGACTGTCTTGCATTCTCTCTCTAGAATTTCACTCATTTCAGAATCTCTCATTTACCAAACCCACAAGACCACATGTACATTATTTAGTCATGCTTCACAATATGGACAAACCTACAGTATTGCAATTATATTTAGATTATTAGATTATTATATATAGATTATGTTCTGAGGTATATTGTGAATTACATTGTGATTATATTGCAACTTATTATATTGCCCTGAATTATTTTAAAACGCATGTGATAAATACCAACATGCATTATTTTGACCAATATTATTGGATGTTGTTATTATTGGATATTATTGGCTCATGTGAATGCTGTGATCCATCAGATCCACAGAACACACATCTGGAATGTCTGCTATTGGCCAGTGTGCTTCCAGCACACAATGCAAACATTTCTGATTTGTTAAGAGGGCTTATTTGCATATTCCAGCCTTCTGCAAGATGTCTGTGTTAAAAAGGCCAGTATGGTGATTAACAATGATCTAACAATACCCTGCAGCTCTTGTGTGTGGTCGGAGGCCTATCGCATTATCACAGAGAATCGCAAGTCATAGAGTCGATCTTAGAAGGTGTGATGTGGCAAAAGTAAAAGCCCAGTTGGATCTGGAATATTTGGCCGTAAACAGCTGCAAATCATGTTGATATGGGTGGATCTCTGTTTGAGTGTTGCTGATGTGGGTGGATCTCTGTTTGAGTGTTGCTGATGTGGGTGGATCTCTGTTTGAGTGTTGCTGATGTGGGTGGATCTCTGTTTGAGTGTTTCTGATGTGGGTGGATCTCTGTTTGAGTGTTGCTGATGTGGGTGGATCTCTGTTTGAGTGTTGCTGATGTGGGTGGATCTCTGTTTGAGTGTTGCTGATGTGGGTGGATCTCTGTTTGAGTGTTGCTGATGTGGGTGGATCTCTGTTTGAGTGTTGCTGATGTGGGTGGATCTCTGTTTGAGTGTTTCTGATGTGGGTGGATCTCTGTTTGAGTGTTTCTGATGTGGGTGGATCTCTGTGTGAGTGTTGCTGATGTGGGTGGATCTCTGTTTGAGTGTTTCTGATGTGGGTGGATCTCTGTTTGAGTGTTGCTGATGTGGGTGGATCTCTGTTTGAGTGTGCAATCGCTCCGGTTAGGTGGAATTTCAGCTTCTGCAGAATACGTGGAGGAGTGCGGGTGTGGGTGACTTCTGAAACACTTTCCCCAGTGAAATCACCTGCTATATCTCTAAATCTGTGTGTGTGTGTGTGTGTGTGTGTGTGTGTGTGTGTGTGTGTGTGTGTGTGTGTGTGTGTGTGTGTCTCATTGACTTTCCTTCCTTTTCTCTCTTTCTCTTCATCTCCCTCTTTTATCTCTCCTTCTCCCAGGTGTTCAAACCGGTTGCCGTGGACGACGTGCCTCAGAGTCAGAGCAGCAGAAGACTCATCAGCTTTTCTCTTTCAGGTAGTGTGTGTGTGTGTGTGTGTGTGTGTGTGTGTGTGTGTGTGTGTGTGTGTGTGTGTGGTGGAGGGTGGGAGGGGGGAGGGGTCTGTGTGTGTCTCCATAGCAACAGCCATGATCACATTCTCCAATTAGCAGGACAATAATGAGTCTTGATAAGTTTTCAGTTAGCGTCTATATTTAGCGTCTCCCGGGGGCCACGATGTTATTGATCACCACTAAGATGTTTCAGGCCAACAATTTACAAGCTCTAACATGTTAAGTCCAGATTGTCTCCGCGAGCAGACGGCCGGCTCCCATAACCACTTCGTTTTTGGCCGTGTGCGTCCGAGCCGAAGCGTCATGGCGACGGCGGTCAGATCCGGCAGCCAAGAGCTTTTAAAACCTTTAGACTGTCTTTACCTTAGGCACTTAATTTCCCTGCCCTCTGAATAAAGAGCTCTCCTCTAGTTCATCTTCTGCACTTCCTGTGTGTGTATGTGTATGTGTGTGTGTGTGTGTGTGTGTGTGCGTGCGTGCGTGCATACGGTCAGACTTCCAGGCGATTGGACTAAAGAAGGGCATGTTCTTCAACCCGGACCCCTACCTGAAGATCTCCATCCACCCAGGGAAACACAGCATCTTCCCCGCCTTACCCCACCACGGCCAGGAGAAACGATCAGGCATCGTCTGCAACACCATCAACCCTGTGTGGCATAGAGAGGTAGGACAGCACGCCACACACACACACACACACACACACACACACACACACACACACACACACGATCAACACACACAGGCACATGACCGATCACGAATGTTCTAACGCACTGCACTCTCAAACACAAGTTGCCTGAGCACAAATACTGACTTCTAAATTCCATACACACTATTTCACTTTAACTTCAATAAGGCACATTTAATATTTTTTCCACATATAGCCCCAGTCTGCTTTTAGTGCATGTAGCGTGTATTAGTATGTGCAGTATTCAATAACAGCACAGTTCTTACGCTTTACTCTCTAATGCACAATTGCCCCTGTGGGTGGTATTTTGGCTTTTTTCCCCCCACCATATTAACTGCTGTTTATTTGAACGTACGCAGTGTTGTTGTTTTTTGGCACACACTCTTTGTTTGTGCTTTGCTTCGTTAAACACAAACATCACTTGTCGTTGGTTCGCTGGTTCAAGCGTGACCGGACTCGCCACACTTTACTAACCGCTGAAGCAAAGAGACTAGAACGAACCGGGGCACCAGGAGGAGGAATCTGGACCCGCTGATCGCACGCACGCACGCACGCACGCACGCACGCACGCACGCACGCACGCACGCACGCACGTCAGCCCGAGGGAGCGTGGCGGAGACACTGTGTCACCCGGGTGAAAGGGCGTCTCCTTCCGGATGAGGGACTCGCCACTCTGTCTTCTAGGTTGGACCGGAGGGAGTGTGCCGATCGCCCAGCGCGGAGGGGGTGGAAAATAGGTCAGAATAGCAAGAGATATGGAGGAGGGGAAGAAAGAGGGAGGTTTGGGGGGGGGGGGTCTTCAGTGGAGCAGAGAGGAGGAATGGGAGAGATTATTGTCAATTGACTTGCAGGGCAACCTCTGCCATGACTGAATCTTACATTTTGATTGCATATCTCTCTGCCTCCTGCTCACACACACACACACACACACACACACACACACACACACACACACACACACACACACACACACACACACACACACACACACACTCACACACACATACACGCACACACACATACACACACACACACACACACTCACACACACACACACACACACACCACACACACACACACACATACACACTCACACACACACACACACACACACACACACACATACACACTCACACACTCACACACGCACACCACACACACACACACCACACACACACCTCACACACACCTCACACACACCTCACACACACTCACACACACTCACACACACACACACACACACACACACACACACACACACACACACACACACACACACACACGGGCCTCTTCTCATTGTCCAACCCACAATACAGCAATGGAAGCCAGCAGTGATGATCATATTGAGCATGCTGTTCTCTGTTGTTATCTGTCTCATGCAGTAAATGATTGGTTAGGGGGAGGTGTCACATGACCTTCTTTCACCACAGATCAGGCAAAGGTTGCCATGGGAACGGAACCCTACAGGCTCTCAAATTGGAAGGGTGAGAGCCAGCCGTGCCATCATAAAGAGACCTGAGGGAGGAAGAAAGATGGAACGGCATGCTGGGTAGTGTAGTCCCTTTCAGCTGAGCGCCCAGGCAGATGACTACAGACCCCTACAGAGAAATGTAGCGTAAATGTATTTGCAAGGCGTGTGTGTGTGGAGTTGGGGGGAGGGGCAGAGGAGAAGAAGCAGGGGGAGGAGGGAGGGGCCTCTCTCTCTCTCTCTCTCTCTCTCTCTCTCTCTCTCTCTCTCTCTCTTTCTTACTCCTACCTACACCACCCCCTGTGGAGAACTCATTTCTCCGCCTGTCGTCCGGAACTCGTCTGGCGTTTGTTCTGATCCGCTGCGTCCCCACCTCCCGGTTGCTCGTGTAGCGTTGGCGAACCCCTCCGAGAAGTCGGGTTCCCGCGCTGGCGGGAGACTTGGCCCCTCGCCAGCTTCTGTGTCGTCTGCTGTGAGTGGCGCGGAGCCTGACAAAAAAATAAGAGAAAAAAACGGAGGTTTTACACACTGCCTGCCACTCTAAACACACGTGCCCACGTGGGCTGTTGCACCTCACGTTCTGTGAGAAGACAGCTGGCCTTCGTCCGGACGACTTCAGCACCACGGAGAGCGACGCTGCCCAAGCACACGGCGGGACGGGAGGCTAGTTCATGTCGTTACGCGTAGCCGGGGTTACACGCAACACTCTTCCTGCCCCCGTGACCTTCAGTCATAGAATATACTTTCTCAGCACTTTGAATTCACGCGCCCTGCGGAACGAGATTTGTTAAATACTGTTAGGCTCACAATTTGAAAAGGCAATTACTAAACACTAAACACTTATCCTCTCTCCCTCTCTCTCTCTCTCTATCTCCCTCTCCTTTCTCTTGTTCACCTGGACTTTCTGTCTCTTTCTGTCTGTAATCATGTCACTCTTGCTTGCTCGCCCTCTCTATCTCAATCTCTCTCCTTCTCACTCTCTCTTTCTCTCTCTCCCTCTCTCTCTCTCTCTCTCTTCATCTCCACAGCGGTTCAGTTTTGTATCTCTGCCCACGGATGTGTTGGAGATTGAGGTTAAGGATAAATTTGCTAAGAGCCGGCCCATCATTAAACGCTTCCTGGGAAAACTGTCTATGCCTGTTCAGCGATTGCTGGAGAAGCACGCTATTGGGTACGTTCCCCTTCTAATCTGCATATTGGCTAGTAGTGTGACTTGATTGGATATGCAAATGAAGGACACTTAACCAACTAAAACCTCTCTGCTAGCCGTGGTGTGTCTCCAGTGTTTCTCGTGATCTCTCTTTCTCACGTCATTCCTTTTTCTGCGCGCGTCCGCAGCGACAGGGTGGTCAGCTACAGTTTGGGTCGACGTCTGCCGACGGAGCACGTGAGCGGGCAGTTGCAGTTCCGTTTTGAGATCACGTCCTCCATACACCCAGGTGCGTGCCCGTCCGTCCCGCAGACGCACGTGTGCTTGTCCCCGCCGCCGAGGGTCGCGAAACGCACCTGAAAGCCGCTGACATCCTCGACCGTTTTTCTCTGACCCCCCCCATAGACGACGAGGACACGTCGCTGAGCGCGGACCTGGAGTCCGTCGCCGCCCCCGAGGAGCCCCAGCGGGACCAGACGGAGACGGGGGAGTCGCCCCACGCCGAGGACGCCGTGAGCGTGGGCCAGGGTGCCCCCGAGCTCCCGCTGGACGCGCCGGCGGACGTGACCATGGACGTAGACCCGGAGCCGGTCTGCGGGGCCGCACCGACGCCATCGGAGGTGGAGGAGAGTGGAGGGGAGACGCAGGAGGAAGGAGAGAGGGTGTGGGAGGAGGAGGCTGTGGGGAGTATTGAGCAGGAAGAGGGGGTCCTGAAGCACCAGGAGGGTGGAGGGAGTGCGGAGGCTGCTCCGGAGGAGATGGAGCAAGGAGAGACCTTCGCAGAGCAAGACGGAGACGGTCCGGGTGAGGATCATGCCGACAACGCCACTGCAGGTGCCGAAGGGGCTGAGCGCACCACAGCGCCCCCTGTTGAGACCGACGAGGAGATGGAGAGCGCGGAGGGGTTGTCCCAGCTCCGACCCGTCGGGGCCGTCCAGGTGGAGGACACGGAGGACAGCTGCCCGCTCCGGATACGGACCACGCCGCGGCGGAAGGCTCGCCCGTGCTCGTTGCCCGTGTCCGAGCTGGAGACGGTGATCGCGTCGGCGTGCGGCGAGCCCGAGACTCCCCGCTCACACTACATCCGCATCCACCGTCTGCTGCACTGTCTGCCCGCCAACCAGACGCCCGCCGTCGAGGTGCCGACCGCCGAGCGTCCGGCCGAACTGGAGGAAGATGAGGAAGATGAGGATGATGAAGAGGGGGTGGCCCTGGAGCCCCACGTCCTCACACCCAACGGTACGCCCGGCCCGCGCCGGACCCTCCCCCGGAGCCGCTCCCACGAGCGCCTCTCCGACCTCATCCAAATGTTAGACGGGGACGGCCGGCCCCTGTGCGCCGAGGGCCAGGTCAGAGGTCAAAGGTCGCCAGCCGAGAGCGAGGGCGACCTCAGCCCGGTGCCCTGCTGCAGTCACATGGTGCAGAGGAGCGCGGGCCCGATGCGGGCGGCGTCGCTGGACAGCGCCCGCCGTTCCGAGAGCACCGTGTTCTCCTCGCAGGACGACGAGGACGAGCTAGACCTGCTGAACGGCATTCTGGACCTGGAGGAGGAGCTAGGGGAGGGGGCGGAGTCTCGAGTCCCAGGGGATGGCAGCGCCCAGTGGGAGGAGGCGCCTGCCGCACACGTGCAGAGTCCGCACGGCATCGGGGAGACCAATGGCGTGGCATCGCTGGCTGCCCCTAGCAACAGAAGTGAGTATGACAAAACTGGGCGGGAACCTCATAAGAACTGGCAATGTCTAATTCAGTGAAAAAACCCTCAAATCTATTAAATATCTCACATAAAATATTTCTATTATTACTATAATCTTGGACAATCTATGTGTGTGTGTGTGTGTGTGTGTGTGTGTGTGTGTGTGTGCAGGAGAATGCCCTCTGCCATGCCATCCACCAGTGACCCAGCTGCCTGCTCTGAGACCCGACCCCCACCACTACCCTACCATTGACGAGCCCCTGCCTCCCAGTGAGCGCCCCCTGCTGGAACACACCCTTACTGCATACTCTCCTGACCCTATCACTCACATAAACACACATGCACATATATGAACATTTCTCTGACACACACACACACATTCACACACACAAATACACACGTCCTAGACCACATCTTGTTTTTCCCTGCGTGTCTGTGCGCACGTGTGCCTGTATGTATGACGTGTGTGTGTGTGTGTGGCCAGACTGGGAAGCCCGCATCGACAGTCATGGCCGCGTCTTCTATGTGGACCACGTGAACCGCACCACCACCTGGCAGCGACCCACCGGGCCGGCCACGCCCGACGGCCTCCGCAGGTCCAGCTCCGTCCAGCAGATGGAGCAGCTCAACCGCAGGTGAGAGCGCCCCCCGGGGGCCGCCTCCGTTCATTACGCCCGGGGAGCGGATGCTCTCACTCCATTTGCCGTCTGGCGTCACAAGCGGGATTTCCGGGCCCGGCGGGTGCTGTGACCCGGGACCCGCCCACGTCTGCGTTCCCGACAGCGAACCTCTGGTTGCGTTTGGACGGTGAGTCAGCGGCGTAACGTGCATCTGGACACGGCTCGAGGCCCAGAGTGACACGCAGGGGCTCGAGCTGCACCGTGTGGTCAGCAACAGCAGGATTGCTCTAACGGCGCTCATGGAACATTCCAGAGGGGAACTGAGAGCAGCCTCCCCTCGTGGTGTGATTCAGAGTCATGCAATGTGGTCTCTCAGCGTCATGGATATCCATCCCAGTGAAAACACACACACACACACAAAAACAAAAAAATTGGATTTGGAAAAATGGACACTTCTGCACCACCTGGTGGACAGAAATGGTATTGCAACAAATAGCACCGCAATCCCATCAGCAGGAGATCCCATAGCAGAGAAGGTTTCCAAAAGAACCTGAAATAGAGTGATGAAAGAGAGTGATGAAAGAAAGTGATGTCCCCTTTATGGAATACATGCAGGATGTGGGACTGTTTGGTTTGACTGCGGTACCCTGGATGGACTGGGTACACTGGGTGGACTGGGTACACTGGGTTCTTTGTTTGGGGGATTTCCAGAAGTTTCCTACTTGAGTCTTCAGGGTGCATATGTATGACGTGAGACTAATGCTTACTGACTGTGTCATGTTAAAGAAATCTGCAGAATGACAAACAGTGGTTTATCCTTCTTGATCTGGAGTAGATGGTGGGGGCGTCCTCCACCAGCGTTGTAGCTGATCTGATGGAGCTGGTGGTGTTCCTGTTTCAGGTATCAGACGATCCAGAGGACCATGGCACCAGAGCGGAGAGAAGCAGACGGAAGCAGCTCTCGTCTGGAGCGGACCAGCAGCTCAGAGAGGGACACGTCGCCTCAGACAAGCGGTACACACACACACACACACACACATACACACACTGTAGTATATAGTGGACAGTTATTACAGTTCCCATGCTCCGAAAACTACTACTAATACTAAACTAATACTAACATGCGTATCAAAGGTTTAATGTAGTATGGACTACTTAGCGATGCTTTCTGGGATGCTAAACCCCCAATGCTGGTTTTCCTCCATTCTAAGTAATGTTGACTTGTAAGGGGGCGGAGTCTTCCTGTGGCCACGCCTCTATACCGCTTCCCTGCGCTGTGGTTTGTCTCAGAGTCCAGGAGGGACGGCCCGTGTTCCCCCAGCCACTGTCACAAAGTCACGCTGCTGCTGCAGTGCCCAGCCGTCAAGTTCATCACACACCCCGAGTTCTTCACCGTGCTCCACGCTAACTACGTGAGCTTCAGCTCCCCGTCATATATGCACACACACACATACACACCACACACACACACATACACACTGAACACATACACACACCACACACACATACACTGAATACATACACACCACACACACACACACACCACACACACACTGCACACACCACACACACCACAAACACACACTGCACATACACACACACACACTGACACACACACACACACACACACACACACACACACACACACACACACACACACAAACACATTTTTGTTCTCTCTCTCCCTTTCTTTCTGTTCCTCTCTCTCTTTCCTTATCCCCTCTCTCCGCCTCTTCATCCCTCTCCCCCTCTTTCTCTCTCCCCTATCTCCCTTTCTCTACCTCTCTCCCTCCCTCATTCCCTCCCCTCTCTCTCTCCCTCCCTCATTCCCTCCCCTCTCTCTCTCCCTCCCTCATTCTCTCCCCTCTCTCTCTCCCTCTCCTCTCCCTCCCTCTTCTCTCTCCTTCTCTCCCTTCTCTTTCTCTCTCCCACTCTCTCTCTCCCACTCTCTCTCTCTCTCTCTCTCTCTCTCTCTCTCTCTTCTAGGGTGCGTACCGTATGTTCACCAGCAGCTCGTGTCTTAAACACATGATCCTGAAGATTCGCAGGGACGCGCGTAACTTCCAGCGTTACCAGCACAACCGCGACCTCGTCACCTTCCTGAACCGATTCGCCGACGCCCACACCGAGCTCCCCAGGGGGTGGGAGATCAAAACGGACCCTCAGGGAAAGGTACCCAGGGGCCCCGGGGACGCAGACACGGCCCCTGCCCACACAACACACAGGGAAACACACACACAGGAACACACGCTGGTTGTGTACAGGGACGCCACCCCATGCTAGCCTGGAATTTTGCTGCAGTTTTCGACTTTGGGCCTGTTATTCACACGGGCAGAGGTCAGAACTAGCTGGCGAGTGTAAGAGTGCAGAGTAAACTGTGGAGTAAAAGGTTTATAAACCGACAGGGACAGGCACACCTGATACGATGTAGATGCTCTGCTCACACGCCTGTGTTGGTGGAGAGAGATCCCTTATTTGGGGTTCAGCTCGCACAGCCAAGTGTGATAAAAACGTTTCCACACACCACGTGTCACACGTGTAAGACGTGCTGAGTGGGCGGCCGGGATGGATCACTCGGGCCGTTCAAAGTCCGGTCACATATTTAGCCTGCGGAGTTTAGAAAGCAAACGGCAGCAGAAGTATCAAACTTCACAAAGGGAGTGTTTTCTTGCTTACATTCCTCCTCTCTTTCTCTCTCTCTCTCTCCACCCCTCCCCCTGCGGCATGACGCAGTCGTTTTTTGTAGACCACAACAGCCGTGCCACGACCTTCATTGACCCTCGCATCCCTCTGCAGAACGGCAGACTGCCCAGTCACCTCAGCCACAGACAGCACCTGCAAAGACTACGCAGCTACAGCGCGGGAGAGGTCTGCGTGTGTGTGTGTGTGTGTGTGTGTTCCATATGTTACCACTCAACCACAATTACCCAGCTGACCCAAAACATCTCCCATATTGTCATGTGTTAACCGAGACTACGTCTTAACACCGGGCCGCTCACCGGGCCGTCCCCAGGGTCCACAGGTCTGCTCCCTGCGTCTCCTAACGATCTCCTCTCAGAAGGAGGAAATAACATTACTGCAGTGGTCCATCTGTAGACACTGGGATCGTTTTCTTTTGCTGTATGGGAATGAATGATTTCATCAGTGCTGAAGTAAACTTCACTTTTCTTTCCGTATTACGTGTTATCGTTTTATGTTTTTAATCGTGTGATTGCTGGCAGGCGTCTGAGGTGTCCAGGACTCGCGGAGTGTCTCTGTTGTCCAGGCCCGGCAACAGCTTAGTAGCAGCAGTCCGAAACCAAAGCCAACAGGAGCCGGTGCCGCTGGGTATGTGGCCTATCAGAGAGGGGCTTGCTTGAACAATCGGCCAATGGGATGCGATCGGCATTGTGTCTGACCCCGCTTGTCTCCGCCACAGCATACAACGACAAGATCGTAGCCTTCCTGCGGCAACCCAACATCTTTGAGGTGCTTCAAGAGAGACAGCCCAGCCTGGCCCGAAACCACTCGCTCAAGTACTGACCCATGACCTTCTTACGACATTTCATAGTCCTTGTGAGCTTACACTGTTGTGGTCGAGCGTTTGTGCAGTGCTAAAAGTGTATGTGTGTGTGTGTGTGTGTGTGTTCTCAGGGAGAAGGTCCATCACATTCGGACCGAGGGCAACTCTAGACTGGAGAAGCTGTCCTGTGATGCTGACTTGGTCATGTTGTTAAGGTGAGGAACCTTCTAGTTTACACACTAAGTTAAGACATCATGTAAATGACGGAGAAACATCCAGGGCTGTAGACTGTGATCACAGAGCTGACCTCAACACTGCAGCATTGCTGTCCTCTCGTTGCATATGTGTGATCAGCTGTACCAAACTGAAAGGTGTGTGTGTGTGTGTATCTCTACAGTTTGTTTGAGGAGGAGATCATGTCATACGTTCCTCTCGCTGCGTTTCATTCTGGCTTGAGCTTCTCACCACGCTGCTCACCAGGCTCATCCCCTCAGAACTCTCCAGGTGGGTCCCATTCTGCGGAAGGGCACTACCACCTAGGGCACTTCGCCTAGGGCACTACAACCTAGGGCACTACAACCTAGGGCACTACAACCTAGGGCACTACCACCTAGGGCACTACAACCTAGGGCACTACCACCTAGGGCACTACCACCTAGGCCACTACAACCTAGGGCACTACCACCTAGGCCACTACCACCTAGGGCACTACCACCTAGGACACTACCACCTAGGGCACTACCACCTAGGCCACTACAACCTAGGGCACTACCACCTAGGCCACTACCACCTAGGGCACTACCACCTAGGGCACTACCACCTAGGGCACTACCACCTAGGGCATGTACTCTCCTGCTGGTAGAACTGATGTGCTGCTGTCTCTTCCTGCCTGCACAGGGTCCCAGAGAGCTCGTGCCCCAGCCCCCTACCGCAGAGACTTTGAGGCCAAACTTCGCAACTTCTACAGGAAACTGGAAGCCAAGGGCTATGGACAAGGCCCTGGAAAAATCAAGTGAGTCTCCCGAATACGGAACGGCTGCATATTGACTCATATTGATTCATTTTATCAGCAGTCATGCAGTGTTAAAGGAACCATTGCTGAGTTGATTAATGAAGGGTTCTGTCCTGCTGTTGTCCAGACTGATCGTCCGGAGAGATCACCTCCTGGAAGGCACTTTTAACCAGGTCATGGCTTATTCACGCAAAGAACTCCAACGGAATAAACTCTACATCACCTTCGTCGGAGAGGAGGGGTACAGCCTTGGAGTTTGTTTTTTATGTCATTTGAAATCTATGCAGAAAATTAAACGAAGAGATGCAGCAATCATTAGTTTGAACTTGTTTTAATCAGCACTATGTTGTCATCGTAATGTTGTCTATGGTTCTCTTGTCTGAATTTCCTGGGTTTCCAGTCTGGATTACAGCGGGCCTTCTCGAGAGTTCTTCTTCCTGCTCTCCCAGGAGCTGTTTAATCCCTATTATGGCTTGTTTGAATACTCGGCGAACGACACATACACGGTCCAGATTAGCCCCATGTCTGCCTTCGTGGAAAACCATTTGGAATGGTGAGACACTCCGCACTCCCTGTGGACTGAATGTCCGATGTGTCTTTGTAAAGCAATGACATGTTTGAGTGGCATTTGAGTTAGGGTTCAGGTTGAAACCTACTCGTAAACTCAAATCATTAACTCAAAGCGCTACTGCGAAGCCCAAGACAGCCAGGTGAACTTTGGTGACCTCAGTGGTTTTAGAAATGAGTGTACACTCAAACGACCGGCACGCTCTCTAGCTGTAACGCAGACGTTATCTCTCTGCTGCTTTCTTGAATTGCCTTGTCTGTGTGTGTTCAGGTTCCGCTTCAGTGGCCGCATTCTGGGTTTAGCTTTGATCCATCAGTACCTGCTGGATGCTTTCTTCACCCGCCCCTTCTATAAAGCTCTCCTCAGGCTGTGAGTGCTTCCAGTTCTTTGTACGTGAGCGGCCATGCGGTGCCACACAGGCGACCCAGACGCATTTCACCACGTCTGGTACATGAAGCTGATTGTCCATGAGACATTCAGCCGAGGTCAAAGTGCCTCCTCGCATCTGTGGGTTTCTCCGATGTTCCCGCCTTGTTGTGCAACTGCAGCGTTTATTTCCTGACCAACCTTCACGTCTGTTTCCTCATCCCGATCAGATCCACTGACCTCAGTGACTTGGAGTATCTGGACGAGGAGTTCCACCAGAGCTTACAGTGGATGAAGGACAATGACATCACGGACGTGCTGGATCTCACCTTCACCGTCAACGAGGAGGTGTTTGGCCAGGTGGGAGGCGGAAAGCGAAACACCTGCCGTGGCACAGTAATGTTAATATGTGCTTTAGTCCACTTTAACCACATGACCATTTACTGTGTTAATAAGTGTTAATACGTTCTAAATCAGCGGTCGCCACCTGTGCTCCTGGAAGACTTCAGAAATCAGGACCACTGATTTCCTAAATTAGTAGTCAGATGGATTTTGGTGTGCCGGACTTGTAAAAGATCTCATCTCTGTGACACCAAAACCCCCCAGAATGCTTTCTGTCTGAACGCCCGCCTCTGTGCACCGTCAGGTGACGGAGAGAGAGCTGAAGTCAGGAGGCACCAACGTGCAGGTGACGGAGAAGAACAAGAAGGAGTACATTGATCGGATGGTGAAGTGGAGGGTGGAGAGGGGCGTGGTGCAGCAGACCCAGGCGCTGGTGCGAGGATTTTATGAGGTGAACCTTCACTCTTCGTGTTTCCTCCGTGCTATCTGTCGTCCGGCTGATGTTTTGTTTGGTTGCAAAAGTAAGCAGCCTGTCACGGATCATATCAAGTATCACTTTGGTAACAGTGTCCGTATGCCTACATAACGCCTGTACGTTATGTTTAGTCCAAGAAGCCACTTCATGATGTATGTGGGAGTCTCAGGTAGTTCTTGAGGGTCTGGGATGGGCGAGATGTTTCTGCGTCTACTGGAGTAGACGGCGTGGCTGGACAGATTGGGCAGTATCGGATTATCGGCTGGCAGTACCAGGATGTTTTCTTTCATCTTAGACGCTTTGTCACTGACGGTGTTGTCTCCAGTGTTGGCATCATCCGTGTAGCACCATGCAAATGCACGTGAACACCGTTCGTGTTCAGTAGACGAGTTAGCATGCAGCCCCAGCTGTGTTGATCTGTTGCAGCATAACTGCAAAAGACCAGAGGGTGACCACAGTCCAAAGGAGCTCAGCATCTCAGACGATCAAGTGCCTGGACGCTTGTAAAACTGTAAACTCGTAAAACTGCTTTTTAAATAAAATGGACTTGTCTTAAATTCTATGCACTTTATGACAATGAATGTAAAGCACAAGTACTTTACATACACAGGAGCAGAACAAATGAGACTGCGGAACATATTCAGTGTATTCTCACAGAGCGCTCAGAGAACGCTCAAATTATTCTCGCCATACAGTAGTGATGCGCGTGAGCCGTCCCCTTCGTAAACCCCGTGCGTCTGCAGGTGGTGGACTCGCGCCTGGTGTCTGTGTTCGACGCCCGAGAGTTGGAGCTGGTCATCGCTGGGACAGCCGAGATTGACCTCAACGACTGGAGGACCAACACGGAATACAGAGGAGGTGACGGCACTCGTGCACATCTCGCGCAAATCTTGCGCAAATCCCGCGCAAATCCCGCGCAAATCTCGCGCAAATCTCGCGCATATCCCTCGCTCTCTGTCATCAATCATCACCAATGGAACATTTGCTTTGGTCTGACCCCTAACGCCCTTGCGTGGGCCCCCGTTTCCAGGCTACCACGACGGGCACATGGTGATCCGGTGGTTCTGGGGCGCGGTGGAGCGTTTCAACAACGAGCAGAGGCTCCGACTGCTGCAGTTCGTGACGGGCACGTCCAGCGTGCCGTACGAGGGCTTCACGGCGCTGCGCGGGAGCAACGGCCTTCGCCGCTTCTGCATCGAGAAATGGGGCAAGGTCACCTCCCTGCCCAGGTACCCCACAACCACCCCAAACAGCCCCAAAAGAGCCAATCCAGGTCTTCACCCCTGGGCTTTTTATAGTACAGCTTTGAATGCACCTAATTAGATTAGTGTGTTTAGCCATTAGGCCGTAATAAATAACTCAATAGCTCGGTAATAACCCCAAAATGGCTTCTATTCTGACATTTTTGCACATTTTGAGAAGCGTGAGGAGTAATTACTTAAACAATGTAATGAGGGAACGTGGGTTTAAATGTTGACATGCATTGTCTGAAAAGTGGCACTGCTGGCCTGGTAAAATTGCATGGTGTCACAGCTTGGGTGTGAGAGATGGAGGAGACCCTAGCATGTAGCCATCGGTGGTTTTGGAGAAAGAAAGTGTTTTTTTTTTTTTTTCCTTTTTCTTTAAATGACGAAGACATCTTCCTTGTTTTGACAGATGTTCTGCAATCTGACACCTGCATTTGTACTCAACCCTGACACCCCATATATTCTAACAGCATACATTAGATTATTTCTGCATACATTAAGTGAAATAACATATGCATATAATATATGCAAATGATATTTAAATTAATTATGCGCATCTAGACATTATGCACATTGAGCAGACCCATGTTTAAATGAATGTGTCTGGTCTCTTTCAGGGCTCACACCTGCTTTAACCGTCTGGATCTCCCCCCTTATCCCTCTTACACTATGCTTTATGAGAAGCTCCTTATCGCCGTGGAGGAGACCAGCACGTTTGGCCTTGAGTGAGGGCTCCTCCTCCTGTCCCTCCCCTCTGATACGATCCACGTTCTAAATTCGTCCATGTAAGTAAAAACGAAACAAAAAAACAAATCGGCCAACCTGTATATTACGCGCCTTGACCAAGGACAACCGTGCATGCATCACTCGACTGTCCGCGTGACGACTGTCCGCGTGACGCTACGTATGCAATATGACACTAAAACGAAAGCCTTCAGCCTCCTTTGTATCTCAGGGCCTTGAACTCCGCTGCAGCACAAGCGCGAGAAAAAAAAACGTCACTCCGGACTCGCTCGCCAGTTTGACGGTTATAACTGCGGCTTCCGTTCTCAGCGATTGTGACTAACGCCACAGGGCACGTGAACAGAAGTTTCCAAATAAAAAAAAGCTAAAATAAATGCTGAAATCTGCGTCAGGACAAGAAACCTCATCGCAGTGATGCCTCTGTAGAGCGGCCAGAGGACAGTGCTGTCCTGCCCATCCAGCTTTGAACTGTTGAACTGGTCATTAGTTATACCACGGTCACCCTGATAATTATGTCAACTGCAATATGTATGTCAATCACGATAACTCAATACAGTGGCAGATATATCAAGGTGCAAACAGGTAATGATATTTGAAGCCTTGAAATCATTTTGAGATTTTATTTGTAATATAATTTATTTTTGGATAATTTTCTTAAAATTCATCCCAAAGGAATATTGTTAAGCAGAAAACTCTTTCAAGACACCTGAGATTTTTCAGTCTGTTTGGACAAATCACATCTAAATAATATTTTTTCAAACCTTTCAATTTGGAGGCCGTAGCTCACAGTTTTTGTCAGCCAAAAGATTAACAGATTGTGTATAATCTATTTCTATGTTATATAACAGGTATACAGGCCTGTTTGGGTATTGCCAACCTACTTAAATGCTACTGCGTAAATACTTCTGCAAGGAAACGGCACTGCAAACATAATGTAACATTGTTGTGAACGTTTGAATTTGTTGTTTATAGGAATTAGTAGGAGCTGCTAAAGTGACACTTGGTTGGTTCTGTGTTGGTCTAGATACCCGTACGTGGGATTTCATACTTTATTTCTGAATATCACTCGATATGAGAGCACATTTCAGATTATCACAATTGTGTACTGTAGATTTCATTATAGTACACCTCACTTATCATAAGAAAATTACAAAATAATATGCTGACATTATATGATTTGAAAATACATACTATCCCCTGTATAGTAGATATTTGAGACTCCTGTCCTAGTGACAGTAAATTTAAGTATTCGGACTATATTAAAAAGCAGTATCTTATTGAAAAATGTTGCAAAACTAATTAAAACTATATGAAATGTCATCCCTTATACACTCAGCATTTGGTATTTCAGATTTTATGTATTAAAAGTGCATTTGTATTTAATATTTCACTTTAGATGTTAAATAATTGGATGTACTGTATATCGAATGTGTATATAATTGTCTGTACAGTATGTGTAACAATCTCAATTTTGAAATGCAATGTATGTAGTAGAAATTAAGATATTTCTTGTTTTTATATTCCTTCAAATTCTTAACTACTTTTTGTTCAAATATGGTTGTATAAATGCATCATGCTATGCACATTTTATTCAAACTAATAAGATATTGAAATTTGCTTGAGTCATTGAGGCCTTCCTTTCAATTTTTCCAAAGTCTATCGTGAGAAAAATGCAGCTCAAACTGACAAAGTCATGGAACAAACTGCCTCCTGCTCACTTTGAACAATCTATATTAGACTCGGGCCTGACAAACAATCTGGATTAGAGGCGGGGCTGACAAACAGTCTGGATTAGAGTCGGCTCTGATGAACAGTCTGGATTAGAGGCGGGTCTGACGAACAATCTGGATTAGAGGAGGGGCTGATGAACAGTCTGGATTAGAGGTGGGTCTGACTAACAATCTGGATTAGAGGAGAGGCTGAAGAACAGCCTGGATTAAAGGTGGGGCTGATGAACAGTCTGGATTAGAAGTGAGGCTGACTAACAATCTGGATTAGAGGAGAGGCTGAAGAACTGTCTGAAATAGAGACAGGGCTGAAGAACAAGCTGGATTACAGGCGGGGCTGAGGAACAGTCTGGATTAGAGGCGGGGCTGAAGAACAGTCTGGATTAGAGGCGGGGTTGATGAGGTCTGCGGTCGCGCTGCTCTCTTAATCCCACACTGTCCTAATCTGATGGTTAGTTGTGTTGCACTGCACTCGTCAGGTGTCCGTCTGAGTCTGTTTTGTATTCTGTAACTAAATTCTTCTCATCTCTTCTCTCAGGCCGAGCTCTGTAAAAAGCGTAACACTGCTGAGGAATGTCAATAAACAATCACTTTGTAATGCACCACCCGGTCATGCACTTCATGGGTGGATGGGGGAGTTGGGGTTTCATAATAATTCACATTAAAAATATTGTCATGTCATCCTCCATTTGCACACCGTAGGGGTGAGAGTTTTGTAATAGTAAGAAATATTACATCTCTGTTCTTAATTAACCAGGCAGGAATGTTGGACCTGGTGATATTTTTTATACAAGTGTGAGTACCGTCACTAACATCATCATGTAATAAAAAGAAGCTGCTACTTTCTATGGTGTTCAGCACAGAAAAATGACCACACAAATAATTACATAATTAATTTTATATGATGTATATTTCTGTATTATATATGGTTTTGGACAAATTGGTTGGTGTTGCACCAATGATGAGAAAATGTGGTATGCACCAGTTTCTGAAGTTCACTGATCACAAAACCTCCACCTATTTTTACAGTTCAGCTTGACTATTTCTAGGCATAGTGCAACTGATTTCTAGGCAACTGATGCAAATGAGCAGATATTTTCAGCCTTGTGGAAGACCTCAAATGCCAAAATATCTAAACAACGGTCACCTGCTTACGCATTTTATTTTTACATCAGTATAGATGTTATGCAAGTGTTATGCATGCCGACATCAAATATTCATATGCTTTCAAATATGAAAGCACAAAAAATTTACATTTATACAAAATAAGCTCTGCCTGCAAGATGTTTTCCTCATAGATGTTACCCCCTTTGCTTCTGTGTGGTGCAAACCTAGCACTGTGCAGGTCTCAACACGCGCATCTCCAGCAGGGAGAAACCAGCCTGAACAACCTGGATCACAAATTTGTTTTTAAAACCAATGAAGAGTTTGACTTTAGTTTGTGGAAGTCCTTGCTACTCTTGCATTGTCTTGCTGCTAATAAGAGTCACTTACAGTCGACTGGGGTCGATCGTAAGTGACTCTTATTATGAAATGGAAATGTTAAAAGTAAAAACATCCTGAACAGCTATAGTGAGACCACCTCCATTTTCGATGGAGTGACACTCCAACAGCCAACTCCAACTTCAGACACTCAGCTTAACGATGGCCATACATGCATCATATTCATATTTGCCAATTCAATAACTATACGGTTAGATCACAATATCCCGCTCACAGGGTTGCCAACTCTCACGCATTGAGCGTGAGACACACGCATTTAACCGTCTTCACACGCTCTCACGCCACACACGCCGATTTCTCACGCAGAAAAAAAAAACTAGTTCAACAACTTCCGTTCACCACCCCCCCCCCCCCACCTTTTGATTTGAAAGTTGTATTTTTAGCTTCTACAGGTTTGTTCCAATTGAAATGCTTTAATAAAATTATTTATGTCTTAACTACAATATTACAATGTTACAATAACTACAATGTTAAACATACATGTTATGAAATTGTTGTGACATTTACGTTAAATCATGAACCGTAAAAAAATGCTACTTTCGCTTGCTTACTACTAGCGTAGTTAGTGCTAATTCCCTTCCTTTAAGTTGTTTCAAATTTAGTCAAACTAGCTGCCAAGCAGCCATAAAGGTAGCCAGAACCAACGAACACTAACGCTAGCCAGATTCATCCTTCATGACATAAATGTTACGATAACACAAAAATGACCTTCAGACATTATCATATATCTATCATATATTATTGTTGCTTACAAACATCGTTCTTCCATCTGCTCCCGCGACATACCAGAACAGTATCTGAATATTACGTTACATTCTGAGCCGCTAGGTGGCGCATGTCTAAAACTACTGCACGTCTAGAACTGCAGATCTAAATCTGCAGGTCTAGAACTGCGGTTGGCTCTCCGGCTGTGCAATTGGATGCAGCTACGAGGAGCTGGTGCAGCGTTTAGTTTGCCCACAGCGCCTTGAGGGGCAGCGTTGGGTTCAGGAGGGGCCAGAGGGCTCTGGAGCACAGCAGACGTGTGCAGCAGAGCAGACGTGTGCAGCAGAGCAGGCGTGTGCAGCAGAGCAGACGTGTGCAGCAGAGCAGGCGTGTGCAGCAGAGCAGGCGTGTGCAGCAGAGCAGACGTGTGCAGCAGAGCAGGCGTTAGCAGCTAAACAGACGTCTGTGGTGGAGTCTCAGACCTCTGGGGAGTCCCAGATCTCTAGAGATGACTCACATCACATGAGTGATGGAGACCAGTCGGAGCTGGACGTGACGTGTGCTGCCGGACTGGCCCGTGCGTCCGTATCGGCCGGGCTTGGGTCTCGGAGGCTGGAGTGTGCAAGGAGAACCTCACTGCAGTCAGTCGTTGGAGTAAGACTACACGTAGGAGTAGACTAGAATTAGTAAGTAGAGTAGATTTAGGGGAAAGATTGGAGCTGCTGGGAGTAGGACTGAAACTGACAGCTGAGCGCCACAGATCAACAAGACGCCCTCGGGAACGTAGCAGGCCGGTGAAGTGCCCTGCCAGGTTGCCTGTGGGGCTGGGCAGACTGGTGAAGCAGCCCCTGGGGCTACATGCACTAGCTCTATGCACTGCACAGAGGCAATAAGGATTTCGATAAGCACCCTGCTTCTCTCTTTAGGTGAGGCGTTACTGGAGAGGCTTCTGTTTTTTTCATGTTCCTTCCTGTTAAGCTCGGTTTTGCTGTGTTGCTCTAACAGCAGACCGTGCTTTGCATCAACACCCCTTGTACCATCGTGCCGTGATCTTCACTGACTTGTGATTGTCATCAAGATTCTGCGATCAAGGAGTGTGGCCCCGAAACCCGATTGGCTTTTCGGTGCGTGCTGCCTGGCACCACGTGCCGTTCCTTTCGGGTTGGTTCCCGTTTAGCTTTGGAGAACCGTTGGGCCTTCGGTTCACCAGCCACCACTCTCACACACACCTGAAGATTGGCGGGCCGACAGCTTGTCATTCGTCCTGACACTGCAGTGTCTTTCCTTATGAGCCGCGTCGCGTGGGAACGTTTACGCCTTTCATGGAAGATGCCGGAAATGAATATCTTGATATGAACATTTGAACATTTTAACTCTGTCATTAGATAACATAAGTAATCAAGCAAATTCCTGGGGATTTAGTTACACTTCACAGGTTTGGATCAAGCTACAAAGCACTAGTTTTAAATCAGGCATGGGCCAGCATTATGTGCACTATAGGCTTGTGACATACAAGTGAATGAGAGTTACAATTAGGTTACTGTTTAGTGGACTGTGAAACCAAACACACAGGACAGGAGGCCTGCATGGTTATAAAAGATGTCCTCCCACCAAGAAACAGGTCAGAGCTCACTAATGTACACAATATCTTAAAATTACCAGAGAGTATGCTAATCAATTGTAATTACCATATTATAAGATGACATCAACAATATATTGAAACCACCCATGTGTGATTTGCCTACTGGAACAGACTACAGTGATGTCCCAGGTGAAGTCTGCTCGGACAAAAGTTCACATGCCGAACAAAAGGAGTGTAAGTGAGAAGTAGGTTAGCATTCTTAACTCTGTGAGAGCCCAAGTCATCGACTGAATTAGTTGTGAAAATATCTGTTGCAGATTTTGTCGTGATACGAGAGGTGAAGAAGATGGCTAATGAAATTGTCAAGAACAGGATGTGGAGGTGGAAGAATCGCAAATGTCATGGAAACAAAATAAAAAACAAGGAAACTGAACCATAACAACCGCAGAGGGATTGACAAAGAGCCAACCAGCACAACATGATGTTGTCATGCTGCTGACACTAGGAGAATTCTCTCATTGTTTACATGTGACTCTACTGGCTAATGTCAACCTCCTCCACAGCCCCCTGTGTTCCTTTTTCTATCGTCTTTGTCTATATAACAAAGTGTTAGTAAAAACAGCAACATATAGGATAATTATTCATGAGTCCATATTAACAAGATTATTACACTATTAGAAATCTAAACCTTTTTCACAAGATTAACTGGCAAAGTAGCTAGACTCTTAGTCTCTAAAGACTGTACCACACACTTTATAACAACACTATTTGTACATGACAAAAAAGCTTAAATTACTTTCTAAGATGACTTTTATGCTGCTCTGTATTGTGGGAATAAGTTGAAGCTGTTATGGTGCCTTAAAAGATATATCAGATTTAGGTTTTCTACAAAATTTCTTATTTAATAAATGAAATGAATCAGACAAGCATGATGTGTGTGTACACAGGGGACTTATACATACTGACTAATATTGTGTCTCCTGTTAGTCATGAGAACTTTATGTGTAGTAATGTGTAGAAATTCTTTTGAAGTACAGACATGATACTGACTGAAACTTCAGCCAAATGTCATTCATATAACCTTTGGAGAAAGTACATGGTTCAGGAAGTAGTGTAGTGGTCATTCTTTACATTGGAATCTTGGTGCAGGTTACATGTATCAACGACCAGGTCATTAGTGCCACACCCTTCAAAATAAAAGCATGTTCCAGTAAGTGCAAGGATGACAGAGATCAGCTAGGAGAATTAATCGGAGTTTGAGCAAAAAGACCAAATGAGAGAAACGAGAAGGGGAGAAGAATATAGAAAAACAAAGAACAAAACACCAACAGCGACAGAGGGCAAACCTGCAAATAAAAGAGGAAGAAGAGGAAGTGATGTATAAGATGGAGAGGTATGATGGAAGATCAAGATATTAAGAGTAACCAACTTTAAAAACGGGCCTGTACAGCACAAGGCAGAGATCCATCTAACCATCACGTCAAAGCTCATCAGGCACTATAAAGTTAAAACAGCATTTGCAACCCGCTCATGTCCCAGTAGGTGGCAGCATGGAGCTTATTTAGCTCGCCAAAAACGCATGTGTTACCAGAAGAAGATTTCTAAGCGGGGCTGCTGGAGCAGAAGTTGCTGTGGCGACGTGATGTGTGGTTAGAGACAGCTAGCTAGCTGCTCAGCTAACGACACCAACATTACTGCAGACCTCCTTCTACACACATCCTGTTGGGACCTAAAGCCCATTTAAACTCGTTAACGTTACCCCAAGAGGTTGACGATGCTGTTTTAATAAGCTAGCCAAAGCTACATAGGATCAATTTCTTCACTGCACATCTATAGTCTGGCAGTAGGTATGTTAGGATTGACCTTTCCTTGATCTTCGACAAATTTAAATTAACTGTATCCTAATCTCCAGAAGTTTTGCCGGACAAGTTGTTAGACCTTAAAGTTGTTTTTGCGTTTGAAAAGGGTTTTGCGAGTGGGTAGCTCGCAACTAAACTAAACTTTTCTTTCACTAGTTCCATCAGGTGTCTGTCAGATAAAAAAAACATTAAAGACTACTGTTGATAATGTTGATAATGTTGCTGTTTTGTTCACACCATACTGTATTGAAGCTGCAAGTTCAAATGAACGTGTTCATGTTGTTCTGTGTGTCTGTGTTCTCATTGGCTGCTCAGATCTCGCGCCCCTCCCCCCAGAATGCTCCAGGCGGACACCGTCCAGCTCTTGTGTCTCACCGCGTGCAGTGGCGTCCCGCTCTTCTCTCGTGGCTCCTGCAAGCAGCTGTCCTTCTCCGTCATCGGCTCTCTGAACGGGGTGCACATGTTCGGGGCCGGGCAGGGCGCCCTGCTGTCCTGCTGCGAGACGGAGCAGGGTAGCCGCGTGGCCTGGAGGGTCTTTCAGGACAGCCTGATGCTCATCGCCGTGAGTGGGGCGGCCGGCGCGGTTAGCGAGCTGCACCTGCGACGTCTGCTGGAGAACGCCTGGAACTGCATGGTGCTGGTTCTGGGCCGGGACGAGCTGTCCAACGTGCGCAACGTGGAGCGTCTGAAGAGGGAGCTGCGATCGTGCTACCGCCTCCTCGACGGGCTCCTCGAGCGCGGGGGCGAGGACCGGGGCTTCGTGGGCGACCTGACGCACTGCGCCGACTGCCTGCTCCCCTCGCAGCCCGCGCTTCTCCAGGAGACGCTGGACTCCTTCGCCCGTGCAGCCGACAGCGAGTTCGGCTGCCTGCTCGTGCGCGGCCGCCTGGCGCTGGCCACGGAGAAATGGTGGAGGCTCGCGCCTCAAGAGGTGGTGCTGCTCTCCGCCCTGGTCAATTCGCTCTCCGGCTCGTCCTCCTGCGACTACCCCGTGTTTCTGCCCCAGGGCAGCCCCACGGTCGCCCACCGGCTGCTCTGTTTCCACCTGCTCCCCGGGGCGGTGGCGTGCGTGCTGTGCGGGCCCAGCCCGTCCCTGCGGCGGGTGGAGGGCGAGCTGGTGGGCCGGTTCTGGTCCCCCGTGGCGGAGGCGCTTCGCGGCTGTCTGGACCAGGCCGATCGCTCCCCCCTGCCTCCGTCCGTCGGCCTCCGCTGGGACGTCCGCGCCCTGCTGATCGTCAACCGCGAGACTCGCCGCGCCGTCTCCGCCTGCCCGCGCGCCCCCGGCCCCGCCCCCTCCGACGCCCCGCCCCTTTCCCCGCCCACGCTCTGGCGACTCCTGCGCGCCTTCTACACCTTCGCGGTGACTCGGTATTTTACCTCAGAGGAGCCTCCCGTCTCGCCCGTCTCCTCCGCGCCGGCCGAACGACTCCACGAGGAGTTCTCCTCGGGTTTCGCTCACCTCCCCGTGCAGTGTTACCTGGTGACCGAGGAGTGTAAGTGTTACGGCCTGCAGACGCCTCAACACCAGCTGTTCGTCCTCACCGACCTCTCCGTGCCCACTTTCGCCCTGCGCACCGTGGCCACGCACACCCTCAACGCCATCACCACCACAACCGGCTTCTAGGATGCCCGAGTCGTGTGGTTTGGCGGTGTTGTTTCAGGCAGCAGGGTGTGGAACCGTAGTACCGCGTGTGCCTCGTGTGAACCGCACATCTGTTCCTGCAGCGTTGAGAAAAATGACGAAATGTGAAAACATGTCAAAGCCCTACTGATCTTTATGTAAGCATTACTGTGCAACTATTTATACCACATCATTGACTGTTTGTTTTGATAGAAGCTGAGTGAACTCTCTTAATACCTTGACTACTGTTCTGCACGACGTGTCATCTGACGATTGTTTTGTCAGTGCAAGTTTTGTTTACCTTACATATCTGAATTGAACACCATCGCTGGAAGTGTTTACCAGTTCGACTCTTGCAATCGCTCAAAACTTAGTGTTTTGTCTAATCTACTCTATACATGTACTGTAGGACAACACAGTATAGATTTATCTACAAAATTCTCCACAGTAAATTGCACAAACAAATGGAAGTGTGTTGATTGACTGTGTGTGTGTGTGTGTGTGTGTGTGTGTGTGTGTGTGTGTGTGTGTGTATGTGTGTGTGTGTGTGTGTGTGTGTGTGTGTGTGTATCAGGGGTGTGACAATACACACATTCATCCTGAGCTTTCACGGTACATGTCCTGCAGAGAACACGCAGTGCATGAAAGCGATGAATGAAAACTAGGACCTCCTCCCCAAACCTTAAGCTGCAAGCTGTTAGCAACATGCTACGCTACCCTCAGATCAAGCGAATCGACATCAGTCACGGTGTGGCGAACACAAGGGTGCTGGAAGAGGCGCCCCGCTGCTTTCAAACCAGTTTTAGAGTCTTGAATAAGGATTCTCCCTGGATTCTTAATGGTTTAGCACAGTGGACTGAGGGGATTCAACTCTAGACCCCTACAAGTGAGGCAGCTCTGTTGCCTACTACACTACACCAACCATCCAGTCACATGTCCACTATCCAGCCACGGATCCCTGATTCTTTTCACCAGTATCGAGAAGCAAAAGCAATCTGCACTTCCATTTTGTCGGTTTGGGTTTCCTCCATAGCCCACGAGGAGCTGATTAAACGTCCTTTATTATTTTATTAATTTTGTACTTTACTGCGTTTCAGTGGATCTGAAAGTGACCTACTGTCTTCATCACTGTGTCAGTCATCACATTAAAAGATTTGACCCATACGAGAGTTGCATGTTCACTGTTCACGTTTCCCTGCACGATACACTTCAGGCTGAATCAGCTACAGCTTTAATAATTTAATTTAATTTAATTTAATAAAATTTAATTTAATTTAATTAGCAGACTTCACGCCAGGTGGTGGAACGAACTCTAACTTGCACTGTTGTCCGTTCAAAATAGATGAACAGAGGCCTTGCTGTATTTATTGGGGAGGGGAAAATGACTTGTGAAGTCCAAACTGCAGAGTTAACTGAACTGTGACTTCTGTGTACAGTTACATCCTGCGTTTGTGTGTGTGTGTGTGTGTGTGTGTGTGTGTGTGTGTGTGTGTGTGTGTGTGTGTGTGTGTGTGTGTGTGTGTGTGGAGCATTTGATAATACGTTTATTCCGATTGTGTTCTTATCACTAAATTTGCAGGAGTCATGAAAAGTCATTTTGTGTCTGTTGTGCAGTTATAACAATCACGTTTTCCTGTAGCAACTAGCAAGGGTCTTTCTTACGCCTGTAACAGAACATTCTTCTGAAGTACACTTATGCACACATTTACTTATCGTTTAACGTGTACATTTAATTATCATTTAACATACATTTAATTAACTTACAGTATGTCCATCCTCGTGGCTTTTGTTCTGATTAATTTAATTTCTGTTAAATGTGTAGTGGCATATTTTCACATACAATATTTATACACACATTAGATAGTTTTCAGATAAACAGGACGTTTAAATTAATTATTAAATTGTACCTTGCCTTGTACTCAAAAGAAGTGTCTGGTTAGCTCTGTGGAAACTGGGCTGACAGGGACGTTCTGTTAATCGTTTATATTAGTTAATATGACTGAAACTGTCCACAACTTAAAGAGAATCATGAGTCTCACACTTCAGCTAACATGATGTATAATTACGAGTTATAGTGACCTTTAAACCCAGGTTTTCTAAGTATATATATATATGTAGATAAAGAATTTTAATTATTAAATTTAGTCATCAGAGGACTAAGTTGATTTTTAATACAGGATTTATGTGGGAATGGCATGTGAGTTAGTGAATATCCTGAAAGAATATATCTGAAAGGAACCTGAAAGATTTGGGGAATAACAAATCTGAACCGAGTGCTTATCAACTTCATTTGGAACAGATTTTAGAGTACGATGAAATTACAGTGAGTGCATGTGAAATATGATCAGATCATAAAGATGTTCATTTAAAATATGAAATTTGTACACTAAGAGCTTATATTTGCCTATACTTTTTAGACACTGAATTGGTTCAATTTGTTTAAAATGTCTTGATTTATGAAATGGCATTGCCATCTTATGTCTTTCAGAGGACTAGCTTCATATATTATATCACCAAGTATTATTATATTTATTATATTATTATCTTTATATATTATATCATTAAGTAGTCTATGTCTGTGCTTTTCTGACTTAATTTCTCTTTGTTAGCTTTCTTATTAGGCCGATGGTGTGTCCTACCAATGGTTTCTGAGCAAAGCCATAAACTCTTAATGTTATCTTCTTCTCACAGAGCCCACGGGCCTGGCCAAGTCTCTGTCAATAAGGGAGGAGCCGGACTTTATTCAGCACCGACCCAGTCTCCTCCCCGCGTTTCCGCACACTGGAGTTTCGCGGGAACGGGCATTTAATACCGGCGAGGTTCCGATCGGACCCGCAAGATCCGCGCAGACCCGCTGCTGCTGTCGTCCAGGAAACCGGGGGGGCTTCTAAAAACTTTGAGTAAGTTAAACGGGGGTGGAGGGACGGGGGTTGTTAATGAGACTATAAAAATCAGAGAGGCATTCATGAAAACTAAGGAAAAGTGTCCAGTAGCCCAGTGCAAGGAAGAGACCAGTAGTCCATCCATGACTTACCCATCGAAATCTTAAATCTAGTTGGCTATTAGTCTATCTGTTGCACGGTCCAAAGGTCTGCTAGGGTGTTTTTTGGTGTTGCTGTTGGACATTTCAGTGTCCAGCTGTGTGCCGTGAGCGCGGACGGGTGTAAGGTGTAGGGTTCGGGGAGTCAAAGCTTCAGAATTAGGACATCTGGAAGTTTATTAGTTAACAACGTTGTTTGTGACAGCTGGGCGTGCACAAATGTCGTCGTGCAAACCGGCGCTTGTTCTGACACGAGTGACGGGCAAACTATGCGGTGTTACCAGCCAACTTTGCGTGGCGGGACTCCGACACCGCGGTGTGTGCGCCCTGCTGAGCCTCCCTCCCCCGTGTCCTCCCTCCTCCCTCGGCAGGAGTCTCTCCAGCGTCGCCACGGCCCGCAGCGGACCCGCGCGTCGAGACATGTCCGAGGATGAGGTCCTGTCCCGGCGGCCGAAGGTGCTGACCATCGACACCATGAACGCCAACATTAAGATGGTGGAGTACGCGGTACGAGGACCTATCGTACAGCGCGCCGTGCAGATAGAAAAAGAGCTGAAAGAGGTATGATATTACCTTTATGGTAAGAGGTATGGTATTACCTTTATGGTAAGAGGTATGATATTACCTGTATGATAAGAGGTATGATATTACCTGTATGGTAAGAGGTATGGTAATACCTGTATGGTAAGAGGTATGATATTACCTGTGGCTTGGTGGTATAATTCATTGTTGAGAAACTAGATTTTTTTCAGTTAAATCACATGTAACCAAAATGTTTTAAAATGCACTCAAGACCTTAAGTCAAGGCTCCAGATTTTTATGACGTATGTGCGGCAAACTGAAAGTGCGACTCATCAACTTACTGGCATATAAAATAATAAACGGCAGCAGTAAATAGATCATATTCCATTACAGTGCAAATGTTAAACAATGAATGCAAAAAAAAAAAAAAAAAAAAACCAAAACCTCTGTACAAAGTTTGCACAATGCAGACGTCGCCTGAGCAGAAGCCCTCAGGAGACGTGTGGAGCTGTGTCCTGCCCTGGGGTCTCTGGTCTGAATCATGACCGTGATTGACTTGGGACCAAAACATGTCAGAAGCTCTCCACCAACTGGCCAGAGCGACTGGTAGGACCCCGTGGAACTCAGGACTCCCTGTTTCTGCACGAATGGTGCGTGAAGTCCCTCTGCGTGTTCCTTCTGAATGGCCAGAGGCCTTGTTCTGGGAGCCCTGCTGCCCGGGGAGATTCCACTCAGGGCAGCGCGCATTCTGATCGGGTTCCTGCTTATGCCTCCCTAGCAAAAACGTCATAAAACATTTCGAAAGTTTCGTGGTGTTGTGGCAGTGCTGTGATTCGTCGGTAGCGTGTCTTTCGTTTATGTTAATTGGTCGATGAGGTCGTCGGCCTCAGAAAACACTCCAGTGTGGTCAGCAGCGAACGCGGAAGAGGTCACATGATCACGGCTTGTATGTGCCGGGTGCTACGGTGGGTCTGATTTAGTTTGGTTGCTGGTCTGAATGTGAGTGGACATCGGCGAAACGCTTCGATCATTTTTTCCCCGTCGTATTTCTCACCATTAAAGAATGTGGCCCAGAGCCAGAGGCTGAGGTTTTATTATTACTAAGGAAGAAACCAGCTTACACACCCAAATGTCAAAGTCTACCAGTCAATCATTCCTGGAGGACATTGCTCAACAGAACGGGGCTGTTTGCTTTAAAATGTCCTAGATCAGGTTGATATCTGATCTTCAGTGGACTGGGATTAAAATGGCCCATTTGGCAAGGGCTAGAGTGTATGAGTGGGATATTGAGTTGAGCAAACAGTTGATGATGCACCAGCTACGTCGATGGCACAGAAAACTGTGACACAAAGACTCCAACGGAAACAGACTCTTTCCACTACGGAGTCCAGTCCGCCCCAGAGATCCGGTTTGGTCCAAATACGCTAGACTGACCGCAGGATTCTCTGGTCACTCGTGCGTTTTTACCGGCCTCCTCGTTAGAGGTTTAATTCCTGTTCACTCAAGGAGGCAGAGTGGCAGGTCCGGTAGCCTGATCTGTGTTACAGCTTGTGTTATTTAGATAAAGCAAAGGATTAAATATTCTTATTGATTTATGCAACTGGTACTGTGTGCAGTAAGCCTCATTAAAACAGTGATGTGTAAAGTGATGCTCTACTGATACTCCACACACACACACACACACACACACACACACACACACACACACACACACACACACACACACACACACACACACAATAATGACAGCATTATTAGGGTTGTTTCTGCTGAAGCGTACTTACCAGGGAGGTCCCGGCCCCGATCTGAAAAGATCACCATGGGAACAGGCTGCTTTGCTGTTTGCACTCTGTAAATGGGAGGCTGTGCTGAAGAGGAGTGCAGTGTGAGAGAGGAAGGCTGTGCTGTAATAACTGTGCTGCTAGAAAACCTCAGACTGGGTGTCGGTGGTAGGCTGACTGACCCGAAGCCAAAAAGCACAGTTTCACCATTTCAGGTTTCAGGTTCCAGCTAAAGTCGGTGAATTCAAGCCCTTCTTGTAAGAGGTGAAGCAACTCTGTCTGCGGTAACAGTGTAGAGAAAGCGTTTTTTTCTGATTGAACTGCTGCTTTTCGGGGGGTAAAGCTCAGGTCTGGGGGGTTGGGGTTACTGTGAGAAAAAAAAATGCACAAGGGTTATCTTCTATCTTCATAGGAATTCACTCTCTCCGTCTCCGTCTCTGTCTCTCTCGTTTTCACTGGATCGCTCTCTCTCTCTCTCTCCTTTGTCTGCAGCTCTGCTGACCCATTCAGAGCTCACAGTTTAATTACAGTACTTAAGAATACACTCCTTTGTTAAATGGAACAAAGGAATGTTCTTTTTTTCCCCAATTTTCTTTCATCCAGTATAACACTTGTACAACCAGTTTGTTTATTACTGGTTTTCCTTGTGCCCCAGTGAAACTCAGCTTGTATGATTTAGCCTTTGTGCCATGTCCAGACTGCTGCTCTGCTTTTAAGGGGCAATAGTGAAAGCTGATCTGGCCAGTTCACATCCACTCTGAGCACAGTACTGTTCTCATAGTACTGACTTTGTTTCACCTACTATTATCACTATTAATTAAATATTAATAATAAAGTGTAATTATAATCTAGTGTTGTTATAAAGCTAATATTTGACATCACTCGTAAACAGCTATTAGACAAGTCTACCTTGATGGTTACAGTTAAAGCTCTGTACAATTTCACCTAAGGCTTACAAACCCTATAAATCTTGTTAATAGACCTCAGCTATCCGGGATAAACGTGTCTGTTTAATCTAACATATCTATATAATCGTGTATAGTACTAAATTAATAAATGAATTGTCACATTATGCGTTAATGTACTTGTACTTGTACTTGTAAAGTAGACAGCATGGGAAAAATAACTAAAACGTGTTTTCAGATATCTGACCCATCTCTGCACGTTACCTCTGACAGAGCAACTCTGCACGACTGCAGTCTTACAAAATTGTGTTTCCCAGTAAAACGGGCCCTCCCTCAGATCGGACGTAATTGGAGAGTATGGTACACCTAGGGGCGTTTCATACTGCCCCTTCTGATTGGCTGAGGCTGAGAGGCATCTCTTCCTTTAAGCCAATAAGAGGAGAGGGTATCCCTAATGACACATGGTATTTATTCAGTGGAGGGGAGGTTTCAGTAAATACACTTGGGGTGGCCTTCTATTGGACAGCCTGGCACTCCTGCTCAGATAGACATCCATAGTCTGTTGGGCTCATTAGCTGGTACTGTACACATAAGACGCAGGTTGCGTTGCTGTTGTTTGTCAA
The DNA here is from genome assembly GCF_052324685.1 of Brachyhypopomus gauderio. Lineage (NCBI taxonomy): Eukaryota > Metazoa > Chordata > Actinopteri > Gymnotiformes > Hypopomidae > Brachyhypopomus > Brachyhypopomus gauderio. Next base: position 4,501,667 of record NC_135229.1, on the reverse strand, counting down.
AAACGCCCAGCTGGCGCTAACGGTTAGCCATAATGGTACAGTTGTGGATCAAAATGAAAGGGTCCAGAATCTGAATGTAACTGCTTATGGAATTCAAGGCATTTTCTTCCCATATATATGCCCAGGACAGTGTGTAATTAGGAAAAGAAGGATAAAGGAGAAAACGTGCAATGTGTTTCAGTGTGTCACATTTTGTCACATTTCTGCATTCCAGAAACATCTCTGTTCTTAGACGTCAGCGTCGCATCTTCACGACTGTCTGGCTCACTTTCCTAGCTGGTCTCCATTATCACCAAAGACTTAAAAGATTTTCTTGTTCTTTTGATACTCTAAACACTTTTTTACCCACATTTGGGGAGAGTAGAGGAGAGTTCTTAATTCTTAATAATGGAGTAGTGTTTACCAACCCCATGCTTGGGAACCCCTCATAAGGTCCACATTTTGCTTTTCTAAGGTCCCAACACAACTGCACCAGGTTGTCTGTGTTTTTCGTGGCTTGGTTTTGGTGTGCCAGTGTCTAGAATGGCACAGAACTTTATGTCACATTGTTGGGCTTACAGTGACCGCAAAAAAAAAAATCTTTGTGATGGTGCACCGGGTCTGCCTGTATCAGGACAGTGAAGCCGGCGTGTGACACGCAGCGTGAAATCGAAAGCTTGTTGAGAACACTTCGAATGTTTGTTTGAGTGAAAAGGTAAACATGGAGCGGCGAGGGTGGGGGTTGCTGAGGTGGCGTTGTTTGCTGACTGTTTGCTTGGCTTCGGACTTGAGCAAAGGTCAAAAGGCATGGCTGGCGGGTCAACGTCCTACAAAGAGCCAATGCAAATATGTACCCATTAGCATGAACAGAAGTGCCCGTGGAATCCAAATCACTTTAATTAACGGAGAGTACTGTTGACCCGCTTCCTTTCACAGGGGGTGAAGAAGCCTTTTAATGAAGTCATCAAAGCCAACATTGGAGACGCCCATGCCATGGGTCAGCAGCCAATCACCTTCTTCAGACAGGTAGGCATGTCATCACAGGGAGCTTCTAGAACTTCACCTCAAAGAGCTGAGCTGCAATCTATAATCTCCTGCAATGACGTCATTCGTTTTCCTAACTACATGAACTTGAGCCTAACTACACGAACTTGAGCCTAACTACACGAACTTGAGCCTAACTACATGAATGGACGCCTTTAATGGACACACGTCTGGTAGCCATGTGATATTGTTTCAATCTGCAAAGGTCCGATGAACTGGCTCACGTTTCATATTTGCCAAAAAGGCTTCCTCACCAGGCACCTGCGCTCGTGTTCGGGTGCGTTTCATGTGATGGCTCTGCCTTCGGGGGCCAGGCCAGAAATTCCAGTTGGAAACTATGTTTGCACTGGAGCTTGCTGGGTAAAAAACAGACACCAGGAGTCTTTTTTCGAACATGCCGTAGTTTGCTATCTTTTTCCGTTACGTCCGACGTGGCTTGTTCATAAAAGGCATCTGTGAGGTGTTTTTTCTCTACGCAGCTTAACGTATGCCCTTCTCTTCAAGGTCTTGGCACTCTGTTCTTATCCAGAGCTACTTGACGATAACAAGTTTCCAGAGGATGCCAAGAATCGCGCACGGCGTATTCTAAAAGCCTGCGGTGGGAGCAGTATAGGTATGGTGTGTGTTAGGGTGTGTGCACGTGTACGTGGAGGTGTGGGTTTTGCGGAGTTGGGATCACGACGTTTGGTGGATGTTTGGTTAGAAATCAAGAAATCACCTGGCCTTACTTCTCACCTGACATTCGCATTTTCCGTTTGTTTGTTTTAGGTGCATACACAGCCAGTCAAGGCATAGAATGCGTGAGGCAGGATGTGTCTCGCTACATCGAGCGTCGGGATGGCGGAATACCGTCTGACCCAGACGACATCTACATGACCACAGGGGCTAGTGATGGCATCGTGGTGGGTCTTCAGATGCCCAGACACTCGATGTCCCACTCGGCAGAGACATCTGTATTTTTGACAGCAATAGCGTAAACTAGCAAATTATTCAAAACAAATAGTATCATTTACTCTAGTAGTCATTCAGCAGTAATTATACAAAATAGGTTATAATTGCAGAGCTTCGGTATTCCGAGGCAAATTAGTGTGTTTTCCACCCACAGCTTTAGAAAAAACGTTATTTCCCGTTATTGTCTGTCCTGAGTTTGTCTAGGGTAAGGAGGATAGTTTGGAATGCATAGCCTACTGAAATTGAACTAAAAGTCTCCCTCTTTCTATGTCTTTATGTGTGTCTGTCCTTCTTTTTCTTTGTCCATGTCTTTATCTTGCTCTGGATGTCTGGATGCGCTTTTTTTCTATTTCTGTATTTCTTCCTTTCCCACTTTCTCTTTCTGTCATACTGTCTCACTGTCTCTCTCTCTGACTCTTTCTCTCCTCACTCCCCCTCTTGATCTCACTCCCTCTCTCTCTCTCTCCCTCAATCTCCCTCCTTCCCTCTCATTCTATCTCTCTGCCTCTCTCTCTCCCTCTTTCTCCCTCCCCCTCCCTCTCTCCCTTTCTCCCTCTCCCCCTTCCCTCTCTCATTCTATCTCTCTGCCTCTCTCTCCCTCCCTCTATCTCTCTGCCTCTCTCTCTCCCTCTTTCTCCCCTCCCTCTCTCCCTCTCTCAGACCATGCTGAAGTTGCTCACTGCAGGAGAGGGCAGCACTCGTACAGGGGTGATGATCCCGATCCCCCAGTACCCTCTCTACTCCGCCGCCATAGCCGAGCTGGGTGCCGTGCAGGTCGACTACTACCTGAACGAGGACAAGTGTTGGAGCCTGGACATCAGCGAGTTACAGCGCTCCCTGCAGGCCGCCAGGAGGCACTGCAACCCCCGAGTGCTCTGCATCATCAACCCTGGCAACCCCACAGGTGCCCATGATAACTGCTCTTAACGAGCGCTTAAGGTCTAATGACCATCATTAACCTAAGAGTGAAGTAAAGCAAATAGGTCCATAATCTAAAGCTATATTTAGAAAGTGACATTAGCCTTTCCTCTGATTTCTAAACTGATAAGTTTCCTTAAGGCAAAAACAAAAACTCGAATGCAACCTGATCTGTGAAGTTCCACCACCATAAAAACAGAACAAAACAAACCGCCACCTTAGAAAACAATTACCCGAAAGTGCTCCACCCGAAAGTGCTCCACCCGAAAGCGCTCCACCCGAAAGCGCTCCACCCGAAAGCGCTCCACCCGAAAGTGCTCCACCCGAAAGCGCTCCACCCGAAAGCGCTCCACCCGAAATCGCAGTCTGATCCAAGGTTTACGGCCTAATCCATTGTCAATCAATCAATCAATCAATCAAATGTTATTTATATAGTGCTTTTTAGTTGTCACAAAGCAGCTTTACAAGTGTCCGAGTTCTAGCCCCCAGTGAGTAAGGCAAGGGCGACAGTGGCAAGGAAAAACTCCCTAAGGGCATGAGGAAGAAACCTTGAAAGGAACCAAGACTCGGGGGGGGAACCCATCCTCCTCTGGCCGACGCCAGTGACCATGACAACAATTTAAAAAGAGAGAGAAAAGGAAATGTCCATTTTCATTAAATGAAACATCCCCTTGACTCCTCCTTATCATACCATCGTATGATACTTATAAACTCGATTATTCTGGATGCGATTATATATACCGTGTGTCCGTGCTGTGTAGGTCAGGTCCAGAGCAGAGACCGCATCGAGGACGTGATTCGGTTCGCTGCCAAGGAGCGCCTCTTCCTCATGGCCGACGAGGTAACGGAACGCTGCTGCCCGCCTTGGCATGGGCGTCGAGGTTTTTCGTCGATTCCACTGATTCCGTCGATTCTTCCTAAACCTCGCAGGTGTATCAGGACAATGTGTACGCAGAGGGCTGCGAGTTCCACTCGTTTAAAAAGGTGCTACATGAGATGGGCCCAAAGTACGCCAACTCGGTGGAGCTGGCCACGTTCCACTCCACCTCCAAGTGCTACATGGGAGAGTGAGTACACTTTGTTTTTTTTCTGAGAGACATTTGTCAGCACAGCGGGGCCACCGCTTATTCCTGCAGAACCTTCGTAAAAGGAAGCGTAGCTCAGTCCACTGACGCACCGTGGCCTTTAAGTGGTGTCAACAATGTTCCAGAGAGGTTTCCCCGGTGTAGTTAAAGAGATCTTCGACTCATAATGTTAAAGAGGCATCAGTGTAAGTGTAAGAGGATCCTGGTGTTGGCCTGTGGCCTGTGGGAATGAGAAAACTGGCCATTCCGGTCCTGGTAATGTGGAATCGAATATGAGCTCAGCCATCACAGCACAGTCCCATATTTTCAGCTTAAACTGAACTTAGTTGAAGATAACACTATCATGCTGACCTTCTTCATTCTTCTGTGCACACCCACAAACACACACACACACACACACACACACACACACACACACACACACACACACAGGTGCGGAATGCGAGGTGGCTATATGGAGGTGATTAACATGGACCCTGAGGTGAAGGCTCAGCTCACTAAGCTGGTGTCGGTGCGTCTGTGTCCACCTGTGCCCGGTCAAGCGCTCATGGCCGTGGTGACCAACCCCCCCCAGCCCGGAGAACCCTCGCACGCCCAGTTCATTAAGGTACAGTCCTCCTTCCAATGCAGTTACACTATGGATCTCTGTCTCCATCTGTATCTTCAGTATGTTCTGACTACATCAGTAGTCTCCAGGCTCCACCCGTCCGCTAACCGTTTCCCCGGCCCGCAGGAGCGGACGGCCACGCTGAGCGACCTGGCGCGGAAGGCCAAGCTGACGGAGGAGATCCTGAACACGGTGCCGGGGATCAGCTGCAACCCGGTGCAGGGAGCCATGTATTCCTTCCCCAGGATCAGCCTGCCCGAGCTGGCCGTACGAGAGGCCAAGGTCCGCACCTCCGTCTGCAGCAGTCTGATCGCTGCTTCTCCATGTCGCTGCTGTGTTACATACGCGTGTGTGTGTGTGTGTGTGTGTGTGTGTGTGTGTGTGTGTGTGTGTGTGTGTGTGTGTGTGTGTGTGTGTGCAGGAGAAGGGTCAAGCTCCAGATATGCTCTACTGCATGAAACTCCTCGAGGAGACGGGGATCTGTTTAGTTCCTGGTAGTGGATTCGGACAAAAAGAGGGAACCTATCACTTCCGGTATGTTTATGACATGTAGATCAGGCCTCACATGGAGATTGGAGCCAGTTTTAGTCGTACATACAGAGATAAACTCCGGGATAGTACAGTGGCGGTAATCGTAGTTGCATGTACCTGTAATTTTAATATCGGCCACTAGATGGCTGTATAAGCTCCTCATTACATTTTTTTACGTTCCAAATACTTTCAATTAATTGAACTGGCATAAACATTCTTAGTAACAGCACTGCTTTCAGACCAGCCTTTAACATTCGTTATCTCTTCTTTTCTTCTCTTCCTCTGTTGTTTTTTTTTCCCAGGATGACCATCCTTCCACCTGCGGATAAACTTAAGATTTTGCTCAGCAAAGTGAAGGAGTTCCATCAGCGGTTTACCAAGCATTACTCCTAGCCACGCCCCTTTCTCCACGTGGCCAATCAAGCAAATGTGCTGGAAACTTTCTCACTTTACGCTTTATCCAAAATCAGAATCAGATAAATGGGATGCTAGACTACATTCCACTTTTATGAAGTAGTTTTTGCCATATTCAGAATTATTGTTACTGAAGTGATATTTAAATATAAGGGTAAGATCATCATCAGCAAAAAAAAAAACTTTTTAAAGAACTAACATGAAATATTGCAAATGGTAAACATGAGTGAGAGACTTGTGTGCATGTGTGTGTGTGTGTGTGTGTGTGTGTGTGTGTGTGTGTGTGTGTGTGTGTGTGTGTGTGTGTGTGAGAGAGAGAGAATACACTTATGTGTGTGTGTGTGTGTGTGTGTGTGTGTGTGTGTGTGTGTGTGTGTGTGTGAGAGAGAGAGAGAGAGAGAGAGAGAGAGAGAGAGAGAGAGAGAGAGAGAGAGAGAGAGAGAGAGAGAGAGAGAGAGAGAATAGGCTTGTGTGCATGTATGTGATTTTCCTGGTTGACCCATGAACAAGCAATTAACAGGAGAAAGCGATATATGTAGCGCATACAGAGCAAGACCCTTTAGCAGTGTACAAATCTAAAGTATAATAAAGAATGTGAGGTTTAATATCATGTTTATGTATGTTTGAATTATTTTATATCAGAATACTGGATATGACCGACGCCTACATTGTTGTCTTTATGGACAGTTCTGCTTTGGGTGCAACGAAAGCTTCGACCACGCGGGGGCGCCATTGCCATGACAGAGTCATAATCATGTTGCTGTAAAGGCCTGCGCTTTACAATCTGAATTTTTAAGTACCTATTTAGATATACCGTGGGGTGTGCAACTTTATCTCTCTCCCTATCGTTCTATCTCTGTCTCCCTCTCTCTCTCTCTCTCTCTCTCTCTCTCTCTCTCCTCTCTCTCTCTCACACACACACACACACACACCCCTCCTCTCTGACTGCGCTCATCTTGGTGGTTGATGTGAGGAAAGTGGATGACTTGCATTTTTATTCACCTAAGTTTATATTTTTTAAATATAAAAGCTCGGGACTATTCGCAACCAAGGGAGCAAAACTCTTGGTTTTTGCTTCAAACTATCCGATCACGTATTACAAAATAAACGAGCTGGTCAGAGTTCCTTTAAGCCTCTCACGAATACTGTCCAGGTCTTGTATTTGGCAAAAGCTTCAGTAGTGCAACGAACACTTTGAAATGTCAAAAACTTTACAGCAATTTTACAGCGCGTCTTCTCGGGGTTTGAACCGACGAAGGTTCGTGTCTGCGTCTTCCTCCACGACCCCTGTCAACTCGAATTACCCGCGACGACGCTGAAACCGTCTCCTTAATTAAGCCGCGCCTTGTTCATTCCACCCGTCGCTTCTCGGCGTCCGCGCGCGGACCGGCACGCGCGCCGCCGCACCCCGCCCGTCCCGCGCGCCCCGCTCGGATTGATCGCGATGCGCTCGCCGTAACGAGGAGTGACAGCGGAGGTGGAGATCTAATCTCGGTTAGACGACGAGAGCGTTCCGCTCGGCTCAGCTCAGTCTTCAACAACACCGCTGTTTGCGCTAATCAGTTTGATTTTCCACGTAGTTCTTTGCGAGAAGACTTTTTTGGTAGGAAATTCAGCATAAATGCAGGGACGTGCAACACGTAGTCTATTGTAATCACATTTTAATGCCCTACATTTGAGCTTTGTCAAAGTTTTATGTTATCTTTTTGTTGCGTATTAAGTACACAGTATTAACCCCAGCGTACACGCTCCACACCGGACACTTCATGAACACTTATAGTGTGCGAGTAAGTATAAAATAACGGAAATCCCTTCACAATTAAGTTTTGTTGACGTTTAAAATGCTTTTTGGGTGATTTTAGCTTTAGTTGGTATGTGTGTAGCCATTCAGGAGGTTGTGTTAAGTTTGCTGACGTGCAACACCTTTTATATTACCGCAGGCATCACACAGGGGACATCTCTCTAAAAGGTGCTACACAGGAGCCCTTCCAGAATCATTCCAGTTTTGTCCTACATTTAAAATACATAAAATAAAAAATTTTTTAATGTAAAAATTATTTTTACCTTTTATCATTCATCCTATTGGCTATTACTCTTTTGGGGATCTCATATACCATTCTCTCAGTGAGACCGCTACAACTACACTGCAATTAAGACTCTGGTTTTGACAGACTACCACCATCACAAGTATGAAGGTGCAACCAGAAGGCAGGAGGAAAGACGACTGCCAATCAGTGACTCCATTGTTCTCTGAGTCTCCCGCCGTGAACTTGGCCCTCCGCTTTGGCTGCGTGGCTCGTTCTTCACGTTCCTCCTCACTAACGTACACTGCAATTTGGAAACGGAGCGCGTCCGCCGACGGCATTGCGCTTGATTAAGCTCTAACCTAAATGCATCCGCCCCGCGCTCAAAATAGATGCCCAGAAAGGGGCAGACACTCGCATGCTATACATCACGAGATTGTGAGGGAGAACAATGCAAACAGAGGCTGGTTATGCAACGCGGTAAAGGTGACCTAAAGATTTTTTTAACTGACCCTACAGATTTTACTCTGTACGAACTGCGATCTCACAGTTCCTTGTATGTAGATGCTTCCAGAAGTCAAGCTCTTTGCCACCATGAGAAAGTTCTCAGGTTCTGATGTTTGCAAGCAACAACAGCAAAGTAATTACAAGCAGTTTATGCAAAACCCCCTTTTGCATTTAGAGATATGTACTGGGGAAGACAAAAAAACATACATCCTTCTCTGCGCTGTGGCTTCACGACAAACGGAGGAAGAGAGTAACCCTCACAGGCGCCTTTGAGAAGCGCCACTTTGTTTCGCTAGTTTGCTATCAGTCAAGTCGGCGCTTATGCAGCGCACGCGTGCCTCACGCATGTTTTCCCATCTCGCTGTTGGCCCATGCTGTCCCCCCCAGGCCCCCCGGCACTCTGCTTGGATTAGTAATACCTCCCCTCTGCCACGGACTGGTACATCGGCAGAAGGGGAGAGACATGGTATGGGCTCGTGCCAGTCCTGAGGAGTTCACACCCAGCAGGGATGTTGTGATCACGCGCACCTATTACATAAGGCTGCGGTGGGCAGGAAGGCGACCCGAGGCCCGCCGCACCGGTCAGCAACACCTCGGCCCCGCCACGCCCGCAGCTTCGGGGGTGGAGAACGTTCTGGAGAGGACGTCGGACTTTGATCGCAGGTCGGGGCGTTTGTTTCGTAGGGGTGGAAAAAGGCATCAACGGGGGCAACTTGACCAACGCCCTAAAGCCCGAGGACACCTGTTTATTGATGCACTCGGTGACAGACGTCTGGACCCACGTCTGCGGCGTCTGTTGAAGGAGCAGGGGGTGGAAAACCACCCGAACTGGTGCACAGGTGTTAACGCAACCTGAGCGTTTGTCTCGGCTATTTTTGTAGCACACTTACAAGGCATTTTAAATGCCGCTTTTAAATCGCAGCTTTAGTGATAGCGCCATGCACGTGACCCTCATTTCTAGTTTTTATCGATCCTGAAATACTTTCAACATAAAAATCCTGAGCTCAACTGTATGGACATGAGAAGCTCGAGCAAGGATGCGTGTGCGTGCTTAGAAACAGGGACCGGTCCTGGTTCTATAAGAGCCCGACCCAGAGCTGCAACCCCTCCCCCCTCGACATGCATGAACAACAGACCTGCATACACACGACCGCAATCAACAATCAACCACAATTAAAATGTTTGCGTTACTATGATAGTAGAATAAAGAAAACACATCTGAGACACAAAGATACACACCTCTTCTCTGATTACTACATGGAGTACAAACTTTGCCTCATTTTAAAGCACCTGTATGTCAATATTTTACATTTCCAGATCCCCTTAAGCAGCCAGGATGATGTCCCCTGCCCATGGGTCCCACTGATTTGGTCGACCTTGGAAATGAAATGATTGGATGACAAAAAGTCACAAACACCCTTGAGGTAATAAATCTTATGTTTAAAGATTTTGTCTCAGAAATCCACATTATCAATCAATCCCAGAGCACATCTTTCAAATCAGGTCAGAGAAATCAAACGTCAAAATGTGTAATCCGAAAGTTAAGGGCCAAAGCGTTCGTGAGACAGCTCGCGACGCCACAAACGTGAGATTCCGCCCATCCTCATCCAGATATATCCTGGTGCAGGCGGGGAGGAGGCGCACGTGAGTGCTTTGTTCAGGCAGGCGTGAGCGGCGTGCGGGAGGTTTTTGCGTGGTTATATAAACGCTGAAACTCATCCCCCGGCAGGAGCACGTGGCGACACAGTGGGACGACACGCGCTGAGGAGGTGACGGCGTGGTCACACCTACTCTTCCTCCGGTCGTATCTGCACTCGGGAGAAGCGTGAGGAACCGTGCTAAGGATTCAGCAGGAGTCTCTTCATCAGAAAGCAGCGGGTGAGCAGGGGGGGTGACGAACCATAACGAACGTTTCCCATTGAAGAAGGAGAGAAGAAAAAAAAAACATCTCCAAACACCACACAGTCTAGTGACAGATTGAATTCTTGCTTGGTGCCATGTTTGGAAAGACTTCAAAATGACACCCAAATTCATAGCTATAACGTAGCTGAGCTATTTCTAAATTCTAGGGGGGTTGACGGAAGAGATTCTTTTTGGTCTGAGGAAAACCCTGTAGGTTCTCTTATTGGGCTTTGGAGCAAATAATGCATTCAGTCTCATTTGCACCTTTGAAAACAGCACTGTTTGTCTGTCAGCTGTTGGCAGCTCTTCTCAAAGTGTATATTCTGTTTATACGCCTCGTCATGCATGTTTCATGAGCACGAACCTTAAAACTGACAAATCAACTCCAGATTGATGGTGCAGTGTCTGAGCGCATTAACATAACTGGAAAAAAAACATAAAAAAACCACAGGTTGATGTTTGACCAGTCTCTGCTGAAAATCAGCACCCATGTTTTATTCAAGGACCTAAATTGCGTGCTATTCTCAAGCAGGCGACCGGGAAGCCTGGTGTGCTGTGTCAGCCCCACGTTAGAGAAACAGGCAGCTGTGTCCCTTACACACCGTAAACAATGACACCTTCGGTATGATGAACAGCACCATGTGCTAATGTGGAGGCACTCGGAGAGCCTCACTTCCACACTGGTACTGCACTCTGATTCTGGAGCATTTCTAGAGTTTTCTTGATTCCCAGATAATCCCAATCTGACACTACACTGGAAACTGTAGTAAACTGTGACCCGTCGGCTGAAAAGTCCCTACAAGTGACTTTTTTTTTTACTGGTACCAGTTCCAGTATTATTGTTAAATCCAACCCACCTTGCAAATATGTTCTGGCCCTGAAGTTCCTCGCAGGCCTGCAGCAAAACAGGGGTCAGAGGTCAGGCTGGAGCGCGTTCATCTGAAGATGCCATGTGACACACGATTGCCGCTGACCGTCCAATCACAATGAGTCAGCCAGGAGTCAGAATATTGTAGGCCCGGCAGAACCAAACCTTGTCACCTTGCGCACTATCGTTTCCTCACATCTGTTTAAACAGCTGGCGGTGCCGTTAATCAGCCAAACAAGCAGTTAAATAGCTAAATTAAAGCTACTCTAAAGTGCAATGTCAAAATACCACCCATAATGACTCATCATGGAGGAAAGCTTGCTTTAGGAGATTGTCAGAAGGCAAATATCTTTAGGACCTTGAATATACACCTTATATCTGCACTCACTGGAAGCTTTATTTAACTTGGCCTATGAATCTAAGTATATATCTATCTATGTACAGTATGTATCTATCTATATAAACAATTAATCATTAGTTTTGTTTCATTTCAATTAAATTTCATTTATAATTTTTTTATTTATTTTAATATATATGTCCTTGGTCCATGTTAATGTCGTTGCGCCTTTTGAACAGGATCGATCCGCCACCCAAAAACATCCTGCGACCAGCGACAAAAGTCTCCAGGACGGCAAACGCGGAGCGTGCAACAGGCGGGCTGGTGTGTGCTCCGCAGGGCGCTGAAGTGAAGGAGTCGTCAGAGGTCTGGCTGGAGCGCCGTTCATCTGAAGATGCCATGTGACTCACAATCGCCGCTGACCGTCCAATCACGCTGAGTAAGAGACGGCGCGTGCCAGCTGGGCGCACAGAGACGGGCAACAAGTGAGCACTGACTCAGAGCAGACGCTCGTGCCCGTGGGCGTCGGGTTTAAACGGGTGAACATTCGTGTTGTTCTTATGCAATGTTTTGCGACAACTTTTCCTCACAGAGGATTTGATTTGGATGCACACCGTCCTGAGTTTGGCTGCTTTCATTATAAAAAATCGGAATAAAGAAAAAAAATCTAAGCTTTCCCAATTCGGAAAGGTTTTAAACGTCCGTTACAAAGCTCGCAGGTGTCAAATCACTTTATCGGTGTTCAGACCTGTGCGTATGTCAAGGAAAAACCTTAACCTGATAGATTTACCTGAGAGGTTAACCTTGGAGGGTACAAAAAAGTTCTGCCCAAAGTTTCTCATTATCATAAGAATTATTAAAAGTCTGTAGCTCTGGTTCGAATCAAGCAAAATCTGCTCATCTAATATACTAATATGTTACTGATTTTATCATCATTAGCTACATTAGCACACTTTGGAGCTTCTTATGGGGTCTTTTGCAATGCAGAGCCTCTATGGTAACATGTAGCCCACTGTTTACTTCTGGTTCTCTGTGGTTTATGACCAACGGGATGCTTGGACATCATTTTGAATTTACTATAGGTTTGGCCACTTTATAATCGTTTGAAGCTGCAGATTCCAGTGTGTAATATTTTTAATATATATACTAACTGGTATAGTGTATATATATAGTAACTGGTTGCTCCTTATTATAAAGTTTAATTTTAAAAGTATAATTTTTAAAAGTTATCCTAAATGGTAAAATGCAAGAATAGGGCAAAACAATTCATATGCTACCACGGACGTAATTGGGGGGGGGGGGGGGGGGCGGCTTTTTTCAAAAGCCGGTTTTGGTCCCCCCCAGTTTTTACGGTTAAAACCAAATATTTAAACAGCGACGAATCCATGTCCCCCCCACTTTTTATTACAAAATTACGTCCATGTATGCTACAGATAATTAAATATAAAGTAGGCTATAGAGTTTGTCTTAGGATGCAACTGTATATTCCTTAATATGAGGAAGTCACTCTTTGTGTTAACTTGTGAAGCGTTACTTGCCACTCAAACTCACTCTCGCGCTCTCTCACCTACACTCACTCCCCCTCCTCCCCTGTTCAGGTAGGTGTGATAACGTGTGTTCGTGCTCTCTTCAGCGCGCATCTAAACCTCATTTGCTCTCCTGCCCTAAAGCGCTCGCCGTCCGCACAGCACCAGCGACCCCATCCTACTAATTGACTGTCTTGAGACTTTATTGACTCCTTTAATTATTTGTGGTTGTAATTAAATAAATTTCCTTGGAGTAAAAAAAGATTCTCAATTGAGGCGTCACACTTTTAATCAAGATTGCGCACAAGACGAGGAACGAGGAGCGCCCGGTGCTGACACGACTTGGCGTCAGGACGCGCGTGATCGCCACTGGCGTGCTCGGTGTTGTGATGGTGCTGGTGCTGGTGATTTTGATCCCGGTTCTGGTCAACGCGGCCGGAATGGATGCGCGCTACGAGATGCTCGGCGCCTGTCGGATGGTTTGCGATCCCTACGGGACCAAGTCTCCAGTTTCCGCCACAGGAGATGCACGAGATAATCGCTTGGTTCAATCCCCGACAACATTTATTCGTGGTCCAAAGGGAGAACCTGGACGCACGGGACGCATTGGACCACGAGGTCTGCCTGGTCCCCCCGGACCCCCAGGGCCACCAGGGAAAGCAGGGCAGCCGGGACCCCCCGGTTTACCGGGACCGTCAGGAGCGAGTGGAGTAAACGGTATCATCAGTGCTGCTACATATAACACGGTCCCCAAAATCGCATTCTACGCCGGGCTCAAAAAGCAACACGAGGGGTATGAGGTGCTGAAATTCGACGACGTGGTTACCAACTTGGGCAATCATTACGACCCATCGACGGGCAAATTTACCTGCTCCATCCCGGGGATCTATTTTTTCGTATACCACGTGCTAATGCGTGGAGGCGACGGGACCAGCATGTGGGCTGATCTGTGCAAAAATAACCAGGTAGGTCCGGTACCGCGATGGACACGCAGTGGTTACATGGATAGTTAGTCAAAATGATTTTTTTAATGTCATGATCACATGCATATGACTCGTCGTAGAATATAATTTAATCTAAGAATGTCACGTTTTGATGTTTGAAACATTCAAGGTGTGTTCACGTGTGTTTCTCCAAGGTGCGTGCAAGCGCAATTGCGCAGGACGCAGACCAGAACTACGACTACGCCAGTAACAGCGTCGTATTACACTTGGAGCCCGGCGACGAAATCTACATCAAGTTAGACGGCGGCAAAGCACATGGCGGAAACAACAACAAATACAGCACGTTCTCGGGGTTTATGATCTACGCCGATTAACGCGCGCGGAGACTTTTGGCTCACGTGCACGTCTGGCGTTTATACGCCCCGGGCTTCTCACGCATTAGATGGGCGTCACGTTACCATCTGTAAAGCCGGAGAAGACGATTAGGATACCTTAAAACTTTGTGCAATCCACACCACACCATCTCGTGAACGTTAACCTGAAGTTGAAAGCGACAATGTAAAAAAAAGGATGAGATGAAGTAGGAACCACACCCTCCTGTTAGATTTTAGACAAACCACTGTGACGTATACAGAAACAACGATGTTGTTGTTCGGTGTTGTCGTTGAATATCCTGCCGTGTCTGTTCCAACAACCATGTCTTAAACTCGGATCTAGGGTAGACGCTGTTATTACTGTTACAGCAGTTATCAGTTCTGATATGGACACTGACATTTGGTTATGGTGTTGCGGTTCTGGTATGTTTGCTTTGTTTTAAACTTAAAAATATGTCAAGGACACAAACAATAAAAGCTTCCGATAACAAACCACAGTAAGTTTGATATGATTTTATTGAACTGCATATTTGTAATGAAAAATTAAAGAATGACATCTCTCGTATTGATTTATTTTTGCTACATCTTTAAAAGATCAAATAAACATTAAATACCCATAATGCATTCTAAAATAAAGAGGCACGTGCCCCCCCCCCCCCCCCCCCCCCCCTCCCGGTCTTGGGGGTCAATGAAAGGTTAAGAGAGGGAGTGAATGGCACTAGTTAACAGAATGATTTGAACAGGTTGAAATTCATTGCCACACTCAACGATTCGATGTGGCAAGCACTAATAATTCACAACAACAATAATAAATTCGCTTTGTGACTTACACGGTTGTCATGACAACCCATAAACGCAAGCAACTCTCACCCTAAAAAAAGGTGTTATTCAAAACATAGCGCAATCTTTTATCTTCACAAAGAACACACACCCGAAGAATCAGTGCCAGTTCACGCTACACAGGTTCTCTCCGATTTTGCACTGTGAAATTAACAATAATAACAGAACCACAGAGATGTTGATTTCCAGAGGAGGAACTTGCTGAGAGACACCGACCTGTTCTAAAGAAGGTCCCCGTCATCTCATAATGTCTTGAACCCAAGTCTCCTCAATATTAGGTGTGCACATTGGAAGTGTGGACGTCAAACAAACGATTTCACCAGCCATTAGCCGTGAACGTTCAACTGCTCCCTTTATCCTGACTGACTAAGGAAGGAACTCGCATGCCTTACAACCACCATTTACCCCCCTGCACATTATACGTGTAGCCATTACTTTGAAATGTTGAAATGAAGAGCTTTTGGGCTGGATTTGTATTTGGCTTTTATCCTTGTATGAAAGAATCACATATACGGCTCATTAAAGTCTAAATGTTTCATTGACTTTCATTGACCTATTTTTTCAAGTTCTGCTGAGGAAGGATGATTATTGGAAGGTAATTATGTAAAAGTGGATGGTGCGTTAATCTTTGTGCTTATTTGAAAATCATTAAGTTTCTCTGTTCAATCACAACAGTCCAGCTCAACTGAAATGAAGTCATTAGTGTATTGTCTTCATAATTAGTCAAAAGTTTTGTGCTATTGGTTGAATATTACACAATAACAAAACTGATAACTACTTGAAGTGTTTTAAATAATTATTGGATATCATGTGCTGTAACCAAGGTGCAGTCTCTACTTTGAACACACTAAATTTTATAGAGGCGCACTGCATGATCACGTGACTGCCTCATCCAGCAAGAATGAGTCATCATCCAAATCTTTCTTTTCATTTCACTTCCCCTCCCATAAGATTTGAACTGCATCAAAGCTAGTGCCAAAATGGTAAAACCAGTTTTTGGTTTTGCACATTAACAATCCAATCACTGTTTCTATTTAAAGGTCAACCATTGCTTGGGATTGACGATCAGTATTTTGTCTACCTGGTTTTGGGTGATGCCCCTAGAAAGCATTTTCGGCACAATGTTTTTCAGAATGTGAGAATACCCATGGCTGCCATACTTGGTCAGGCGATTCTTGGTGTGGATGTCATGAGAGACGAGAATCTTGTCCTCATAGCCCTCTTTAATCAGGAACGCCAATCTATAGGAGTGACATAAAACACTTAAAACTATGTAACATAACCATGTCTGAGGCACAAGTCAATAAAACAATAATCAATACACATCCTGATGCCGAGAATCTAAGTCTTTAGGTAGAGAACCTTCTCATAGTTGGTTATTTGAACTATCACTTGCTATATAGCACATGCCAATCAAGTAAAGTGAATGACAAGTTACAGCTGGTGACCTTTAACCTTTCTAGTACTCACGTTTGAACCCTTTGGCTGTCACTGGGCATGTCGATCTTCTGGTTCAAAGAGTAGTTCAGCATCTCCGTGCCAAAGAGGTCGTACTCAAGGTAACTTCCCAGTTTTCCAAACTCCAGTAGTTCTCCGTGGTCAAATATTGTCCTGAAAATGTCAATCAAAATGTGTGTATCAAAACGCATCGGCATAAACGGACCGGCAAAAAATTCTGCTGAAGAGCAGTTTAGAATTTTTTACTTATAAACAATGTAATGCCATCGAGCTCCTTTGACTTTTCCCTTAAACAATTCCAGCTGCCCCAGAGAAGCTCCTCACCTGTCCAGATGAGACATAACGGTTTTGGAGATATCTCCTCCGGCTTCCTGGAGGATTCGAACCACCTCTGCAGGAACAGCAGGGTTCCGTCCGGGGTGGATGATGACGGGACACCCCAGCTGGGCCTGAGCATGGGCAGTAGCTTGCAGGACCTTTTTCTCGCTGTCTGTGATTGGCCAGCTCGTGCCGATCTCTCCAATCACGCCACAACAAATGTCTGTGCCATCCGCCCCGTGCAACACCTCACTTACGATGATATCAGTGAGCTTTGGTGTGGGAACAAATCAACAGCATTAATCATGCGATCCATGACTGAAGACGGAGGGGTAATGATTCTAGACAAGCAACATGGCTACCGGGTCCTATGTAGAAAGCACGTGATAACATACTGCACGATGAAGGACAGAAAAAGCTTAACGAGTGTAAAAACGGCCATCCCTTTATAACACTAAACAGGTGCGTACACACCTTTTCGACCGTCGCCTGCCTGGTTTCGTCCGAGTGAGTGGAATCCACGTAGTACCCGGCGCCCGCCACGATGTGCACCCCCGTCTCCTTCGCCAGCTTCCGTAACGTGGGCAGGTCCCGGGATATGCCGGTGGTGGTGTTCTCCACGATGGTGCCCCCTCCTGCCTGGCGGTAGGCTACCAGCTCCTCCTGCACGGCCTGCGTCTCCTGGCACAGCATCAGGTTCTCCCAGTGGCTGTACGGGTTCTGCTGGAGCCAGTAAACGTTCTTCATCTCGATGGGCGCCAGGCCGGCATCCTCCTCGCCTGCGGCTGGCGGGCAGTAGGTGCACTCGAAGGTCATGGTCAGGTGCTCGTGGGTCATGGTGCGTCCCAGCCGCTCGGGTTCGATCGGGCCCAGCACCGTTTGGACCTTGCCGCTCAGAGAAGACATGGCTGGAAAGGAAATAAATGTTGGAGGTTTGCTCAGTGCCAAGCTTGGCTAACATTTATTTTGTCCTGTTACTGAATAATCTGATTTGGTCTGTATGGCAAGTAACTAGTCACAAGTTAACACAAAGAATGTTAAGGAACATATTCCTCATATTAAGGAAAATACAATTGCACCCCAAGATAAACTCTATACCTGATCTTAGTATACACGTAATTGTATTATTATCTTTGGTATTATAGCTAGGATGGCAGTACCCTTCACAGCTGAGTATGACTGTCGTTTGTTGACATGTCACCAATTTACGCCTCTCAATGAACTTTGAACTGAGTCAATATGCAAGGATTCTCGTTCTTGTACAGACTGAGAATCAGTAGATTAAATCCATGACTTTCCCTGTTATACTGCAATTAGTAACACACGAACGCAAAACGTACTTGTTAATGAAACCTAAAAAAGTAATAAAACCCAGTAAACGCGAGTAGGCTTCATCTAGCTGGGCTCACTGCACGCAAATACACGCGTCTGCATTAACGTTATTTAGCCACCGCTCAGGAGACCTTGATAACGATTAAGTCTACGCTGAAATAAAAATCCAGCAAATATGTTTAAATAGATAGATAGATAGTTAACCTGTTATAATAGCGGGAAACTGCTGGTGTTGTTTCCGACGTGCAGAACAAGCCGAATACACGCGGAAGACCAAATCCTCCGCTAGCATGCAACAAGTCCCGAGAATTCAAATATCGCGAGATGTCCGTTGCCTTTATAACTATATAGGAGTACACGTTGGCTGGACAGGACATATCTGTGTCCACTCCTATGTCTAGCTCATGCAAACGTAATAGCAGTCATTTTGTCTATCTCAAGTCTCACGAATGGTTTACAACCAATGTGAACATAGTCCAACCAAGTAATAAGGACGCAAATTAAAATAATCGATGAATGAATTGATTGCCTGTTGCCAGTGAGCTAATACACAATAGTTTTCCATGTGTGGATGTGATGTAACGAACAGCGACAGGTCTCTGGGAGTCATCTGCCAAGCAACGTGATTCACTCCATGTAGAAAATTAGCCAGAGAAAGAGCGAATCTGTTCGTTCCCGAACTTCAATTCTCTCCTGATGAAAGGGTTCATGGAGACTCCGTCTCCTTTCACCTTTTTCGTATCATATCAAAGTATGACAACCTTTCATTTAGTTTTGTTCATTTTCTTTTCATTTCTGTCTATTAGTGACGAGCGGATAACGTTTTGTCTTGTGGTAAAATTCACTGTTAATTATCATCTCAGAAGAATGTCCCTTTTATTCCCAGATTGGACATGGACTCTTTTCAGAAAATATGGCCTTGAGGTTTCATTTAGCCTCATATTTCTTTTGGCCTATGGAATAAAAAGTAAAAAGCTTTAATTAGGTCACCCCAGCAGGAATGCCATAGCACTTGTTCCAGCAGATGTTTGTTAGAGATCAGTGGGAAATTGTGGTGAAGTTCAGTGCATTCATTGCACCAGATGTAACATCAGTGATACGTTTACGGGATGTGGGTGGAATTTATATTCACCATGCTACATTCACAGATGCTAGAATTGCTTTTTGTTTTTGGGCAAAACAGGTTTTTATTCCAATAACAAAACCTTAGTCTGTGATCACTGTCTGCCGTTCTGATGATGCCTGCTATCTCAGTTGAACTTGCTATGTCAGTTAAATGGCAGATCGAGGTCACACGCAGATACCTGGAGTAACTGAACTGTAAACGTTGCATGACTGAAGCCTCAGGTGCAAACTCACAAACTCCCCACTTAGAGCTGGTTGAACTCTGAGACGTTCAGAACTGTTTACAGAAGTCAACGATGTCATGAATTCGACTGAGATGAAGGCTGGGGAGTGATTCTATTGTAGCACATGTTACATGTGCGTGTGTGTGTGTGTGTGTGTGTGTGTGTGTGTGTGTGTGTGTGTGTGTATGTGTGTGTGTGTGTGTGTGTGTGATGGATCCTTTTGCCAGAGAATGATATCATGCATGAAGAGCATGAATCAGATGCCTTCACGTCTGTACCAAAGGCTGTCCGTGCTGCTGTAAGCACATGTCTGAGACAGAACAGAAAGGAAAACAGAGAGATGGAATGACATAACATAATGTTAGGTGAGGCCCTCAATAATGGCCCCTGGAAACAATTCTAGCCCGAAGTAC
This sequence comes from Brachyhypopomus gauderio, assembly GCF_052324685.1. NCBI lineage: Eukaryota > Metazoa > Chordata > Actinopteri > Gymnotiformes > Hypopomidae > Brachyhypopomus > Brachyhypopomus gauderio. The sequence continues at coordinate 4,481,946 of NC_135229.1, read as the reverse complement.
ATTTTTCCACATTACACAGACAGGTTGCAAGAACGATGTACCATTGTGTAAGCTCAACTCTTTCAGGAGTTTTAGGGTGGATTGAAAAAAGACTGAATATCATGTGTTCAGTATCATGCAAATGTCTATGTGTTTATAACAGGAGAGTTCACTTGGGCGTATATGGCACTTTGAGAGCTTCAAAGGGTCAGGACACCATTCAAGGGCACCAACGGAGTTGCGAACAGCCACGTGATCCCGACTTCATGTCAGGCGTCTCGTTATACAACAACTCCTGTTGTAATTCGCCCACCCTGACGGTGTTGAATAACAGGAAAGGAAGAATTGTGAGATAGGCTTAGGAGAGAAAACACCCCATCCACCACTGAGATCTGTCAGCAGGACACCAGACTAATTTATGAAGAGTTCCCCATGCTCTTGGCTGACAGGGGGGGTGGCGGGGGATTGTTTTCAACTCTCAGAAGTACAAAGCACCTGCTGTGTCAATGACAAGCACTATGGAAGACTTCAGCTACGTTTTCTGCAGTTTATGCCTAATTTTACTTTCAGATGGATGGGCAGGAGAGAAGAAATAAACAAAACGCTCAGCTTGCGAGAGTAAATATGTTCTCTGCAGAGAATATGAAAAGATTTTGTCTTTTGCTGGTAAGGACGCCGCAAAGACGGCTTCATAACAACCTGCTTTCTGTGGTGGTGTTCTTTGAATGTCTGTTTTCTGCTGTTTGATAACCACGCCGGTTGACTTAGATTTTCTTGGGAGATGCTGACCTCTAATGGTAAGAAATGTGCTACTGCAACTCAGGTCCAATTTAATGAAAGTAGGAGACGTGAATTACATGAACCCTGAGCAAAGACAATACCTAACCAAGTTAAAAAAAATTAGGGGGTCAATTCATTTATTTTCTTAGCTTTACTGTGCTGTAAAATTGCGATTCTTTGCTAACTACAGTGTGAACGTGATCACAATTTAGGAGACCAGATAGGTCTCGTCACACTGCCTGCAGTAAACGAAATCGTGTTAACGTTTTTGTTTGGAGATATTACGTGGAAAATTTATGTTTTAGGAGACCTCTAAAAATCTGTTTACTGTACTGCCAAATTGCTTGACCAGTCATTAAATGTATTTATTGTCATTCATCCACCATTCATCAAAACATTCAGAATGCAATTCATTTGCATTTATTGTGAATACAAGTTAAACCTTAATAAATTACATAGACGACATTTGATCTCTTCCTTAACTGAGAGGAATAGGTATATATTGATAATATTTGCAGTTAAAAATAGACACTGCTCAGTCCTGCTCCATGGGGTTCGTTAGCACATTCACTTACCCCTTGTAATACTGCACACCGGCTTCCGTGCATCTGGCTTGGACTTAGAAATGCAACAAGCGTTAGTCGTTTTGGCAGAAGATGCCGAAGCTGCACGCGCCTCTCGCGCCTCGCGCCTCGCGCGCGGCTGGTTTCCTCCTCGCCGAATGGGCGCCATTTTTAGGGTTCACACACACATAGTGTGGGAACCCTATTGTAATTGCTGGTATTTTTCTTATTTTTCTTATTCTTTTGCCCATTTTTTGACATAAAATGCATCGTGCAGCCTAGACCGTAATGCCTAGAAAACCCAATCTTGGCAAAAAGGTTCAGTTACCTCCAAGGACCAGATTCCCATACAGGGACCCCAAATTGGCCTGATGGTGGCGCTATAGCAGACCATATTGACTTTTTGTCCATATCTCCTACACCGTAGGTCCTAGAACCAAAATTCCAGTTCCTATGCATTCCTTGACTAAATTCAATAGGACAATTAATATACAACCATTAAGCTCCGCCCACTTAGATTTCGAGTTAATTTGCATAATGTGCAAAATCACACACATCTTTGAGCGCGAACTAGTCCCTGGATTTTTCACATACGTGCACATATGTGGTATCAAAACGTTCAGAAGAGTCTGAACTTTAAAATGTATCCAACAAAAATGCTAATTTCTTCACTACCTAGTCAGTATAAGCCAATCAAATGAGGGGGCGTAAATTCAATAGTAAATTTTGCACAAATGGAACTCTAACTTAAGAAAACTTGCATGTAATGAGATGGCACTTCACAGACAGCTTCCGTGTGAGGGTCTGGGGCAGCTCGCAGTGGTTGCCATACCTCACCTGCTAGGGGGCGCTATAACATGCAAAAATTTGCCCCATGCACTCAGATTGGCCGATCCACATGAAACTTGACAGACATCATCTATGGGCCTCTGGAAACCAGGTCCTAAAGCAGACATGCCATACTTCCAAAATGGCTGACGTAATCGGCCAATCAGTGATCGGCACGCGTTTGACAGGCTTACCATTGGTCGATCTGCACGAAACCTCTTGGGTGTGGACAAGTGCACGCCCCCTATGACATAATCCAGCCGGGTGTCGATTGGCCACTGGGGGGCGCTATTGCAAAAAAAGCAAGTGTATCCCCTACATAATTCCACTTGGGAACATGCAATTGGACTCTTTTGATTCCTTGCAGTAGTGCGAACAACTTTCCCATTACATGTCCTATTAAAAAATGCACAGTTTATTTACAGTTAATAATAGTTTGAAATCATCACTTTTCATACTCCTCCTAGGATTTTCATACTATCATGTCAAGCAAAGTCTTATAATACTCTACAGAGTGTGAAATCAAAAAACAATCCAAAGATTTTGGATTTGAGGACACTTATACCTGCTAAATATTTTTTTAATGGACAGCATCGATACATATAATATTCATATTCTTAAAGCTCTTTCATATTTTACCCAATTCTGACCAAAATGCACAAGCCCATTCAGAATCCCATCCTGAACAAATTTGTCAAGTTTCATCTAAATCGGTTATCGTATGGCTCTACAGTGCAGTATTATATACAATGCATAAGAATGCATGTAAAGTCCCTCTGTCACCTTCTCCTTCTCACACGCACGCAAGCTGAAACTCACACTCTCAGTCTCTCTCACACTCTCACCCACATTCCCCCTCCCATCTCTGTGCCCTAAGTAAACATTGCTCTGGCTACCTAGATCTCTCTGTGTCTATTAACCAGGCACACACACATACAGGCACAAGCAGGCCTTCCTATAGCATTCACAATTGACACTTCCCTAGCCATACCCACCCATATCTCAGTGACTAACACATGCTTATACAAACTGATATTTGGCTTCTTTTTTGTCTCTCTCTCACACAAACACAGACACACACACCTTTATACCTATATGTATGTATAGTTTCTATGTATACTTATGTATGTATGTATTAGTATATGTTGTCATAGTTTGAATACATATACTACCACACACACACACACACACACACACACACACACACTTCTACCTAAATGTATGTATAGTTTGTATGCATATCTATAGTATATGTATAGTATATGTCAGTCATACCAGTGATGTCAGTCATATCAGACATGCCAGTCCAGTCATGTCAGTTATATCAGTCATGTCAGTGATGCCAGTCATGTTCTGCCAGTCATGTAAGTCATGTCAGTCATATCAGTCATGTCAGTCCAGTCATGTCAGTCAAATCTTCAAATCATTACAGTCATGCCAGTTATGTCAGTCATATCAGTCATGTTAATTTTGTTCGTCATGCCAGTGATGTCATTCCAGTCATGCCAGTCATATCAGTTATGTCAGTAATGCCAGTCATGTCAGTCATGCCAGGCTTTGCAGACTACATTCATACTTTGAATACACAGGCAGTCATGTTAGGCGTGCTACGTGTACAAGGAGTGAATTAACTAAGCATAGTCTCTGGCTCCCTCAATCTCTCTCTGTCAGTAATATACAGGCCCAATCATGTATAGACAAGTGCAGGCCTTCCTATACTGTTCACATAGATGCAGCCATAGCCAGATGTGCTATTTTTGTGTCTCCCTTTCTGACACACACAGATGTCATCACACTCTACATCTGTAGAGCACACACTGGCCAAACCCAAACAGCCTTTTTTTCACTTTTAGGTCTAAAGGACCTTTTGGGCTTCCTTTTGCCTATTGAGGCCAAAATGCCTATTGGTGTGTGAACCCGCCAATCGCCGCTTGCGGCTATATTTTAGTGTTTGTTTTAGTTACCACTTTTGCTGCCTTTATGCTTGACTTTGAAGTCTGTTATGGATTTTGCACTGTAGGCCTATAACTGAATTGTTTCTTATCAGGTCCATGTACAGTTTAAAACGTATAAAGTTAGCCTACTGAATCTTAGGGGTTTTTTTTACTGTTGAATTCAAATCCAATTGCATATAACTTCGAAGCAACAGCTGGATGAGCCACAGCGCATAATTTGTACAAAGCCGTCTTAATGAACAGAATGACATACACCAATCTGAGCGATAGTTGTCATTTTAGCATTTATGTACCGCGTAATCTGCCCTCCCAACTGACATTCAATATACTACATGAGCTATATACAGTATGTTCATATACACATCTGGCGTCCAGGGCAGAGATGAGCGAGTGCGTCAGAAAGCTGCCATATCGGTAATGAGGACGTGACGTTTCATGGTCGTCAAGCTGCGAGACCTGCGCAAGATGTTAATTGGATACTGTGGTGACAGACGGTGGCCAACGTCTGCTAAAAAAATGTAATCCCCTTACCAGTCAGCGGTGGGTTTTGAGAACGTCAACGTCTTCAATAAACAAACAAACAAACAAAAAAACAAAACAAACAAACAAAAACCCAAGGTATACGACAGTGACTGATTACTTCCGGTAAGGGGTCGGTAAATTCTGCATAATGGCACCCCATTTCATAGCCCAAATAACTATGAAAACAGTAATATTAAGTAAACTATTTTTCACGGTCTACAGGTTTGAAAGAGCGGTACCTCACATCTCAAACTGATTACTGTATTTCTACTCCCTTTGATCTTTACAGTTGCCCATTTAAACCAGTTCAAATACTGTAGGCTATAAAATCGCAATACATTATAAGTGTTCTAGGTCTCACACTGCTATTTGATGCTTTGTTGTTGTTGTTGATTTGTTGACTTAATTTACAGTATAACGGCATGTATAAATCGCAATTGAACATAACTGTATGATTTTGTAACTGTGTACACACCTTTTGTTCAGCGCAATGCTTGATCAAATGCAGTGCATGACGCACTATGCTAATTTTAATAGGTCCAATCTGGCTACACGGCTACATTACTGACAGTCTGTGTTCTACATGAAAGTACAGAATATTATGGGAATTACTGTGAATGACAACAACTTTTCGTATTTTCCTTGGGGAAGAATTCAATTCAAAATTCAACCTGGAAGCACGTTCCCACTCCCACATTTGCAGTCATTATGTTTAGGTTAGTGGTTTCAAAGCCTTTCAAACACAGGCTTGGAGATCTTGAATTGCAGGCATCCCTGACTCAAGTCTTTATACATGTATACAGCTGCATTCACACAGGCACACGTATACTGTTGCAATACCATAGATATGTGGTTAAGGCATTCAACAGAATATTGCAGGTAGAGTTTATATCCCTTTGTTGGAGATTGCAATAGCAGTTCTTTCTGGTTAATTCCCATGAATGATTTTGTAGCATAAAAACCTGAAAATGATCGCAAAGTCGGTTCACGCTAAAATGGATATCAGTGGGACAAGTTGGAATACTAAAAATGAGCAGAACAATCCTCTTTGGACACTAAGGACATATTTGGTTTGGGTGTCTGTTTTTTTAACATAAACCAGAGTTCTGAAAGGACATGAGGACATGTCCACACTTGTAGTAATGATATAAGAAGCCAGAGGAGACTTAATATTAATCTGAAAAGATCTGTCCCGACAACGGTTTGCCGATTGTTTCTCTGAGATCTGACAAAGAAAGAGAAGTCCTGAAGTCTCAAAATGGCTTCGAATAGCCCGCACTGGAGGCCTGACACCACACACGCACACAACATCACAGCACCTTCTGGGACGACCACCGGGAGGATGTGGGCACGGAATCCTTCGCCCTCCTCCCATCTCAACGTGTTCGACACCACCCCTCTGGAGAGGGGCAATGGTATGTCCCTCTTACTTAAGAAGGCTTCGGATGTGACATAAAGTGTTGGAAAATGGGGGGTGGGGGGTGGGAGGGGGAGACGGAGGGCGGACCCCTTCTTTTTCAGACCCATTCCTGCATGGAGCGTTTGCAGTACAGTATGTGTCTCTGGGTGTCCTTCCTCTTGACGCGGAAGACGGTGTGGAGCAGGACCATCATGCACAGGGCCAGGACGCAGGGGATGGCGATGGCCACGGCCTTCTCCGCGCCTCCTGTGCCCTCCAGCTTACGCACGATGTCCACGTCGTCTTGCTCGTAGATGGGGACGTCCTCCTCTTGAGGCGGGTTCCAGTCCCAGTCCGGGTCCGACGGGAGGCCGTCACACCCCATGAAGTCCCGCAGAACGGACCTGGGGTAGCCGGACTCCACCCGCAGCCTTCGGTTGTTGAACTTCCAGTATTCTTTCCCCTTGTAGAAATACGTAAAGCCTACAGCGGTCACCAGAGGGAAAAGAGGGAAATTAAATATTCAATTAGGCTGTGCACTCTATTAAAAACTGTTGTGCTGTTGTGTCTTGAATGTTTGTGTAGTAGTCAATGACTCAAATAGGGGGCTAAACAAGGATGTCAAGTCCGGGCCTTGCCAAGCTGCCTTCTCTAATGTAACACACCTGGCATCGTTGCTCTGATAAGATTATACTTGCTAAATTTGACATGTACTTTAACCAAATACTCCAGTAGCATAGAACTCCATAGAGAGTAGATTTTCCCTAGGAACAGCACTGAACTAATTTGCAATAAAAGCTACGGCACTGCCAATGGCAGACTGCTGAATGTAGTGCACTTTGACAACCAAGGCCAACGTGACCATGTGGGAACAGTCCCATGGAGAATTCTCCACCGCACAAATAAAAACACTACTTCCAGTGCTCGGCTAAAATTAAATGGGGTGGAAAAGGGCCCACCATTAGCTTTGTCCACAAATGCACCCTGGGGAGAATCCGGGATGCCTTTCCAAACAGTGATGGGTTTGGGGTAACCAGGGTCCATGCTTCTAATGTCCTCATTGTACCTCCAGTACCTGGGCCAAAGGGTGAACGTGATACATGAAATACGTTCTCTAAAATAAAAATGCTCCTGTTACTAATAGTTTATAAATAAAATGGAATTCTTTGGCAGCTTTACTGACCTGTCCCCTTTGAAGAAGTAGGTTTTGGCCACATCCTCCCACCAAACTGCAGTCTCGATGTTTTGAGTGGGCATTCCACTGCCAAACAGCGAGATGTCCTGAGGGGACGTGGGCTGCAGGGTGGTGTCCTTGAACACCCAGAAGCGGTGGCCTTTGTAAAGGGAAGAAATAAACCCATCCCCGGTGTTCGGAGGAGGGAATCAAGAACAGCCAAACGCCAACAAAAGAAGATATTCCATCTCAAATGCCACACGCAGGACAGTTATGTAAGAACTAGAACACGGCTAAAGCATGAGCTGAAATTGATAGAGTGGGTACGTTAGAGAAACAACATCAGACGGAGGCTGGGCAGGGTCAAATCTTATTCAGCTTTTGGCACTTATGATAAACGTCTTATTTGTGATCCATCGTCTTAAGACATTACCGTGGATTACTGGGATGTTAAAATAGATAGAGGGAAACACGTGATTATTGTAACATAACAAATACCTTCTGTGACATGGACCAAAATTGTCAGGATGAGGTCGTACCTTTGAAGAAGACAAATTTGCCTTCGCTGTTCTCATAGACGGCATCGATCTTGGGGGGCAGGCCCTTCCAGAAGTCGCTGATTTGCATGGGATACCCAGGCATCACTGAATTATCTCGCACCCTCCAGAACCACTGGTCCTGATGGGAGAGGGCCCAGTAACGTTTAGGTTACAATTCATTTGTGGGCAAATTTTCATGTGAACGCAAACACAAGACATTGGCTCGAAAACGTACATTCAGTTCATTCGTATTATTTAATGGAACGGACTATCTTAAACCACGTAAATAAATGTTTAATGTTTTACAGTATAACATTTTCAAACCAAAACATCTTAGCCATGTCCTGATTGTGAGTCTTCAGTTTAATAACAACTCTACTCTCCATCAGCGCTAACAGTCTAGATCAGTTTAAAAACAAGGCGTGTGACAGCTGGCAGGCAGTTCCCAAACACGGCGATCAAAGCCTTCCCAGAGCTGGGTGCTGGGTGCTCTCCGAGGTGCTGAAACGTTGTTTTGGACTGATTCTGGCCTCGTTAAGCAAAGGCAATGCCCTTCAGCCCCACTGTAGCCAGCGGCCAAGAGTGCTCGACGCTGCTCATTGCACTGAATCTCTCACAACAAAGAATCCACTCCAGGACGAGGAAAGTGAATGAAGAACAGGCTCCGGTCTAATAGGCCCCTCCCACTCCATCCCCCTCTATCGTGCGAAAATAACTCCTTCAACCCAGTTTTCTCTGACGGCTGTCAGTAGATGCGGCTGCAACACTCCAGGTCTTGAAAGGACTGCCGACATAAATCTTTGTCTCTTTCTCTCTCTCTTTCTGCATCTCTCACTCTCTCTCCGCCTCTCTCTCTAACTCTGTCTCTCTCTCCGTCTCGCTCTTTCCATCTCTCTCTTACTCACACACACTTTCTCTCTCAGACATACACACTGTCTCTCTCTGTCTCTTTTTCAGTAACCTTTAGTACATTCCGTCCCTCCAAAACCCAGGCATATTTTGTGTTTATGTGCATGTTTTCTGCCTTAACAGCCCAGAGGAGTGTTTGCTTCACGCCGGCCAAGCGAAGCATTCTACCTTGAAGACGAACAGCTCTTGTCTCAGGATGGCCAGTGTGTTGAAGCCTCCGTCACAGATGTTGGGCTTGGAGTTGGGGTGGGCGGGCTTAGACCGGTGAGGCGGGCGATGTGGGCGGCTCTGACGGTCATGCTTGCGGGGGTCAGAGGGCGGGTGTAGACGTGGAGGCGGAACTGTTGTGAGCAGTCTGGTGGGCTGAGGGTTCTTGTCTGGAGGACCTGGAATCAGAAAAAGAGAAGAACTTTTCATGCCCTTTATTTTGTGGATTATTATCCAAACATTTTCACGTCCTTTATTTTGTGGAATCCAAATGTTAAGTGCTGTGCACATCACGAAAAATAAAGATAACAGGAAGCAAATCAAATTTTCTAGGACAGAGTTGGAGTTTTGCTTGATTTTATAACACAATTGTGAAACCATACCGTATATTTTCTGGATACCCTGTAGGTCATCATGGGGCAGCTTGAAGCTCTCTGTGTCCATGTACTGGTAGAATGGCGCCATTATGGCGGTGGGGTCGTTGGAGTGTTCAAGGCCCAGGGCGTGGCCCAGCTCATGGACCGCCACCAAGAACAGATCATTCCCTATGACAACACACAGAGGACACACACACACACACACACACACACACACACACACACACACACACACTTGCATCAAACTAGTTCGATAGTGATGATAGTGACTGCAAAACAACAGAGATGAACCTAGTCAGTGATTCCATGCAGGCATTTTTTAAAAACATTTGTACAGTTTTCTGTACAACAAAAACAGCAGCTACTCTTGTGGTTCAGTTAATCTCTGTATGTGTGTCTTTGCCCACACTGTATATATGGATGTGTGCTCATGTCAGTAATGTGGGGTCATGGCATTTCAGAGCTCTACATGTACGGTGCTGAAAAGGATACCGGGGGGGTACATGCATACACACACACACACACACACACACACACACACACACACACACACACACACACACCAAGCCAGAGTAGGCATGCATGAAGGCGGGCATGACTCAGAGTCAGTAGTGTGTACTCAGGTTTGACTCTGAGGGCATTGTGAAACATCACAGTGAATTTGCATAACTGACAGCAACTGCATGAAGAAGCTGAAATAGAACTGAATTAGAATCAGATGAACTGATTAATGATAATAATATAATGAACTGAGTTAGATAATGAACTGAAGTAAAGGGGAAAACATTTGATTGTACAATTTTGGCAAAATTTCTAACTGTGACTAATTGAGTAGTATTATGATTGTGATTATTAAATGCAAATAACTAATAGGTACAGATCCCTACAAGCCCAACTTGAATGTCTTCTAAAAGACATTTTTTTACTTAAACATCATAAATATTGCCAAAGCCACAACAAATATCATTAAATATGTCATTCCGGGAGATGAGCTGAGACTGGAGTGTGTTGTGTTTGGGTTCCCTCACACCCCTTCGCTCTACGACATCTACGACATCTACGGCATCTATGACATCTACGGCATCTATGACATCTACGACATCTACAACATCTACGGCATCTATGACATCTACGGCATCTATGACATCTACAACATCTACGATATCTATGCCATCTATGACATCTACGACATCTACAACATCTATGACATCTACGGCATCTATGACATCTACAACATCTACGATATCTATGCCATCTATGACATCTACGACATCTACGACATCTACGACATCTATGATATCTATGACATCTACGACATCTACGACATCTACGACATCTAAAACATCTACGCCATCTATGACATCTACGACATCTACGACATCTACAACATCTATGCCATCTATGACATCTACGACATCTATGCCATCTACGACATCTATGCCATCTATGACATCTACGACATCTACGACATCTATGACATCTATGACATCACCTCGCCGCCAATCGTGTGGGTTGCAGTGTTCTTATTGTCTGCATGGATTTCTGTTTTGTAAGTATGTACACAGTATATTCGTTTAGGACCGTTACTATCCACCAAAACATATGAATTATTATAGAGAAAACTAAAAACAAAATAAAGGAGGAAGCAAATAAGAAAATGAAATCGGTCCTCATAGGCAGGTGGAGAGGAAGAGCATTTGGGAACCAGCTATTTATTATAAAAGGTCTGAATGTCTTACCACACTGCTAGATTGTTCCATATCCTTAGAATCTTTTGATATTCTGAGTGGATGCTTCCTAATCTCTAGCTCTGCTTTAAATTGCTATGCAAATCACGACAATAGGAAACAGTACATTTGTCTATACACTGACACTTCTCCAGGGTGGAAGACATTACAGGCACAGCATGTGAGCTGATGTGTCTGTGTGCAGATGGTTTTGTGTGTGTGTGTGTGTGTGTGTGTGTGTGTGTGTGTTTGGGGTGGGGGGGGCTTTGTTGAAGACGTTTACAGTGTGCATCCATTAGGCAAGGGGTAATCAGATCCCACACTCTGCTGTGAGACTCACTCCAAGGACCTTAGCGTTGATAATCGGAGTCCTCTGAGACAGAAAGAGCTTTTAAGACGCTCTCCTGCCAGTGTTATACACCTCCACTGAGCACGTAATGGATCCTGGCAACTGCATTCGCATTGTAATGCCTTCTGTCGGGATGATAACGCTCCGATCCCCTTGCTGTGTGGTTTGGCTACACTCTTCAGCATTACACACTACACAGATAAATTCTATCTGTGTCTCCCATAATACCATCTCTGTCAGTACAGGACAAACATGACATTTACAAAAACACTAAATACTCACATTTGAGAGGTTATGCAAAGAATATTTTTAGTTCTGACACACGATCCAAATGCATAGAAATATTTACTTTACCGGAGCAGCAGAATTCACTTTCAATCAACCAAACTCACTTCAACTCACTGTGAAAACAAACAAAACCTAACCTGTCACTCTCTCACCATCGTGGTTAGGGTTGCCCAGGGTCCAGGGTTCGTCCGAGTCAAAGTGAGTGTCGCCCCCTATCCCCGGCCCGGGGAAGTAGGCGTGGGCCAGGAAACCTCCCTCTCCGTCGAAAGGGGAGCTGTCGCCATGGAAACCCGAGGCGAAGATGATGGTGATGTCCACGTCGCGCTTGCCGCTCTCCAGGGCGCTGTAGGGGACGGCCTCGAAGTTCAGCGGCGTGACGCCCTGCCAGACGTCGAAGGCCCTCCTGATGGCCTCGTGGGTCTCACGTGCGCCCACCTTAGGGGTCACGTTCTTTATGCTGAGGAACGATAAAGGAAAAAAACCACTTAAGGGCCACTAGGACAGGATCGGCTTTCTTAGTACGTTCATGAAGTACCTTTGGTTTGAGAATTAACAGGCCACACACAAGTAGACTGCGAAGAATGTATGGAAAGCTAAAAGACTCTTCTGAGAAGGCCAAAATATAAAAGTCGAGGAAGAGCTTTCTTCCATTCTTGAGGAAAAGTCCAGAAACTCCTTTTCCAAATGACATGAGGACGGACAGCTGGAGCAGGACGATGACACACTTAGCGCACCATTTTCCCATGAGTCTGTGCATGTTCTAAGCAAGGTGGCCACCTGCTGCTAGACTCCAGCCAAAATAACAATTCTTCTGAGACAAAAGTGACTCTGACTCAGAAAAATGGGCACTACATGTTCACATCTATATAGATACAGTAAAGTTCTATCAACTGAATAACTTTACAAACAAACAACACAAAATCAGACCTGTTGTCCAGTATATAGATTTATTTCTTTATTCAAACATATTTGTGAACATTTCATTTTGGATTACCTGCTCCTGACAATTTGTTGCACAATGCTCTTTATTCCATAATAATCTGACCATTAGACTCAGTTCCCTTATGTATTCATACATATACTACCAAAAGGTCAATCTTTACAAAACTCAACAAACCGCTCTGTTGAACATTTCATCAATTTTGTCATACGGAGGCCTGCTGAGAAACACTATGAAATGGCCCAGTTGGTCTCAGAGCAGAGTAAGAGGTGAAGTGGAACGTTCTTCAGACGTTATGAGTCCTGTTAATCACATGAGACAGGACATGTACAACTACTTTTACAAGAACAGAAAATTGTGCAGTGTCAGAACACTTCACACACTAGTTGTACCTTGTACCTCCATTAAATTCAGTTCTCTCCTACCCACAGACCATGACTGTTGACACGCATGGCATTATACCCTACCAAACACTCAAACACACTTGCCTCATGCCAGGGGAAAGCATATGTACATTTTCAACACTTCACTTCTCTGCATTTTATCTATTTATTCATGCATCCAATGAAACCCTCCAAAGAGTATGTTTTTAAGGAGGAAACCTACTACTGGCATATATACAAGGATGGAGCTTCCTAGGTATAGACCCTCAAACAAGGGTCCCAAGGCATGGCGTACAAAACACATTCGTGAGAGAAAAACAGCCACGCTTTCTGTAATGCCGATACATTTCTTTTATTGATTATCTGCAGATATAGGTGAGACTCCAGCATCAAATGACTGCTTTGTTCCAATAATTGTTTGATATGCTCCAGAATTACCAAATATTCTGAGGTCATTGGTTTTTTTATAGTCTGTCTGCTGCATTCTTGAGTCTGTCTTGTTTTTATGATGCATGCTTGCTTACTTTACAGAAGTCTTTTCCATGCATGTGTTCACTAACAAACAAACTCTTCCTTACATAATTCTATAAGTTTGAACCAAGTATAATTGCTGTGTAAAGAGGCAATGATGCTATAATAATGCTATAATATTTGGTTTTGGAGTTTTTGCCTCAAACATTTTGTAATTTTGGATATTGTAATTAGGGATGTCCCGATCCAGCTTTTTGAACTTCCGATCCGATACCGATATTTATTTGCACTTCCGATCCGATATCGGCCTATCCCAGCATGTATTAAAGTTTAAAGTTATTTAGCCAACTTACTTTGTTGTCAAACTCATGTTGAAAAGCGTTTTACTCTTGATAACAAGTAGCCAGCTGAATTAGGTGTGTTTGAATAATACACAATGGTTGGTAAGGAGAAACTGACCTGTTTATTTAGCAATTAATCAACTCAAAATAGACAAAATATTAAATAACAAACAGAAATAGCATCAGTAAACCAAGGATTAAAAAGCCACAAGTGCAAATAATATTGTAAATTGTATAAAAAAAAAAACACAACCTGAGTGGAAAATAGTCTATTATTAACATTAACATCCATCAGTGCTCTTGAACAAGTGTAAACCAAAGCTTTAAAAAAATCCGTGCACATATCGTAAACTAATTAAAAGCAAAATGCCTTCTACTCCACACTTTGCTGCTCCATCCCCATCTATACACTCCCTTCAATTCAAACGTTTCTGCCAGTGTTAGTTGTGTAGGACCTTTCTTTTTGTCTTCGGTTTTCTTTAGAAACTCGTCATGTTGTTTATGGTGGTATTTCGCTAAATGCTTGATTAGATTGGTGGTATTAAAAGTTCTTACAGCTTTACCACAACGCTTGACTTTACTGTGGCATATGTTGCACTCTACCTCTTCGTCTTTGTCATCCTTTAAGGTAAAATAATCCCACACAACTGACCGATAACTTCAAATTTATGTAACAGGAAGACTCCGTTACAGAGTGTGCCTGAAAATACAGCCCGGTTTAATTAAGGGCACCGCCCATAGTGAATTAGTGCACATCACGAAGGGTATTTAAACTCTCGTGTGTTCTCGTTAGCTCGGAAGCTGATTGACGGGACGAGAGACGCGCTCGGGTCCGGGTGGCAAGAGTTATTACCCATCCTCACGGAGTTTCTGGGTGGCAAGAGTTATTACCCATCCTCACGGAGTTTCTGGGTGGCAAGAGTTATTACCCATTCTCACGGAGTTTCCGGGTGGCAAGAGTTATTACCCATTCTCAGAGTTGTTGAGTGGCCAGAGCTTTTACCCATTCTCGGAGTTTGAGATTGTTCGGGGCTTTTTAGAAGCTGACTGGGTGTGTTGTGAGCTGCATACGAGTGGTCGCAGAGGTGGCCAAGTCACGGGCGATCTGAGTCATTCCAGCTATTGCACGGAGCCATCAGAGTGCGCGTGAGAGCTAGACCACTGTTTTCTCCCCTTTAATTTTCTTTATAGGAATTGGAGTTTGTTAGTGGCAGACGTGTTTTGTGGAACGTGATTTACTGTTGTGTTTTTATTTTTAGCCCGGCGGTACGGTTGGAGAAAGGTGGGAGCAGAGCGAGTGAGGTGTTGGCGGCACCTACCTATTTGGGGTTTATTTGCAGTGAATTTGAGTTTATTTGGAGCGCGTTCACGCGAACGTGTGGTGTGGGTTATTTGTGTATTGAGTGGTTTGTTTGCTTTATTCTTTTAGGTGCGCGCCAACCCCCGCTGGTGGAAGTGAGGTAACCTGTGTTAGGTAGCTGCTCCGGAAAGTCTGTGGCTGTACCGCACGGTGCTTCTTTTTAAGAATGTCCGGTGTTTTATATTTTGTATAATAAATGATCTGCATCTCAGTCTCTGCAGTCCAACAATTTTATTTTCGCTGGCAGTAATCTCGCGCGGGTGAAACGTTACTGATTAGTTTCCCTCTAGTTGAGGGTGGCGTAGTCCAAACTATTATAATCGTCGCTGTGTGACGCGGTGAGCGTTACATTTTGGCGCAGTCGGCAGGATTAAAAGGCTGACGTGCAGATTGAGTTTCTTGGGTGTTTGTTTATTGTTAGTAACAAGGGGGAGAAAAACAGTGGTTGGCTCCGGAAGAGGATCCGCAAGACGACGTGGACGAAGACATCTTTTGTTTTAGAGTGTAAATTGGGTTTTAAATATGGATCAGCAGCTCAGAGAGCTGAGAGAACAAGTTCAGCAGCTACAAGCTGATAATGAGAGACTACGTGCTGCTGGGTCACCTTCTAGTAGTAATGTAGCAGGTGCTGCATTAGAACAGGCTGTTGATCGCTTTGTTTATGTGCCACGAGAGCGGAAGTGCCCCAGGTTTTCGGGAAAACCATCCGATTTGTTATGGGTTGATGATTGGATTGAGGAAGCGCGTAGGTCCATGGAGGTTCGCCGTATGACTAGTGCAGAGCAGGCTCTGTTTTTATATGATCATTTGGATGGGGAGGCGAAAGCAGAGATTAGATTTCGCTCTGAGGTGGAGCGGAAAGATCCAGAGCGTATATTTGTTATTTTAAAGGAGGTTTTTAGCCATTCCCAATCGTATGTGGTTTTACAGCAGCAGTTTTTTCAGCGACGTCAGCTGGAAGGTGAGTCCCTGCGTGAGTATTCCCATGCTCTACTGTCACTGATGGCTGTGATTAAATGTAAAAATGATCGTGTGATTCCAAATTCAGATTTGCTGGTTCGAGATCAGTTTGTGGAACACGTGCGAGATGGGATGCTACGTAGGGAACTCAAGAGGTCCATTCGGTCTAACCCTGATATGTCCTTTTTGGACATACGGAGTGAGGCCATTCGTTGGGTTGAGGAAGGGGATCATGCGGCGACTCCAAGGGCACGGGCTTACTCATGTGACACTCAGGTGGAGGTGCGTGGGGGTTGTAGTCAGGTAGGTCTCGGTGCTTCGGCAGGCGAGTTAATTGCATTAAAAGAAACCTTACAGAAACAACAGAAGCAACTTGATTTGATTTTGGAGCACCTGGGGTCTGGGGTTAGGGCACGCGAACGACTGGAAGTGCCCTCAGTTTCACCGCAACCTCATCGGTTCCAGGCAGATGGTAGACCAATCTGTTCCCGTTGTGATCAGCCCGGCCATATTGCTAGGTTTTGTAATGGTGGGCCTAGGCCTTATTCAGGGAGGGGCCGCCGGGGATTAGCCCTCGGCTCAGGGGTTCAGGGAGCGGCAGCCGTGCCTGAGGCACAGGGAAACTAGTTCCCTCTGGTGTAGAGAGCCATACACTAGGTAAGGGTATTGAGGGCTCTGTGGTGACCTCAAAGCTGTTGGGTGCCCTTATCGGCACCTGCCCCACAGTAGAGGTTCAAATGGGAGGAGTGAGTGTTAAGTGTTTGCTTGATACAGGCTCCATGGTCTCTACAATCACTGAGGGGTTTTTCAGAAAACATTTTCAGAGTTCTACAATGGTTCTACAGCAGTGTAACTGGCTTCAGTTGAAAGCCGCTAATGGCCTTGAGATTCCTTATGTGGGGTACATCGAATTGGATCTTACGGTGCTGGGCAAAACCTTATGTGGCATGGGAATTTTGGTGGTTAAAGAGTCTGTTTGCTTAGAGCCTGGAGCCGTGAGTGTGGGGTTGCCTGGACTTTTGGGCATGAACGTGATTAGTGAGTGTTACAGAGAGTTGTTCCAGTCCCAAGGTGTTGCTCTGTTTCAGTCTGCACACATAGCCCCAGAGAGATCCGCTTGGAAACGGGTATTCAGCCATTGTCAATTTCTAAATCAGTTGCCCCCTTCGGGTCGTTTAGGCCGGGCTAGGGTAAAGGGGAGGGTGGCTGTGCTGATTCCAGCGGGCTCTATTAAGGCTGTGGCTGTTACCTGTGGAGTTACTGGCGGCTCTGTGGTGGACCCAGTGTTATTTGAACCTACAAGTGATGTTTTGCCTGCGGGATTGCTGGTGTCTCGTGCTCTCCTCCCTGTACAGGGAGGGATCAGCTTTGTGCCGGTAGTTAATGTGGCCGAACAGGATGTCTGGCTCCCTTCTCGTACGGGTTTGGGTGAGTTGTTTTTGGTTGATGCGCCATGTGATGGTTCGAGTGTTGCATTTGATGAGGAAGTGTCAGTTGTAGAACGCGTGGCAACCGTTCGCTCTGTACAGGCCGATTGTGGATCGACCAACTTTCAGGCCTGTTCCTGGCCTTCTTTAACAGTGCAACAAGAACAGGCGGCTTCGGCATTATTGCACAAGTATCGACAAGTGTTTAGCCAAGATGGTGCATTGGGGTGTACTGATTTGATCCAGCATGAAATTCCTTTGCTGGATGAGGTCCCTGTTCGGCAGCGGTATCGACGTCTCCCGCCTACGCAGTATGAGTTGGTGAAGGCCCACATTACAGAGCTTCTAGCAAAAGGGGTGGTGCGGCCTAGTTGTAGTCCCTATTCGTCGCCTATTGTGGTGGTTCAGAAAAAGGACGGGTCAATCCGTCTCTGTGTAGACTATAGACAGCTGAACGTGAAAACCCGGAAAGATGCCTATCCCTTGCCGCGTATAGAAGAGTCGCTAGATGCACTCTCGGGAGCCAAGTTGTTTACTACTCTGGATTTGGCTAGCGGTTACAATCAGGTCCCTATGGCGGAGGGAGATAAGCAAAAGACTGCGTTCTGTACTCCCTTTGGGTTGTTCGAATTTAATCGCATGCCTTTTGGGTTATGTAATGCCCCCAGTACCTTCCAACGGCTCATGGAGCGCATCTTCGGGGATGAAAGATTTCAGTCATTGCTGTTATATCTGGATGATATCGTGGTGTTTTCTTCTTCTTTTGAGGATCATCTGCAACGTTTGGAGTTGGTGTTTGAGCGGCTGCAACATCACCAGTTGAAGTTAAAATTTGACAAGTGTCATTTTTTTCAGACAGAGGTTCGGTATTTGGGACATGTGATCTCTGCGGAGGGGGTGTCAACTGACCCAGATAAAATCCAGGTGGTGGCTGACTGGGCGCGGCCCCAGACTGTGAAGGAGCTCCGATCTTTTTTAGGTTTCGCCTCATATTATCGAAGGTTTGTCAACGGATTTGCCCGCCATGCTGCCCCATTACACCGATTGGTTGCTACTCTGCAGGGTGGCCAGAAAAAGACCAGGTCCTGTGCTGTGGGAGGGCATTGGACTGGAGCTTGCGAAGAAGCTTTCCTTTTCTTGAAGCAGGCATTGGTGGCAGCCCCAGTCCTTGGCTATGCTGATTTCTCTAAGCCTTTCGTCCTGGAGATTGATGCTAGCCATAACGGGTTGGGGGCAGTGCTGTCTCAAGATCAGGGAGGTCAGCGTAAGCCCATCGCTTATGCGAGTCGAGGGTTACATCCGGCAGAGCAAAACATGTCCAACTATAGTGCTCTGAAATTGGAACTGTTGGGGTTGAAGTGGGCCGTGACGGAAAAGTTCCGTGAGTACTTGTTAGGCGCCAAGTTTACGGTATTTACTGATAACAACCCATTAAGTTATTTGCAGACCGCTAAGCTGGGAGCGGTGGAACAGCGGTGGGCTTCCCAGCTTGCTGGTTTTGATTTTGTGCTCAAGTACCGTCCTGGCATTAAGAATGGGAATGCGGACGCTCTGTCTCGTATGCCAGTTCCATCTGTCGACTCGGTTCAGGAAATAGTTCCGGGTGTGGTGGTTCCTGAATTAGTTGAGGCAGCGGTGCTAGAGCAGCCAGTATCGACACAAGTGGCGGCGATTGATGTGCTCCCTGTTCGTTCTAGGCCTGAGCTACAGGCTCTTCAGGCCACTGATCCAGTGATCAGGGACTTCACTATCTATTGGACCCGAGGTAGACCTCCCACTGTCGAAGAGCGTGCCATGCAGTCCCCCGCGGTAGTGGAATTGGTTAAGCAGTGGAAAAGAATACGGGAGGAAGCTGGGGTCTTGTATAGGGTTGTACATTCGCCAGACGGAGGGGAGGAAATTTTGCAACTGCTGTTACCTGAGGTGTTACAGAGGGAGGTGTTGGTTGCCCTTCATGATGATCATGGGCATCAGGGTACGGAGCGAACCACTAATTTGATCCGACAACGGTGTTATTGGCCCTTTATGCGGAAGGATATTGCCCGATGGTGCCAGGAGTGCTCACGTTGTGTGGTTGCTAAGGCCGTACAACCAAAGGTACGCACGTTCATGGGGCGGCTCAGTGCTTCCCGGCCATTAGACATAGTTGCCATAGATTTCACTGTCTTGGAACGTTCCAGTGATGGGAGAGAGAATGTTTTGGTAATAACGGATGTGTTTTCAAAGTTCACACAGGCCTATCCAACTCCAGACCAGAGAGCCAGTACCGTGGCTAAGGTTCTGGTTGAGCGGTGGTTCTACAAGTATGGCGTGCCCAAACGGATCCATTCGGATCAAGGTCGAAATTTCGAGGGGGAATTGTTGAAGAGTCTCTGCCGACTGTATGGGGTAGAAAAGAGTCGGACAACTCCTTACCATCCAGCTGGAAATGGGCAATGTGAGAGGTTTAACAGGACCATGCATGACTTGTTGCGCTCTCTTCCCCCAGAGCAGAAGAAGAGGTGGCCTTTACATCTTTCCCATCTTCTGTTTGCTTACAATACCACTGTTCATCAGTCCACAGGGTATTCCCCGTACGAGTTGTTGTTTGGTCAGAAGCCACATTTACCTGTTGACTTTCTGTTGGGACAGGCTGAGGAGGAGATGGTGGAAGGGTCGGTTGGTGAATGGATCAGAGGGCAACAGGCATTCCTGGAAAGCGCTTTTAGTCATGCTAAACGAAATATGGAGGCTGCCGCCGATGCGAGAGCCCAGAGGTCTCAACCCCAGGCTGTACACATTCTCCCAGCTGGCACCCTGGTTTACCGGCGTAATCATGTGCAAGGGCGAAATAAGATTCAAGACCATTGGGATGGGGTTAGGTACAGGGTGGTTCAGTGCCTGGATAGTGGGGGCAGGGTTTACACTATTCGCCCAGAGGAGGGAACAGGCCCCGATAGAAATGTACATCGGGCTGAGTTGCGGGAAGTTCCTGGCCAGCATTTGGTTGTACCAGGAGTGGACCTAGTAGGTCAGAGCGAGGATAAGAGCGAATCGCCGCTGGAGAGTGAAGATGAGGGGGATATCGGTTTGTGGATTGAACCACACCAGTCAGGCTCTGCATCTAATAGGCGGCTGGAGTATCAGGAGGGTGAGTCCATCCCTGTAGGAGTAAATCCAGGGGATGTGAGGAGGACGTCCAGAGTGACTGCAGGTCAGCATTCCAACCCTTTTAACCTCCCACGCTCAGTGGCGACATCATCAAGGCTGTTAGTTCACCCTCCACTAGAAACGAGACCAGTGCTGCATAGACCCTGGGAGTGAGTGGGGAAATCACTGGGACAGTGATTTATTGTATGAGGGGGGTAGATGTAACAGGAAGACTCCGTTACAGAGTGTGCCTGAAAATACAGCCCGGTTTAATTAAGGGCACCGCCCATAGTGAATTAGTGCACATCACGAAGGGTATTTAAACTCTCGTGTGTTCTCGTTAGCTCGGAAGCTGATTGACGGGACGAGAGACGCGCTCGGGTCCGGGTGGCAAGAGTTATTACCCATCCTCACGGAGTTTCTGGGTGGCAAGAGTTATTACCCATCCTCACGGAGTTTCTGGGTGGCAAGAGTTATTACCCATTCTCACGGAGTTTCCGGGTGGCAAGAGTTATTACCCATTCTCAGAGTTGTTGAGTGGCCAGAGCTTTTACCCATTCTCGGAGTTTGAGATTGTTCGGGGCTTTTTAGAAGCTGACTGGGTGTGTTGTGAGCTGCATACGAGTGGTCGCAGAGGTGGCCAAGTCACGGGCGATCTGAGTCATTCCAGCTATTGCACGGAGCCATCAGAGTGCGCGTGAGAGCTAGACCACTGTTTTCTCCCCTTTAATTTTCTTTATAGGAATTGGAGTTTGTTAGTGGCAGACGTGTTTTGTGGAACGTGATTTACTGTTGTGTTTTTATTTTTAGCCCGGCGGTACGGTTGGAGAAAGGTGGGAGCAGAGCGAGTGAGGTGTTGGCGGCACCTACCTATTTGGGGTTTATTTGCAGTGAATTTGAGTTTATTTGGAGCGCGTTCACGCGAACGTGTGGTGTGGGTTATTTGTGTATTGAGTGGTTTGTTTGCTTTATTCTTTTAGGTGCGCGCCAACCCCCGCTGGTGGAAGTGAGGTAACCTGTGTTAGGTAGCTGCTCCGGAAAGTCTGTGGCTGTACCGCACGGTGCTTCTTTTTAAGAATGTCCGGTGTTTTATATTTTGTATAATAAATGATCTGCATCTCAGTCTCTGCAGTCCAACAATTTTATTTTCGCTGGCAGTAATCTCGCGCGGGTGAAACGTTACTGATTAGTTTCCCTCTAGTTGAGGGTGGCGTAGTCCAAACTATTATAATCGTCGCTGTGTGACGCGGTGAGCGTTACATTTACACGGCGGTCCGAGATGCCACGGAGCTAAAGCCTGGTTCACACTACACGATTTTAGGCTGGTTTTCAGTCGCCGACTAATCGCCGACAAAAACTGTGGTCGGAGGCGAATCGGCGATCACTCGTCGCTCGCTCAGTCGTGTAGTGTGAACTGCTGAAAGACGCTCGCCGAGCCGTCGCCGACTGGTCGCAGACGACTGGCAGATATCTAGCATGTTTAATATCTAGCAGTCGGCGACTGAGAGTCGGCAGCAGCGTCTAGCTACAGCCAATGGGAACGCGGAGAGAGAACCGCGGCACTGCTGAAGATATCTCAGAAGAATGTAAAAAACTTTCAAGAATACTTTCAAAACAGTAACCCAGCAAACACACAAAATCCTCACCTTTCTTACAACTTTACTACAACACTGTGTTTAAGTTATTGTGACAGCACTGGAGAAATAGTGCGATTGATTATATTTATGTTCACTTGGGACTATGGAGTGTTTAAACGGTAAAAAAAAATAATAATAACGAAAATGTGGAGCACATGTACATTGTTTTTTTTCTTCTACGTGGTGTTGCTGGTTCTCGCGAGAGTTTCTTTTCGTGTTATCGCGTTTTTGGACGGCAGCCAGATGAGTCGGCGATTCCCCAGTCGTGTAATTCGTGAGCCCGCCGCGTCGCCGATCAGTCATGTAGTGTGAAAGCCACAACAACTGAGAGACTCGCGATTACAGCACAACCAGTCGTGTAGTGCGGACGGCACAAAAATCTGACGACTGAAAAGTCGTGTAGTGTGAACCAGGCTTAAATTGGGGCAGAAACTATGCTCGTGTGCTGAAGGTGTGCTGGAAAATGCGGACCGGATTTTACTCTCACTAGCAAAAACTGGAATGGATTATCTAAATGGGTGCGCTGGAAAACCCGGATCGGACTTTTAAAAAACTGGATCGGGAGTCTGGATCGGCATTTTCTCGTGCCTGCCGATCCGATACCGATACGCATTTTTTGCTAATATCGGCGGCCGATCCGATCCAAATATCGGATCGGGACAACCCTAATTGTAATATAGAACATTAGGATATTACAAGGAACACAACAGTCCTATGGTATTTACTGTGGCATGTTCATTATAATGGTAAGTCCCTATATCATTTTTGGGGAGGGGAACGTTTATGAGTGATTAGGGATATACTCTGATTATTTTTGTATATTTGCATTTTACATTTGACCGTTTTACATATTTTTGATGTATTTATTTTTTACCTGGATTTTATCTACAAACCATTGAGTTGAATGTAAAAATTTACTTTCAGATCCTTCACACACTGCCTGCAACAAGATTAAAATGCCACGTGTGATTGACATTAAATGGGATACAAACAGTAAAGGTATAAATAAAATGTGTAATTATTTATTCAGAGATAATTTATCCAGAGGTAATATATTCAGAGAAATACAGTCGTTTCGTGTCCTTATAGCGCTATGAACCCATAACATAAACTTAAGTTTAAAATGCCAAGACCTGAAAGTCTAATTAGTATGTAAATAATGTAATTATTTATTCAGTGGTTTAAGTCACACCCCTGAGACACACAATCATACTTAACTTTATTACCTAAAACCACTGACCTTGCTACAAAGATCAGTTCTCTAACATTTGTTTTCTAGAGTGCAAAATCTTTAAACCTTCAACATAGACTATTTAATATATTTAACATATCACACTATGTAGTGTACACTATTTTACACTACACTACATGAAATTTGCACTGTAAATCTAACTTAAGATCTTTTAAAACACAAATAGTCAGACTAGTGTCATCAAAGACTACCTACACCAGCTACAACGGCGTAGTTTTAACACCTAGCTCAGGTTTCAGAGCTCGACGAAATAACTACAGCAGTCAACAATGTCAAAGATTTACTGTCATTTTCATCTGAATGACACAGCTGCTTGGGGTGAGGTCATTGGATTGATTTGCTATTTCTGTTTTTACCAGCTTCTGTCTGCATATTCTTGCTAACCAAGACAACCTTTGTAAATAAGAAAACTTTGTTGTACCCAAAGCCTTGACATTCTTCTGGGTGTCTTTTGTGTATGGTGTGAAGGCCAAGAGCTGTAATGTGTTTTTGCATCTAAAACAAAAAGCGAATAATCGTCTGTCACTTCAGATTTGGTTTATTGAGGCATGAAATGAATTTCAGAAATTAGCTGTCAATCAAATGTTTAAAAATATGAAGTCTAGGAAACGAGTGCATGTCTAAAATGGTCAACAAGAGAACTCGCCATCGCAGGACTACGGTGGCTAAGATCATCCATACAAAGATGATATTAAACACACACTGGAGCTCTGTGTGCAGACATTTCTGAAGCTCTTTTCTCCACCTGGACTAGCTACAGTGCAGCAAATCTGAATGAACCATATGGCAATTTCTTGCATCTTTCAGTTTGAGCAAAATAATCACAAGAAAGGTGAATAATTCATTTGTCTACGGCTATGTTCGAAACAGCCTGTTACATACTATATACTGCAGGCAGAACTCAATATATACTGTATACTACATACTGATTCCTGTAGTAGAATGCAGTATGGTATCCAGCATGTGACAAACACATGCCATACTTGGAAGTCACGTGAATGTATGAATGAAGTTCTGCTAGTGAGAAATTGGCTTTGCTTGATTTGCTGTGCTTGCCTTCTGCACTCTGTTCTCTAGGCATAGTTTCGGTTCTGAAAGCGCTTCGACGCCGTTAAAAGTTCGCACCTAACAAACCGAGATGCACACTTGTACTAATTGACCTGGATGAGTGAAAAGCAGATAATGTACGTGAAATGCAAAAGTGCGGATCCAAAAGTGTAACTGATGCACCAGGCCCTCGGAAATGACTCACGGGGCGTCTGAATATTTACATTTACTGATTCACATTCACGTTTGGAAGGCTAGTGTATGTCTTTGAAAGACAATTTCACAAATGTTACACTCTGGCTTCAATCTCACTCCCAAAGAGCCGGTCGGTATTTTGCATCTGTTTTTTCATAATTGGAAAGTGTGACACGCCACACACTTCTCCACACTTGCCTCGGGTTCCTGAGTCTATATGCGTTTTTTATACACTTGTCCCAGTTGTCTTTGCATGGCAAGTGTAGGTTTAACTTTTGAAACAATTCTGAATCTAAAGATCCTGTGAATAGCATGATTTGGTTTTTAGATTATAGATTAGAGATTAGATTATATTATATTATGATTTATAGTTTGGATTATAGAAATACATGCCGACCAAATTCATCCTTATGGTATTATATAGAAATATTTCAATTAAATTACAGAGATGGGAGTGACTACCGATATCTCCTGTGCAAAATGTTGATGTTTAGTAACACTGCATATAGTAACAACAACTAGTTTGAATGTTAACAGGCCACATACAAGCAGACTTAATAGAATATACACAAATCCAGAGTTGCTCCTCTGAGACAGCCGTTGGCAAGTCAGTGTTTCCCTGAGTCCTTCCATTCTTGAGAAAAAGTGCAAAAACTCCTTTTCCACAGGATATGACAGAACAGGCACTGACTTGGCGCTTCGCGTGAGATTAAAATAACCTGCTGTTATTTCTACAGGACATTTTATTGCAGGTAAAATCTTTACTGACGCAGGAGCACACAGTCTGTTAAAATGACTGACATGGCGGATTCGGACCAGATTAAAATCCCTGAGGAATGCAGGTAATAATTACATTACTTTACCTCCCATGTAAAACTAATCCCATCCAAATAGGGCTTTAGACATTTCTGCATTCACTATAGACTTCTTAGTACAGAAGGATTTGGGACAGAGTCTCTCAAATCCAGGTTATGCCTACACTATGAGGCATTTTTTTATACTTCTTTAAGTCAGAAAACTTCCACTGAGGACAGATTTTCATTTCCATGCACACTGGAGGGATAGTGGGTATGTAATGGCAACCTGGAAGCTTATGATAATGTGTTCTGCTCAAAGACACAACAATATTTACATTTAAATGTAGTCACTTGGCAAACGGTCTTAGCCCAACTGACTTACAGAAATCTGCAGTAGGTAACGGAATAACACTGCAAGAACAGAAAGACTGGAAGGGACATAGATCTGACCATACCTGGACCAAGGGGACGTTAGGGCAGAGTCACATTTTCATGCCAAAATGTACTAGAACAAAACAGCTCTAATGTGATTTGCATGTGGGAAGATTGGACAGGACGTAGCAGGGGCGTCACAGGCTACAGTTCACTTGGTGTTAACAGAACACCAGGGCACGACCCCTTTTGTCTGTGGTCTGGAACTCTACCAGCATGCCACCTCCTCTCCTCTATCTACAACTCAGCTACACGCAAGTCCGTCAAATGGGAACCAGCACTCAGCAACACCCACCGTCGAGCTCTTGTACTGATATAAAGATGCGCCGTTAGCGACACATGCGATCAGAGCCAGATAAATGACCTATATCTTAATTACATCTGCATGGAAGGGTTGCGTTTTGAGAGATCAATAACAGCTTTGCTGCAGTCACTCAGGTGGAATGTGACCAGGCCTCTTATGACATCATACCACTGTGACCAGGCCTCTTATGACATCACCCCACTGTGACCAGGCCTCTTATGACATCACACCGCTGTGACCAGGCCTCTTATGACATCATACCATTGTCTTAAAATGGGCTATTGACTGTTTTTTTTTTGTTTATCTGCCTACCCATGACCAGTGTCCTCTTACCGAATCCTCCTCTTAATCACCATCAACACAGCCATACAACCGGAGGCAGAACAACCCAAGGCAGCAGCCTCTGCGAACACCATAACCAAGCTTGTAGCAGACCATTAAGAAGATGGACCGCCCGCACATAAAATGAGAAATCAACTCAGCAAGGAGCCCCAGTTTCCCTCTCACCACCTACTCGCCGTGCTCCGCTCGGCTGGGAGCGTTGTGAAGTGGGCCTTCTACTGCAGTCTTGCTGAACTTTGCACATTGAGGTCTTTATCTCTCGCTGACAGACAGAAGTAGAGGGAGAAATCTTTCCTGGGCTCCTTCATTCATTCCTTCCCTCTTTTCACAGACCCGTCAGCTGCTTATTCCCTGCCCAGGCCGAGCCTCATTTGCATTCTATTTACATATGCGCCCCATCAATTAACAAAAAAAAAGAAAGAGTTGGGTAACTTATTTCTGTTATCACCTGCTATAGCCAGAGAAGTTCTAAAATGAGGTGAGAACGCCTTCTGTTTCCTCCGAGCCTGGCAGAGTGTAATCCTCAGGAAATGGAAGAAGGTTCTTTGAAGGTCACAGAGTCAGCGCTGGAGGTTATTTTATGCTTGTATCTTAACTGCGGTGTGAAATCTAGGGGAGCAGAGTTAAGATTGGTGAAGACGTGTTCTGAGAGTTCTTGACTTCTCTGGCCTCAGCTTTCCATGATTCTGTAGGGGATCCACAGCCGTATTAATCTGGATTTTTCTCATTTAATACCATTCTCATCGTGTATTTCAAATGATATTGATACTTTTTTTGTGGTTATTTAGCTGTGTTCTGTAATGCAGCGACTCATACAGAGTTTGACTTTTTCTTTATGTCTCTAAAAAGGGACTAAGCAAGACATCAAAATCAAACTCAGAGCCATCCAACCCAGCGCTCCATTGTACTGTCAGAGCTCTGTGAAATATCATAAGAGTCAGATGTGTTATTTTGATAACACATTGTTGTTGTTATTGCACGCGCACGCTCTCTGTATTCCACTTCATCCAACACTTTGCCACTGGGCATGTATTGTGGAGCATGAGCTTGTGAACTGATGCCTTTTGGACATTCCTTCATGTCCTTGTGCAGGACATTATGAGTGCATGATGAACTCAGGGCCTCTAAATTGATCCCAGAGCAGATCCTGAGGTCATTAGATCCATCCACACTGCAGGGGTCAGTATATCCAAGCTGATATGGGACAACAGGGATCCATTGGAAAGACAAACAATAGAGAGAGAGAAACCACTCCCTAATTCCATTGATCCCGCCCCCTCGAACCAGAGAGCCACACCCACCTGTATGTGATATGCGTGCGCTGCCACTTCTGGCCCGTGAGTGCATAGCGGCGCCTCCTCACACGCAGCCCGGTCCCACTCCGCACCTGGTCCGGAACCCCACACCTGGGCTTCTTCATCCAGCTGGAAGTGGCAAAGGAAACACCAATGAAACGGCCGGTGGGAACAGCCCGGCCGGTGGGAACAGACATGCACCTGCCGGTCGACTGTATCGCAATGTCAGTGTCATTTAGTGTCAGTAGCAGTTCATGTCAGTAGCAGTCAATTTCAGTAGCAGTTCATGTCAGTAGCAGTTAATTTCAGTAGCAGTTCATGTCAGAAGCAGTTAATTTCAGTAGCAGTTCATGTCAGTAGCAGTTCATGTCAGTAGCAATTTGTGTCTGTAGCAGTTCATATCAGTAGAAGTTTGTGTCTGTAGCAGTTTATGTCTGTAGCAGTTCATGTCAGTAGCGGTTCATTTCAGTAGCAGTTAATGTCAGAAGCAGTTAATTTCAGTAGCAGTTCATGTCTGTAGCAGTTCATGTCAGTGGAAGTTTGTGTCTGTACCAGTTCATGTCAGTAGCGGTTCATTTCAGTAGCAGTTTGTGTCTGTAGCAGTTCATGTCAGTAGCAGTTTGTATCTGTTGCAGTTCATGTCTGTAGCAGTTCATGTCAGTAGTGGTTCATTTCAGTAGCAGTTTGTGTCTGTAGCAGTTCATGTCAGTAGCAGTTTGTGTCTGTAGCAGTTCAGTCAGTAGCAGTTTGCGTCTGTAGCAGTTCATATCAGTAGCAGTTCATTTCAGTAGCAGTTTGTGTCTGTAGCAGTTCACGCCAGTAGCAGTTTGTGTCTGTAGCAGTTCATGTCAGTAGCAGTTCATTTCAGTAGCAGTTTATTTCTGTAGCAATTCATGTCAGTGGCAGTTTGTGTCTGTAGCAGTTCATGTCAGTAGCAGTTTGTGTCTGTAGCAGTTCATGTCTGTAGCAGTTCATGTCAGTAGCGGTTCTGTGCCATCTGGGTTTGGGTGAAAATGAAAGCGTGCTTAATTGGAAATCCTTTAAAAGTTCAAAGATGGAGTCACATGTGAGCTGTATTCAAGAAAAACAAACTATGAAATTGAACGTCATGAAAGTTCTTTAGAACTTCTATGTTCTTGCTAAGATCACTGCTCAGCACTGTACAATAATTCTGTACTAATGATTAAATTCCTTATATACTCAGTGTTTTAACAGAAATACAGTAGTTCTGGCACACACGCTATTAATATTAGTACACACCATTTTTTTCCATGAAATTCAGTTTTATTCTATTATTCTATTATTATTATTCTATTATTTATTTCGGAACATGTCAAATGCAGATGTTGTTACAGTGTGAAAATTCAGTGTCTCAAAACATATTGGTATCATGAGAATTGCACAGTGAATAGTGATTCATGTCAACTATGACGCATGTCTTACCAAAAATAATATGACCTACAGTTATAACCACAAGGGGGCGGGGGGGCATATCATTATAATTCTTAAGAACCAAATATAGGTGGATAGAAGCATTTTCCACATTTGTGTTTGAAGGCTGCAGGCCACTCAGGGGTACTGAAATACGAAATAAAATCCATTTTTAGTGATAGACTGTCAGCTCTCATCTTTGGTTTGCACCCTCATCTTGATTCTGCAGGTAAGGTGAACACCAACAGCATGGCTTAAACTTTAAAGTCACGTCGTGGTTGTTTAGAGAGTTTAGTGAAGCAATTTTTGGCAATCAGATATGTCGAATTCAATTTGCAAGGAACTTGTAATTTTAAGCATCATTCTGTATGTGTGTGTGTGTGTGTGTGTGTGTGTGTGTGTGTGTGTGTGTGTGTGTGTGTGTGTGTGTGTGTGTGTGTGTGCATGCCTGTATGGATGTGTGTGCGCATGTACGTGTGCATATTTATGCGTGCACGTGCATGTGCATGTGTGCATGTGTACATGTGTGTGCATGCGTGCGTGTGTGTGTGGGGGGGCGTGTGGGTCATGTGTGTGTATGTGTGTGTGTGTGTGTGTGTGTGTGTGTGTACTCACTTTATGGTGCTCTTGTCTAACGTGCCTGTCACGTTGAGTCCGTACACACTCTGCATGGCAGTAATGGCTGAGCGCATGGTCTGAGCGGAGCGCAGAACGGCCATGTTGGGTGGGGTTTCGGGGAGGTACCCATACTTCTGTAACCACGCCTGGTGGAGCCAAACCAAAAGAGGAACACGTGAAACACTCTGAACACTGTTAAACACCTCACACACCCCTGTCATGTCACACACACACACAATAATAACACATACAACAGATACGTTTTGATATATTTCAAAATGACAGCTGGGTGGAGCAAAAAATAGCCCTTTGCTTGCAGTTATATTCATGCACGTGTCACGTGTGAACAAGAACTGGCGATGCGGCAAAGCACACGTGAATGAATCAAATGTTCCCGACCTTCTGACAGACGTGAAGGTCCTCACCCCCCATATATGTTGCGCAAAGCTGCCAATTTGCAATACACCCCTGTCAGCTGTGTGAGGAGAACCATTTACATTTAAATTCCTGCAGCACAACCGCTGGAACTAGTAGCTCATTTTACTGACCTCAGTCTCCAAGTTTGTGTGTCAGAGGCATAGAGATTATCATACCAACCCTGAGACATATTCCATTTTTAATCGATCTCCTCTGACATGGAAAGGCTCTCCTATAACTGAGAACTTCTTTTAAATATCATGCCTGTCATTCACAGTCACATCAGTTGGGAATCATGGCTTCAAGTCTTCAGTACACTTTATGAACACCTGAACCATAATAATCAGTATTGATTAACACCAAAACACCCAGCAGCGAGTGTTTCCAATTCACAACACAGCCAAATACATTCCCAACACGTGACCTCCGGCATTAGTTAGTTCTCCAGAGAGAGCCACTGTGTTGACCATGGATGTCATCGTCATTAATCTACCCAAATTAATATGCTTGTGTCTGGAGGTTAGGGGTCAACGTGGTTCAGATTCACACATGTTCTTTGTTGACTGGAAGACTATACAATACGCTTTAAGCACTACAGATATTAATTGCTTCACAGTATTCATGGTTGGGTTTGCCGTTAAAGAAAAAAAATCGGGAAAAGATAGACAGATATGGTAAAAATAGCACTGTGCTATACAAGGTTTCCACAGAAACAGGACGTTTTGGACAGGGGTCCTTCATCAGCTGTGCAAGCAAAGTGCATCTAAATGCCCTAGCAGGTGAAACCACTATATATATAGAGGTTTCACCTACTAGAGCATCATATATAAATATATATTAACACTAGTGTACTGAAGAAGTTAAAGATGTTTCACCTCCTAGAACTTATGAAACTTTGCTTGCCTTGCACAGATAACATACTGTTTCTCTGGAAAAGTTAGAAACAGTAGAAACAGTAGAAACAGGAGGAGATCCATTCTGAGTCCAAAATCAAAAGTGCTTCACACAAAGCTCAAAGTTTATATGATGATAATTAAGTACATTAATGATACAATCTTGTATTATAAAACGCCATAAAAGATACACTAAAGTACGTTTAGTGGAGTCTAAACATTATGTTTAAAAACGTGATTTAAAAACACCTATTGCGCTTGTCTTCCATTACTGCAGCGTTTATGATATAGTCTAAGTAAGAAACGGTATTTACACTAACGTGAACTGGTTCAGTTCCACAGAGTCTAAAGCAGAAAAGAGAGCAACGTCTGCGCCGCAGTGAAAAAACAAGATTTCGTCCGGCTTTTAATAATTAATCGGGAGGAAACGGAGGAACGGCAGGGGGTTCAGCTTGTGTCAGGATACGCAGAGGGGGTGTTACCACAGAGAGATAAAAAGAGCCATATATAACATCTCTGCTTCTGCGTCCAGCACATCTCAGTCATACTGTCTGTTGTTACCGCTGTACGTGCTTAAAGGGAGCTTAGGGACTGACATAATAAGGAATCGGTTTACGCAATTCAATATGTAGTCTGACACGGAAACATGCCTATAACACACGCAGATAACAGGCTAGTAGGCCTATCCAGGTTAGTTATAAATAACGCAAGGAACAAGTCAACTGAATAACAAAAGCTGAATCTCTTTATTTATTAGTAGAGCGTCTCATTATTGTTGACTGTTTCACACCATGTAGAAATCCGAGCCAGCACAAACTGAAAAGGAATTAAGCGGAATTCCATATCTTGCATCGCTTCATGTGATGACTGTTTATTTATTTGTTTATTTTTATAGATCAGAGCAGCTAAATTCGTTTAATGACCTATAAGTGTCTGTAAGTTTCCATTCGATTCAAGGTTAAGGACTGGCAAATGCCACTGATCTATAATAAAATCTAGCCCATATTATCAGTGGTGAACACTTACCATGGTGTTCAACAACAACAGTGGCTGTATGACAACACGTGCAAATATATACAAAATAAAAAAAAAACGAACTAATCTAAAATTATTTGGAAATTTAAAATGTTTATTTTTAATAGGCTACCTTACACCCATTAATAACATAGTTTCATTTAAATTTTGGATTTCATACAGTCAGAACATCTTGAGAAGGTTGGATGAGAGTTGCATGGACGTTAAAACAGAAGCTAGGATGCTCCTCGGCTCAGCAGAGCTCGTTTTTGGTTTTGTACAGCAGTCGCCTTTTGGTCAAAGGAAACGCGTGACTGTGTGTGGCCGTTTTCTCTGTCGTTTCGTCTCTTTTGGGCAGAGGGGTTTGGCTGAGGCGGAGATCACTGTGCTCGCTCATATTGCTCTCACCTGGATCCCGCCGAAGTCTCGCCGTTTAATGACAACGCGAAAATTAGCGGTGTGGGGAATCTACGGTGGCTTAATGGTGCCAGATGGCAAGATCCGGAGGGGGAAAAAGCTATCGAAAAGGTGACTACATTTTCACCAGTGTGCCGTACGTCAACCACTGGGGGTAAAAAGTCCCAGTATAGAGTCTGGATGTATATTATGGGTTGAATATGTCTTGAAATAGAGCCCTATGGCTGACAGGGGAATATTACATCAGAAGATGGGCCACACATAGTGTGGAAATTGTGTGTGGGGGGCACGAAAGTGTGTAAGCATGTGTGTATAACAGTTATAAGAAGCCAATTTTCCTCATAACTATGCAACGATTTTAAAAAATAACATTTAAATAACGTAACATGACACTGGTAGGCCATAATGAGGACAAATGCTCCTCTATTATCTAAAAAGCTAAAAGACCCAAATCACTTCCTATTGGTTACCTACATTGAGGGGAGGGTTGGGGTTTGGTGTAGGCATAGCAACATGAGTCCAGCTTTGGGGGAAGGTGGGTTTGCTAAGTAAGAGACAAGGGTGGGTGGGGTTTGTTGTTAAGGAAGGGGGGGGTGGTTAAGGAAGGAGAGGGGGTAATAGAATAGCAAATTTATAATGTGGGTACTGCCTTTTTTCAGCTAAAACAATCCTTAGCACTCCTGCACTTCCTCTAGTGGGGGGTCGAGCGGGAGGCCGAATTGCTGACGTCCACATCTCCCACCTTCCGTCCGTTTGGAGGGACTGTGTGTGTGTGTGTGTGTGTGTGTGTGTGTGTGTGTGTGTGTGTGAATGTGTAAGGTGAAGGTGCATAGCTCTGCAGGTGAGAGTCCGCTTCAGCCAGGAATAGCTGTGAGAAGGCTGTGCTCAAGGAGGGGGTGGTTCAACCAGAGCCCCCATAAAACTGTGTACTGCTGTACTGAGGCTTTCAGTTGACATAGTTATGTTTAGCTGTGTGCATCTATGATATATGTTTATGCATGTAGGGATGTGTGTGTGCACGTTCTTTTATGTAGGATGAGTCCCTGTGGTCATTTTAATGTGTCCGTGTCTGAGAAACCTTTAGTAATTTCATTATTCCAGTGCGGGGAGAGATGATGTACCTTACAAAAACACAACAAATCACACACACGACTTACAATGCAAATAAATCAGGACATTTGGCTTTTCTGAGAGTGAGTGGGGGGGGGGGGGGGATGAGTCCTGGTGAGAAGGGATTAATTGGTACACATCTACTGGGTGTGTGCTGCTCCAGAAGCTGCTTAGATAAACTGTTTCGGCTCAAGTTGTGAGTCTTTAGCTCGCCACGATCTGCGGGCTTTGGCGGTGACCCCTGGACGAGCCACAGTCCCTCCAAACGGACGAAGGGTGGGAGATGTGGACGTCAGCAACACTCGACCCCCCACTAGAGGAAGTGCAGGAGTGCTAAGGATTGTTTTAGCTGAAAAAAGGCAGCACTCACATTTTTGCTACTCTATTACCCCCTCCCCTTCCTTAACCACCACCCCCCCCCCCTGCCTCTTCCTTAACAACCCCCCCCCCCCCCCCCCCCGCCTCTTCCTTAACAACCCCACCTTCCCCCAAAGCTGACTCCATTGATTGGCTTTTTGGCGCAAGGACCAGACAAGAGCGGACCGGGAAACAGGAACCGTTCTGTATCCACGGAGACACACGGTGTGGGTGCTCCACAGCCACTCGTCATACGAACATGCGTGTAATGACGAGTGTACTTGTGAGAACAGGGATGGTATGTTGTGAGACACCTACACAGATGGAGCCCGGATCTCTTAATACTTACTTGTAATGGTCTACCGAAACTGTGTCTATAGCTGGACTCGCTATTCTTTCTTAAAATTTCACTTTATTTATTTCTTCATAGATCACATTTAAAGGCTGTTTACCAAAGTGCTGTACATTTACATTGGATTAATAACAGTCATACTCAGAGAAATGTGCATGATGTTAAAAGCCCAGTAAGACAAGAAGGGGCCAGGCCGTTCAGGGATTCTTAAACAAATAAAAGAACTTTAAATTTAATTCTAGAATTCACAGGAAGCCAGTGCAGGGAAGCTCCCGCCCCTCGGTGTAGGTATCCAATAGGAAGCGATTTGGCTGTTTTAAAAAGCTCCATTTTGTGTAAACAAGAGGAGTATTTGTCTTCAGTAGGGCCTACCAGTGTCATGTTATGTTATTTAAATGTCAATAAGGGAACACTGAATCCTCATAACCGTTATACACACACATACACGCACATACACATATTGTAATCCTCTGACTTGTGCACTCCTGATTCGGCGGCGGTAACTCTACCATTATAGAACAAGACAGGACAGCAGAGCTTCATAGGTGGCACGGAGCAGATGCAGGGGGCTGCCTGTTAATTATGCATGCCTACCCCCGCTATAACGCCCTCTGCCGCCATCTCCCCGCCAGCCCACGAGAGAGGACGCCAAATTCTCGCACAGCAGCCCCTGCAGTGCTTAGCATCACAGTCGGGCCCGTACTGGCCCCCAAGTAAAATAGGACAGAGGAACCGGGCAGGTTATGTAACACGGGGAACTCCTTAATTCTGTACATGGCACACATGTATCACTGCAGCACTGGGTCAGGGGCCTATAAGGAGCCTTATTCCCGTTTAAATCCAGCTATCGATTTGCATGTCTCAAAAAAAAGAGAGGAAAAAAATACTGGGTTGTATGACAGTACACTACAGGAATGAATGAGGGAGCATTCACATCACAGCACTCACACCTGTTCCCCCCCCCCCACACACACACACACACACACTCTAGCCAGGACTGTAAACGTATACCGGTTATAGCAGATGTATAGCCCTTGCTTTAATGTTAGGTTGCAGCCCTCAAGTTTGAGCAGTAGCTTATATAGCTTTAACATAGCTTTATTTATGTGGCAGTACCGTTTGCTTAGTGTAGAGCGTTCTGCAGCCGACTGGGGTTGGGAGTGGGGGGGGGGGGACAATATAGAATAGAATAGAAATAGAAATAGATGTTGTCCTCTGTGCCCTGACGGTAGCTTCGAATTCCTTGACAGATAATTCAGAGAATTAGGCGATGATGAACAAAAATGTGGTCTTTATCTAGAAGTCATCGCTACGCTGTGTATTCCCGTAGGGGGAACTGAAATACAATTCCGCTTTAACATTATATTGATAAAATGACCAGGAGATGCTGAGAAGAATCATTACGCTGGGCCAGTCTTACCTCGGCACTGAAATCATCTTCTCCGACTGAAGACACCATCCAAAATGACAAATGTAGCCATAGCAGTCCTCCGAATAAATATTCCAGTCTTCGTCTTTCTGGCAAAAACGCAAGGTTCATGTTTGTGGATTAAATGGTTGTTCCCAAATCAAGGACGACTTTTTTTTTCAATCCGCGTGCGTCAGATGTGCTAAGCGAGTGGCATTTTGGACCAGGATAGAGCGACCCGCGCGCGAGAGAAGAGCGTCTGCAAATAGTTCTGATGGAATCTTACTGCTCAGACACATTCCTAACAGGATGTGAGATGCGCCGCTATTTTGACACATCGCTCTTGCTTTGGACAGTCACCTCGCAGCGGGCAGGCTGGCTTTCTCTATGTACCAGCATCCCTTGGCGTGAGCGTTGGTGATAACGCTGGTTCGGCGCCTGCGCTGTGATCCTCTACAATCTCTCTCATCCGATTGGCA
Organism: Brachyhypopomus gauderio; assembly: GCF_052324685.1. NCBI lineage: Eukaryota > Metazoa > Chordata > Actinopteri > Gymnotiformes > Hypopomidae > Brachyhypopomus > Brachyhypopomus gauderio. The sequence goes on along the minus strand of NC_135229.1, from coordinate 4,445,542 downwards.
CCACTCCCCCTTTCGCAGCGTTCAGGGCTTCCATTCTGAATCTGTCAATTCATAAATAGGAGGGACAGGAGACGTGTTTCCTTGATGGACACGTATTGACACGCGCTATTTTTAACCATTCGAGTAAATTGGTTATGCAAATTAGCAGCATGTTTATTGCCATGGAGTGCTTCACTGCCCTATTTCACGAAACAATAAATCAGTGTGATGTAAGATATGAGGCCGGATGTGGAATATTAACAACCTGTTAACAAAGTTGTCATCCATCATAACTTTTTAATAATTTCCCATTGTAGTCTTACTCATATTCCCGGAGATCACAATCACCGCGAGATGGTGGTGTTTCACTGGCCGAAAGGCAAAGAGAAGAGCGGTAGATCACATCGAAGGGCAGACTTTGAAGATAAAATGAATCAATTATATATATATATATATAATATATAATATATATATATATATATATATATATATATATATATATATATATATATATATATATATATATATATATATATATAATAGAATATTACGGTAAGTTGGACGTTGGACTATAGATCTCAGTTAATTACTGTAATTCATTAATTGATTTGGTTCTATTCAGTAGAAACATTTATTTATTCAAGAATCCATATAAATCCTGAGGTTTGTTTACCATGTAACTTGCCTGAAGCTTTAACATAATGTGAAAAATATAAAATTTTAAACATGATACAGTAATAGGCAACAGACTATGAGAATCCAATAATTCATTTACCACGGTAAGGCAATATAATTCAGTTCAGTTCAATACAAATTCCAAATCTGTAAAAAAAATGCCTTTGTGCTAAATCAGCCTTGTGCACAAGTGAAATATGTGTGTAGATCTGCTAAGAGTAAGGGAGTGTGTGTAAATGTATGGTGTGTGTCTGCATGCATGCTTGAGTGTATGCATACGTAAGTGTGTGTAGGTGTTATGTGTGCACATGTACGTGTGTGTGTGTGTGTGTGTGTGTGTGTGTGAGTGTGTGTGTGCAAAATATGCAGCCTTATTTTCACAGCCAAAGCTGGCAAACCTATTTTCAAATAGGCTACATGTAAAGTTCATGTAATATAATAATATACAAAATAATGTTGGCCAAGATAAAGCAGTCTTTATGTTTGCTTTTAATATATGACATATCATTGAATGCATGAGGCTTATCACTATCAGAATTGAAGTGAATACTGAGCAAGGCGCTAGCAACACCAAGGTCACGGGGTCGAGCCCCATGAAACACGACGGCTGCGATACTGGAATACATATGCAAACCGCGATAGGAAGCGTGACATACGAGCGATATACGAGCCATTACGTTAATTGAAATGACAGCTTGTCATCTATATAGATCGCTTGATTAGATCTGAGATTAGATCTACAGGACATAACCCGTACAATATGCTTCACTCTACAGGCTCGCAAGATGTAGATGATGGCATTGGCCTTCCACTGTTGGCACCAGGTTCATATTGTGTAAATATGATCAAAAGAGTCATATAATCAGTTTATAATCAGCAGACATTCGTGTTTTTATTCATTTGTTGTAGATCCCTGAGAATAGAGGCCAGCCATTAACATGTGCATTAAAAATACAGTTTTGTGAATTATCTACAGCAAAGGTATTAATGATATAGCGCTAGTTTCCCAAGAACAATTGATAAACAGCATGAAACTGCAGAGCTGTGTTCGGGGACTTTAAAAGAACAAGAAATACTGCGATCAAAGCTTTAGGCCCAGAGTGCGGATTAAAACTATACAAGCAACACCAATTACAGCAGAGAGGGGGGCAATCAATTATACCTCCGAGCTCTTCCGCGCCTACTTCATGGGAACACGAATTAATCCGTTTCACACATTGAACAGGAGAGATGAGAACGAAGACCATAGATGCTCGCGCTACTCACGCTATTAATAACGAGCAATTTTGATACAAGCCCAAGGTTTTCATTTTCGCACGGCGAGAGCACGCGCCAGGCAGGGGGAAGGGGGGGGGGGGGGCTCATGCACATTTCAATTTTGATATCAGCGGCGAGATCGAGCACCAGGCACCGGGCAATTTTAAGGACGATTTTCCCTTTCGGCTACAATTTGAATGACATTCTAATTTACCGCGATATGTTGCTCTTCTGCTGGATTTCGTTCATGCTTTAATTTATTTATTCACATGTCACAACACACTCGTGAGTGTTTTGCAGTTCGCATCTTTTGGGTGTAAGGTCGTCACACCCACGGAGTAAAGACAGAACATCGTGTTCAGAAGGAATACGTGATTGGAGGTCATTTTAGGGCACCGAATATGTCATGACCTAAACTCTGGATCTCAGAACTACACTCTGAGTTTCTTAAGCTGCGCTCCGGAGTATTTACTGTTTAGCCAGGACAGAAACCATGACGACATGCACGCTCGGGCAAGTGTGTCTTGGCAACAGTCATCGGGCCTGTTGAGTAACTTTGCATCTGAAATGATTAAATCAAGTGTGCAGAATACAGAACGTCTCTCGCTTCTCTTCAGATTATTTCATAACACGATCGAACAGTCACGTGATCTGAAAGATCACTATTACCAGTGCGATGCGCTTTACCTCAACCACCGCCGTTTCCATTTACATATTGGCCCTATAATGCAAAACAAATACTTGCTGGTTGTTATGACGCATCTGGCTTATGACACATCATTTTGTAGAGTAAGCCGTAAGTACTTAAGGGCCCCTGGCGTCGCCAAAGCCTCTTTTGCAACTCTATTAGCTAAAACCTGCCTAGAAACATGCAACACGACTGCAGGTGAATTTGTGAGGCAAAACGAAACAGCAAATAATTAATCACGTGTTCCCAATGTTTAAAAAAAAAAGGGGGGGGGGGGCACACGAGACTTGTGCACGGACTTGTGAACCCGGTCCCAGTGCGCTACAGTAGTGACAGTCTCTTCCTTGTGTTTTTGGAAGCCTCCCCAGCTGACCAGCTGGACTCTGTCATGCGAGATCAAAGCATGCCGCTTGTGTCTAAGACGCCTCTCGCGCCGGCGAATCGCACTCCATTCCTTCTGCATCAACAAACAACTTAATTACTTCCAATCCTCGCCCGACGGCGGACTCGGCCGCCGACGTTTGTGTCGTAAACGTGCGAGGGGGCAGCCCCGGAATCTTTTGTACGTCGATGGATTGTTGTTTAGGTCAGAGAAGGATGCTGTTTTTGTGATCGAAAAATGCTGGACCATCAACCCCATAGGACTGAATAATTCAGCACGCCCAGATGGCACCCTTGAACTGTCTCTTGAACCCTGCAACATATGTGTGTGTGTGTGTGTGTGTGTGTGTGTGTGTGTGTGTGTGTGTGTGTGTGTGTGTGTCATGCATGCGTCCGTGTGTTTGTTTGTGGGGTTGTTTTGTTTTCTTGTGGAGGGGCTGCATGTGTGCATTACGCTGTTCATACAGTCATCCACTATCTTCTGGGCGTGTCCCAGGTGTTTGGGTTGTGGTGTAGCATCTATCTATCGTTCCGCTGTTATCCCACTCATCCACCAACCTTCCTTCCTTCACACATCCTTTCTTTTAGCGCAGAGAGCTAAGCAGAAGACAGCCACAGGCCAGGATCAGCGCAGGGCCCAGTTCGGCGGGGGATGGGCGGGGAGGGAGCCTCGCAGTAGAGCAGATCTCACACAGCTGGGATTATAATAAGATTATAATCTTTTCAAATTCTAGATGTGCACATGTTTCTTCTCTGATCTCTGATCTTGCTGGAAAGAGAACGGTCTATGATGGAGGACCATTGTTCAAACCTCTGCTGTTATGTTCCACAGTGAAAATCTGTTTGGGATATGATAGCACATATTTGTTATTATGGCACAAAAACCTCGTGTTAACAGCTGTTCTGAAACATGTCCAACTTGGACAAGTTGTTTTGTTTTTTTTTTCTTTCACATTCTCATTACTCATACACTGAAGTCATTCAGGAATCAGTCGTCAACATCAGTAACCTTCACAGATTCATACCTGTGATGTCTTCATATTTTCCATTTCCTGGTTGCCTGGAATCCTGCCAATTAGTATGTTACGTCACAAAATTATTATTCGTTAGAACTTGTGAGGGAAATTTGCTAATGTCATTGTGACCTAATAGGGTATTTAAAGCTATATTATATCAAATGTCTAGTTTGAACCCACTGTGTCTTGAAACATCTATTTGATGCCTTTTTTGGGAAGTTCAACTTCCAAACACATTTGGAATGTGAACAGAGAGGCAAAGAAATACAATAAAAACTCTCCCGTCCACAGACTGTGAAGCAACTAAATGACTGTGACATTTTCCATGAGGGTTGTCAGTACATCAGTGGCTGGTTCTCCAGCACTTTGGAGTTAGCCGAGGATGTTGTTAAGGACAACATGCCCCCGAAAAGCTGCCTTCGTTGTTTCCCAAATCCCTGTTTCGGCACCACCTCCTCATCGCTCCAAAAACCCAAACTATACCTTTAACTTTCAGAGCCGCATGCCTTTTAACCGTTCCTGCTATACTGCACATGTGCGGTAGCTATCAGTCACTGGTCCGAACCCATCGAAACCTCATATCTTGTGCTAGTGCCACCGACTGAGGCATATGTTTCCCGTAATGCAATAACAACTCATAGAAATGACTGGAGAAATATGAGGTCCTTCATCCGTGTCCCCGCACAGTCTAGCTGGAGGCATTATCAAGATTTGTGTCCTGCTTGGCTTTCCGTAATGACCACTGTGGAACACCCACAAATTAATGCGCACCATTGCTGTGTTACAGGTTACGTACCATCAGAGCCCTGAACGGCATTATTGTGAGAAAACCATGTGTGTTTACACTGTAACACGCTAGAGTAAACACACACTTGTGCTCCCTGACCACAGGGGTAATTTCACGAAATGAATAAATTTAATTACATTAAATCAAATCTAAACAAACAAACAAATAGACTGCTTGTTCTATGTACACACTGACACACAAGACTGTAATTGTGCCCGTATACAGGTATTATAAACATGTTATTGAGCAATTGAACTTTACCAGTAAAAACATTTTAGTCCTTCCTTTTTCATGTGAATTACCAGTGGATATTCAATGACTTGAGCCCAGGATGTTTGATGAATAACATTATTTCACAACCAATGGTGGTACCGTTTGCTCAGGTATCTTCTTGGAATGAGAAAGCTGGTAAAACCATATTGTGAAACGTTTGAGGACCTGAGCCTTGGTCTGATATGACATAGGGCCTGTAGCCAAAAAACTCAATGATGTGGAAAGTTTCAGTCTGTTTTTTTTTTTTTTTTTTTTTTTTTACAGTTTTATTAAAAGGAATATTTACTAACATTATCATATATTTATTCTGCACAGCCGTTCTAAAAATAGTAAGCAGTAAACATCCTGAGCAAAGTAGTAAAATAACAACACACTGTCCCATTCCATATATATATATATATATATATATATATATATATATATATATATATATATATATATATATATATATATATATATATAAAGAGAGAGAGGGAGAGAGAGAGAATAGATAGATAGATAGATAGATAGATAGATAGATAGATAGATAGATAGATAGATAGATAGATAGATAGATAGATAGATAGAAAATGAATATATCCCTTAATGTATGTTATTGTCAATCAGTTTTTTAGAACTGGTTGTTTTTTTTCTATTAGAAATTTTTATTTTGGAATTTCCATTAGACTAGAAGACAGCAAAGTGTATCAAAGTGTGTAACTTGACATCGTTGGATGGATATGTCGGATGAAGATGTATAAATACATAAAAGGATGACACAAAGGCACACAATACTACTTTACATACATTATTCACCAGACTCCGCTAAACAGCCAAACTTAGAGCAAGTGTCATAGCGCAGGAAGTTTGCGCTGTGGCTGTCGCGCGCCCCTTTACGGGGATTCTTCCGTCCCTGAATCACTGCTTGGCAACCGTGAGCGCCTAAACCAGCAGTGCCACGTTTCTCGAGCAGTTCACGCACAAACGTGACAATCCAGTTAAAACGCTCCAACAGCAAATGCGTTGGTACAGCCTAAACGAATCGGAAGGCCGTAGAAAAGTGTTAATCCAATGAAGGTGTCAAGTTAACACGGCAGACTGTGGTGCTTTCACAACACACACATTTGGAGAATATGAGCGCTTCGCCTTTTTAAAGTCACCAGTTCCCAATCTCGGGAGGAATTCGGCCACTTACCGGCAGTACCGTACCGGCTGTGCTGGTCTACCTTTTCTCTTCTTTTGTCTCCCTCCCTCCTATTGACGTCACACAGAGAAGAGAGAGAGAGAGAGAGAGAGAGAGAGAGAGAGAGAGAGAGAGAGAGAGGGTTACTCTCACTTGCTGCGATTTGCGAAAGCCAAGAAGGAGCTGTCAAAGTTTTAAGGCGAGACGGGTTTCAAGACCTAAACCAACCTGGCGCGACAAACTTTAAACTATGCTCACTAAGAAGCCATATAATTATGTAGCAACCAAATAATCTCTCGTGAAACTAGTTGAAAAGAGTCAAAGAAACGAAATGGCAAGCTTAACTGAAGCCGGATTCATTTTTGCAGTTCTCATTTACTTTGGCTTGTGCGCAACGCCGGAAAAGAAAGGTATGGATGTTTTCAAAGTAGTGTGCGATGTTATGCTGTTGTTTGAATGTTTGCGGGGACTTCTAGGGTTAGAGAAGCGCGTCTGGTCGTAGGAGCCCGTGTTCACGGTAGACTGGAGCTGTCTGGCGCACGTAGACTTGGAGGGGAATGTCGGACATGCCATAGCGGTGTCTGGCGTTCCTTGGAGATGTGCAGTCTTGTGAAACCGCGTTCAGCGTGGGAAAACTGCGGAAGTTTCTGCCTGTCCCACACAGGACTGCTGAAAGAAACGTAGATACAATGGTTCCCCAGTTTGCACTTTTTACTTTCTACAGGCTAAATGAAATGTGTGAGGGTTTGCTCTCCAAGGATGAAACGTTTCTAAAAATGTAGAAAGCAGTTCTGTGTGTGACGATTGTGAGACTTGGTAATAGAGCCAGGTGGACACCTCACATGGGCTATACAGCCCACCCAAACTGCACTTAGGAGTTTTACGTTATTTTATAAAAAAAAAAAATTAATGTAGCATTTAAATTGTAATTCATATTTGTACTTTTTATTAACTATTTTCAAATTTGTGGTTGGTGAGCCTTGAACTACATCTAAATGTCTGAATTTGAATTCAAGCCTTTTGTATCCAAAATGTGCTTGACTTTTGAATCCTGCTAAGCCTAACATTGTCGTGAAGCAAACTAACGGAATAAACGGTTAATATAGTGTTAATTGGTCTATTTACTGCAATTATGCAGTTGTGTTTACTGCTGAGTGTTTATTTACAAAGTCTCAATAATTCAGCGTGTTAGCTGGGTCAACTATGGGGTGCCCTCTCTGTAAACAGTGGCTTGTGCCAATCACGACAGATGGGACACACACAAATCAGTTTATTACAGTCTGCTTGTTCCTTTGGACACACTCTGATGCAGAATTAAATTCAAGCCAGGACAGGCACTGCCTTTAGATTGCTTTATGGTAAACGCTTCCAAATTGCTTACTGTGATTCAGTGTTTGTTTTGCAGTATTCCTCCCAGTTTTGTCAGGTAGGATCGGCGATGAAAGGCTGTCTTTCCACAAGCAAGATGTAAGAAGTTTTTGTTAATTCATTCTAAAGGGCTTCTAAAGGACCCATGTGATGATATGAGTACAGACAGAGGGAAAACCAGACCACACACATAAAAATGGAAGGCAATACATAATTATCCACCAAAAGAATGCATTGAGCATAAACTTTGTGCCAAATTTTTGTTATAATTTTTAAAATAATATTTATGTTTCTCTCTGGGTCTTTGCCCACACAGCGGCAAATGTTTCAATACAGCCCCAATTCTATGTGTATTGACCAGCCCACAATGGTTCCCCACACGACAAGACTCATTTAAACTGTGTTCTTCAAGGAACAGGGAGCAAGCGATTGGTTAACCAGAAAAAGACGACGACACTCAAAACCCGACAGCCACACGGTTAATTAAAAACAACACGTGCCCGCTTTGTTTGGTCTCCTCCAGAGTGCCAGTGTGATGTGTCCTCAGAGGGGTGCCATACCAGGGCAGAACAAACAGGTCAGGTGTGTCTGTTCTTCCACAGAGGTCAGACCGGGTCCCTGTAGATTTGCACTTGCTGCTCCGTTCGCCACGGAAGGTCAGGAGCACGGGGGGTCGCTATCGGAAAGCTCTGCGCCCTGTTTAGTCTTGCTTCGGTATTCTTTCGGCTCTTCGGATAAACCTTGGCCGACGTGGCCCGTTTTATCTCCCTCTGAGAAGCGCCACGTCCCGGCTTTTTCATAACTGATCTCGGTTATCGGGGCCTTGTTGTTTTAGGGTCGAGGTGCACTGATGGAGAGTCCTCTCCCCCCTCCCCCCTTTCCCATACTCTGTGTGTGGTGCCTATTCGTTTGTTTAGGCGGGCCGGACGGATCCGACTTTGGCTTGCTGGACCTCTGGAATGCCAATGTCAGCATGTCAGGCTTTTCCCGAAACCGAGCTTTCAACCCAGACCCATTATGCAGCGCCTCTACAGCCCTGGCGATCCCGTGGTGTGCTGTTGTCAGTAAAATCTGCAGTGGATGGATTAACAACCTTCTTGTTTTAAACATTTTGCCATTCACATGTAGTAGGTGTAGTTGGCAAAGTTCCTTAGAGTGGCATTGATTTGTAAATGAGATCTGGTCAGCTTTATTCAGTGTGAGGTCAGTATGTGTCATGAAGCCATTGGTGAGCATTAGCGCAACTGAATCCGTCGAAAGCCTGTCTCAACGAGCCTCCGGTTGGACCGGTGTGCAACGAATCATAACAAATCTGGTGTTTGTGAGCTTAAAGACAGCTCTTCCAAATATTTCGGTACAGCTAAACCAAACAGGCAGCGTGCGCTAGGCGCTTGCTTATAAAGATGAGAGGCGGCCCCGCATGAGGCTCGTGCGAGGGGCTTCACTACGCCGGCCGCACCAGCGAAACCCACGACCTTCATTTACATTAATGCAGTCATTGTTACTGCCGTGTTTCCTGCGTGCGCCGGTGCGGACTGCAGCTCCGTCGGGATCCTGGCAGTCGGGCGGTTGATGAGTTGTTCTTTCTTTCTTTTTTATTCGTTTTTTTTCTTCCTTTCTTTGCTCTGGTCCTGGTCGGAGGCAGATGTTTCTGTTATGCATGATTTGTCCCTCACACGCTCATTATACAAGAACACCCGGACTCTCTAGCCAAAGCTAGCATCTTGTGAATATATATATAAAAAAACTGCCTACCTGTGAAACCAAGGCCAAAGCTCCTAATTTGTCAAAAGATGAATTTCTGAGTTTGTCAGCAGTTCTTATAAAAACAGACTGCTTTCCTGGGAGCCTAATTCTTCACTAAAAAAAGAGTCTCAGTGCAGACTTTCCAGTGGCAGCATAAATGCAGCCTAAGACCAGGTTGGTGCTGCTGCATGCATTAATGAATGTGATATTGTGCAAAATATAAATGATGTCGAAATTGAAAGCTACAGACAGCATGTAGGATTCCGGTGGGCTGTCAGAGAGAGTCATTTTACCACCTTGTGTGTGTGTGTGTGTGTGTGTGTGGTTCAAACTAGCTTCACAGACATTTCCTCTTAACAATTTATGTTCCCAATCCGACATTTAGCGGAAGATCAGTGGACGATAATCAAGTTTTACTCCGCAGAGGTCTGCTATCTCCTTCTAGATTGAAAAGCCATCAGCCATCTTCTCATTTCCGACAGTAATGGTGAAAGAGGTTCTAGTCTTGCCGCTGTCGCCCTCGAGGGACCTGAATTCATTTTCTCGCTGACGCCATGCATGGGGAACCCATCAGACTTTTAGTGCTCCCCTCTGCACGATGAAGGTCGGATTCTATGACACGCTTTTTGAGCGCCGTTCCCGTTCCCTCTGCAGGAAACGGGACAGGAACGGTTCCAAAACGGAAGAGCGTTGCAGAAAGTAATCAGTTGTTGGGTCCAAGTCCGTCCATCTGGAGCGTTTATGCATCTAACAGCAGTGCATTAGGGCAGGCGGGGTTTTTTTTCATCTGTTTAACGATTTAACAGTGGTCAGCGCTGCCTTTCCGTGACTGTGCGGCTTCGACGCCCGTTTGCCAAATTAAGCCGCGCATCTTTGTGAGCTAAATAACTACTGACATAATCAAAATGGTCACAGAGGGATGGTCTGGCCACGTTTTAGCCCGCGGCCCTCAAAACGAAGTCCCAAGTCTACTGTCTGTTGGAGTACATGTTTAACATGTCATCTGTGTGTTACGGAGTTAATTGTTGACTGCTTTTTGTAAGATAACTGTGGGATTAACGGCTAGTTTTAGCGTCATCCCTCAGGAGTCAGCTCCGCTCGCTTAGAATACTCTTGTTGATTTGTGGGCCTCAAATCATTTGTTTACAGAATTTGGCTATGCACTCGAGCATCTGCCCACTGTGTAAACAGAGGTTATCAAGCCGGCGTGTGCCACATCGTGTCAGTCTTGGCCTCCGAACAAACTACAGTCGGCCCGATGCAAACAATAGGAAGACTGCACTTTATCTGGAGAGATAAACGGAAGACCTTGAAAAGAGGAGTGTGTTAAGAGCCCCTCAGCCCACCACTCTCTCTCTCTCTCTGTGTTTCTTTCTCACTCTCTTCCACTGGATATCTCCCTGTCTCCTGAAAAACACCTACACCGTTTGCACACCCCCGCCGTCATTTTCCTTCGCCCGGCTCTCTCATCCGTGATATCTTTTAACTTTATGCCCCTTCGTCAACTCCATTTTCCTCCCTGCGTGGCCTCCTCTCCCAACCCTTCCTCCTCCTACGCCACACCTACTGTTCCGCCGTTCGTCCGAGGCACTCCTTCAGATTTCGTTACCGGAGCCCTCCCTCGGGGGTGTGCCGGAACCTTCCACCGGCATGGCTGTTATCGCCGCCCCGTCACAGAGTGTTGGCGAAACCGCCCTGACCAGTACCTCTTCCCTATCGTTGGACTTGCCAGCCCCACATCTGGAGAGGAGACACACCTGCAGATTCATTTGGGAGCACTGGCAGAATGAGTCTTGCCCCCCCCCAACCACCCCCCCTTATGATATTGAGGGCTCTTTAATTGACGCGGAGCAGTGAAGTTTTAGTACTTCTGCCCTGTGCTGAGAGCGTGACTCAATCACCAGGGTGTCGCATTCCAAGCTGTTCTTGCCATTTGCAGTAATGAAGCACCTCTAACAGTATGGCCACTATGAAATGACATTGAGTGGGACGGAAATGGCCAGAATCCATTTAGGACAGGACACCATTATTCTCTTGAGCAATCTGTCTGCTCTGTATTATAGACTATGGACCATTTTGTTTTTCATTTTTGCTTGTTGTCTAGATATTAAATTATTGTCTTTCCTGTTATGCTTGTACAATCTAATATTTCTTCAGTTTTTTTTCTGCTGTTTTTTTTTCTGATAACTAAAACGCTGAAACGTTTAACTTTTATTCTCCATGACAGGTCAAACAACCCTGGACAGTTGCATTCACCATTTGTTTGGAAACCTGTGAATGCAAAGGTCCCCTGAAACTTAAAATAGTTCCCGGTAGCAGTGAGCGTCATGGGCATTATAACCTTTCCATGATCAAGTGGACCACTGTGGTGGAAAGAGACCTTGGAATCCAGTCTGGAAAAACCCAACTTTCCCAGCACAACCTTCACATCTCATTAGTTGTGCAACATGTGAGCAGCTCTGAGCACCTTCCATTGTGCAGCATCCAATCTTCCGTTTGTTGTTAACTGATGAAGCCAGAGTGCGTGGTTCTCACGTGTGGTTCTCGCGCGTTTGGTACTCACATGTTTGGTTCTCATGTGTGGTTCTCACGTGTTTGGTTCTCATGTGTGGTTCTCACGTGTGGTACTCACGTGTGGTTCTCATGTGTTTGGTTCTCACGTGTGGTTCTCACATGTGGTCCTCGCATGTGGTTCTTATGTGTTTGTTTCTCACATGTGGTTCTCACGTGTGGTTCTCGGGCATTTGGTTCTCACATGTTTGGTTCTCACGTGTGGTTCTCACGTGTTTGATTCTCATGTGTGGTTCTCACGTGTGGTTCTCATATGTGTTTGGTTCTCGCGTGTGCTTCTCACGTGTGGTCCTCGCGTGTGGTTCTCATCGTTTGGTTCTCACGTGTGGTTCTCACGTGTGGTCCTCGCGTGTGGTTCTCATGTGTTTGGTTCTCACATGTAGTTCTCACGTGTGGTTCTCACGCGTGGTTCTTTAGCTGTGCCATCTTGCAGTGATGCTGCCGTCCCCCTTCCTGAGTTTCAGTCTATTCGCATTTTTTGCTGTTGCTGCTGCATAATTATGCTGGAAGGCGCCGCTTTTAACGGGGTTTCAGCTAGTCTCTCGATGTACCATAGATAGTCACAGACCATGGCTAAATCTTTGACTCAACGTGTACTCTAGTTATTGTGCACACACTGCCAGGATCACATACCAAGGAATGACTCAGATTTGTCCATTTTCAGCACTGGAGAGATAAAATAAAAATGGCCAGATATCCCACAGGTCTGGAGCTGTATGTCCACTGTGGAGACATATTCTCAAGAATAGTTTTGAAAGTGGATTTTCAGTGGAAATTGGCATTTCTTTGGTATATTTAGCAATTGTTGGAGAAAACAAAACATTGAGAGGCAGACTGACAGTTCTGGGCCAGGAGAACCTGACAGTCATGCACACGCATGCTCGTGCATGAAGACACACACACAGACACACACACAGACACACACACACACACACAGACACACACACACACACACACACACACGTGCACACTTGAAACCTTAATATAGTCAATGCAATCAATTATTTTTTTGTCCTAGAACACAAAGGTGGTGTTGGACAAGTGTGTTTCTCACACTATAGGTGTAACATAGGATGAGGTGTAACATAAGGTGTAAGATAACCTTATTCTAGTGGACACCTCAGGCCTGTCTATCCACCTTGTGCAGACAGACACACCACGTTTCAGCTCTTCAAAATAAAGAGCTGAATTTCCCCCACTGGATACTAGCACGAGTTAAATACTCCCCCATCGCCAACGTGGACTTGTGTATATATATTAAAGTGTCTGTTTGGTAAGAGTGTCTGGGTAATGTGAATTGTAATAGTGCCACTCCTCTAAATCACGCGTTTAGGATGTTCTGTAGTTGTAAAACACGCTGAACCGTGTCGGTTCAAGTCCTGGTTATTTTTGCCTGCTGCACAATACGTGGGGGGACGGAAAGACGGCGTGTCAAACACATGTTGCGAAAGCAAAACTGATACGCGTCGTGATCTTCCTGACCCAGATATGGCCAGCTTTAGTTACCCACCTTTCCCGAGACGGGCAGCGATAAGCATCTGGGATCTCCTTATCGCTGGCTTTCCCGACTAGTGACAACATGCAGAGGCTGTTATCTATAGCGCCCCAACCATCGCCCCGCAGAGGAGCAAAATGTGGGTACGACGGTCGGCGAACTTCTTCGAGTACTTTTCGCTGCATATGTTGCCTCTTGGGGGAACGTGGTATCTGCTTTTTGCATGAACTAGTGTGTGCTGGAGAACCGAGCCCAAGATCGTGTTTCTTTTAGTAATATCTGCGCACCGACAGATAGTGTCAGACAAAGGCACTGCTGTTGTAGAAACGGAGCTGTGTTTAGTCTACAGATAAATCACAGCGCAGAAGACTGTCCGTCTCCACTTCAAGGCCTCGGGGTATAAGCAAGACACCGTGCTGTTGTTAATTTTGTGAAACAGTAGCTGTACATATTGTTAAGCTACCTAAGCTACAAAATGGCAGAGCCTGCAAGAACATATCCAATATGAGGAAATCATTAGACCACGGTTAAATTAAACAGGGTGATTGTTTATTACCTCTTGTCAGTCATGTAAAGGGCCCTTTGGACTCAGAAATAGTTCAGTTTTCTAGCTTAGATCCTTGGAAAATAAGTTCAAAGTGTTCTGTCTCAGTCCATGTTTTAATTCCTCTTACTGAGAACCGGACCTTTCCAGAAAACCAGTGTGCGTGTGTGGCAGCTGTGCTGTGGACAAAGTAAGGGAGAGAGACAGAGAAAAGGAGAGAAACAGAGAAAGGGAGAGAGACAGAGAAAAGGGGAGAGCAAGAAAGCGCGCGTCTTTCAGCTTCACCAAAGAAAAAGGCCGGGACCTGTACAGAGTACACACTACCCATCTCACAAAAGAGGCTTTATTCTTAGGTTAACTTTGAAATAGGATTACGAGACAGGCCAAACAGAATTTTGTGGTAAAACACACTGCATCCTACGAATAACCCAGTTCTATGCCCTACTAAAAGAGAGTTTGAAGCTAAGTAAAGGTACCTACAAAATCTTCCTGTGCAAGATCGTACACATTTCAGCAGTATGTAGGTGTATGTCTGTGTTGGGAGGAAGCTGATTCACTCTAATGCGTTCTCTTCATCCCAAAGACAAACAACACTAATTTGGTTATTAGAGCAAGCTTCCTTCTCCATAATTAAGAGATGTGTCATTTCATTTGTCAATATGATCTGATTAAGTCCAGTAATATTTAATAGATATATCACCAGTTGCTCACATTCTGACATCCTTTACCACAAACACAAAACACAAAAGGCCTTACAAGACATTACTGAGCATTGTCTCCCTTAAAGCTAAACATGCAGACACACACACACACACACACACACACACGCGCACACACACACACACACACACACACACACACACACACACACACACACACTAAACAAGCTAAACAAAAGGTGGCATGGAGCACAAAGGCTGTTTCTGGCCTCAACTCCTGCAGGGCAGCGAGAGGGCACTGGTCTTTTGTGCAGTACTGACTAGGCAAGTTAACAGCTGAATGATGGCAAGAGTCCAAGAATAAGAGCAAAAGGAGTCTGAAAAAACATTCCATCCATATACTTTTCAGATATTGAAAATACATGTTTATCTCAGAATCTACGGTGAAACTGGATACAGCACCAATAAAACTACAGACATTTAAATACACTTGTTTATCCAAATCTAAAAAAAATATCCTTTAGGTACAATCGGCTTCTGGAACATTCCAAATTCTGGCACTCCCTAAACACTTTGGTAACAGGGACAGAGGTTACGTTTTTGTGAAATTCCACAAGACAATGTAAAGCTTGTTTATGTTAGTCACAGAGATGGGTGTATGTGCAACGCAGAGGTTAGTTCTGATCCTGAATCTGTTCACCTGCTTCTAATCCTCTGCACTGCAGAACTTGGTTCTTTGGGATCATCTTACAAATCTAACTGGACTTATGGAACCGGGCAGTCAGCTGACTCGCATACCCAGATGCATTTATTAAAGGAAAGCACCAAACAGTACTCACAAGTAAGCGTTAGAAAAGGGGCCGGGGGGGTGCAAACACTGGACAAACGGTTTGCACAGTTGATGTTTATTCCTTCTGAGTGACCAGAAGGTGGAGGAAATGAGAAATCATCTCCACACGAACATAAACAGGGACCTGGGTGTTCGATACGATTGCACAAACAATGCGGCAATGCCCAAGAAGTCCACGGCGTGTGCCTCTCTCACGAGATATAGATCTTCCCTTGGACGTAGCTGGTCGTATTACCGTGACGACAAAGCTTTTTGTTTCTGCAGCACTTGGAGACGGATTTGAAAGTGTATCCAGGCTGTTGACTTTGAAGGGAGTTCCCACAGTTAGGTAAGAAGCAAGCTGATCGAAAAAGAGGCGACCAGTGCCAGTGTCCACCACAGCCAATAGGTGGAGAAACCTTCCAGGGAAATGACTACATTTCCCACCGGGTTTAAACCTGGAGAGGGTCCAGCCTGTGAGATTAACTGCTTTGCTGTCCTCGGGACACTGTAATTTAAGCCTTGGTAGAGGCCGATTATAAACACGACGCTTGGAATTTTTAATATACAGGCTCTTGTTTCAGCATTATGACAGGCTCTGCGACAGCTTCATGTAATCACTGGCATGGAAAATAACCCACAGCTCAGAGGATTCACGAGTGCTTTGAGGGTGGAGAGCACGAGCATGCTCGTGAGATTGTGTTGTCATATTGGCTGGCCTGAACTATGTGTGGAATCTGATGCAAAAACGAGGGTGGAATTGGCACTTTAACTCGGCACGGCCAAAAGTGCCCAAATGGCTGGTTTCTCTCAGTTTAAGAACCGTGGTTTCTCTCAGTTTAATCACTTCTTTGTGATTCCCAGGCTCTCGCAGGGTGTTGTTTACAATCACCATGGCACTGAATATGACTTCAAGTGAGGCAATCAGACAAGTTTTCAGATGTGTTAAATTTTGGATGAGCGCTCACTGGAGCATGATTAATAGTGAATATAACCCATCTCGGGTCACGCTAGCTGCTCACGGACAGACACGGTGTTCCGGTTTTATGCAACGCCGCGCCTGCTTTCGTGAGCTCATTCCTTGGCACCTGCCGGTTATTTCCATCATGCACCTTGAGCGGCGGAACCTGTCGGAGCTCGCCTCGGGCGGGACCCTTCGAGGCACGGGCCCCTACGGCCGCGGACGTGTGTAGGGTCAGAGTGGAAACGCTGGAGCTGCACAGAGAGGAACATCTGTTCCCAAAAGCAGTGACGTCGTTCGGCTGCACTAGGCGAGCGGGACGAGCGCGTTGCTGTTTTGCGTGTCAATTAAGAACAACTTAATAGTAGCATGAAATGACTTTTCATGCTCGTTTCCGTTCAAAATCATTTGTTTGAACAGGAGAAATTGGTCGTTTAGCTAGCAATTAACCACGCGTACGAGCAGGACTGGGAGTGGTGCTGCAGATGGTTCGGCCAAGAAAGTCGTTATTAAGTAACGCATGTTTATTAGAAACAGTGAATCTTGGCTCCAGATCCTTTTCCCACTAGACTCTTAAGCGATGCATTCTAGATCTTTTATTTCATCGATTTTTTAACCAAATCCAGGAAGTCCTGAAGAAAGCGGGCGTCTCTCTCCTTCCGTCTCATCTCACTGGGTTTCAAGGAACCTCCTCTTATATTTAAAATGAAGAGAGATTTAAACACTCATGTCCAGCTTTCATGGCTTCAGGGGATGAAGGAAGAGACGAAAGTGACTCTGTGTTTGAACTGAGGGGGTGGCCTTAAAACAACTGGCTTGTATTGCGATCGGACCGTCAGACAAGCAGAATCATTGTATCTAGGGGTGCCACATCCTGTGGCTGTCTGATCTCATGTCTATCGCAATCAGACAGTGACGGGCAAACGATCAGACTCCTTTAGGGCGTCAACATCTTGCTCTCCGCCCTGAGAGATGCTGTACATGTTTCGACTCTGAAATCAGACGGACATCTGGGTCTGATTAAGCCACTTCCTTTTTGAGTTTGTCACATGACCTACGGTGGGGGGAGTGGCCGGGCTGGGCCGGACTCTTGGCCCATAGCCGGCGTTTCGCTCGTTGTTTCTTCCTGTGTCATCTCCAAGTCGCGAGAGGACGTTGCGGAAAAACGATCGGTCGTGCCATGGACGAACCTGGGAACATGATACGGGGCTCGTCACCCCACTGTTGCAAAACCATGTGTCGGCTAACCAGCTGAAGTCAGAGCGAGTAGTCCGGGCTTGCGTACTGCACTCTGACAGGAGAGACTTATTCATTTCCCATGTGTCATAATATGTGAAGCGGGGAGAGTGAGTGTGAGCGTGTGCTGACTAACTGTGTCGAGACAGCACACAGGAACCTCACGCTGCTGTTCATCACTTTTGGACGTTCACTCATTCAGTCCCTGTTTTATTCATCATGCCATGAAGCTGACCAGCTCTCTCTCTTTAACTGCTCACCAAGAAATTCTGGAAATTCTAGAGTGAAACATTTCGATGAGCCAGCCTCGTCGAAGGGAGTGGGTGAAGCTGAGAATAGGTGTCTTACCCACATGCTCCCGCCTGGTTCTCCGAGCGGGAAAAACTTTGGGAACGTTCAAAGCCCAAGGGGGGATTCCCAAAAGCCAGCTGGCTTAACCCCCCCCCCCCCCCCCCCCCCTCTCTCTCTCTCTCTCTGCGCCTGGAATGATTTGTGAAACATGTGGGTTTCTCCAGCCTCTGCCCGAAACTCTTCCCCCAGAGTGAGGAACTGGTGGTGGACGGGGGGAGAATGCCTCTGGAGGTCGTCTTCTTCGGATCCGCCCCCTCCTTCTTCTTCGTCCCGCCTCTCCCACTTCCTGTGTGAGTGACAGGAGGAGCGAGGGCGTGTATGCTGTGGGCGTGCAGCAGGACTCTGGTGGAGATTGTGGGGTGGTGTTTCTTTCAGAGACAAACAGCCTGTGTTAAAACGTTCACGTGAGGCTTTTCCCACCCTTTGCTAATTAAAAAAAACAGACGCATTGCCCTGATTGAGGAGACAGGAGGATATTATCATGTTAGGATGCCTAATGATTGAGACTTATTACAGAGCTTTTTTAAAACTGTGTAAAAAGTAATGAAACGTTAGAAACGTTAGTTAGGTGGAGCAAAAATTTATCATAATTTCACAGTTTTCTCAGCTGGTTCAACAACCATTTTACAGAAACTGATTTCTGTTGATCATTAGAGTTGTCCTTACCTTGAACATATGTGTTCAACTACCTTCAGCAGCTGCCATGAGACTGACAGTTATACGCTCTGTCCAATAATCTGCCCTTAAATCGTTGTGATAAAGTGGTAAACACTATGCAATGCGTCAATGCATACTCAATCACAAACACTATAATGTAGAGTGACAGTCGCAATCAGGGTCTGTCGATACGAGATGTGAACTGTATATGCCCTTGCAAACACATGGGTTTGGGCAGATCCCACAGTCCTTTGGTCAGTCAAATGTTTAGAGCAACTGTGATCAGAGACAGAGGTTCTCTCTTTTACACATAAACCAATAGCAAGAGACTGCCTTCTCTTCTGGGTTGCATTTCACAAAGCCTTACTGAAGCAAAATGTATGACCATATCATCTGTCAGTAAAAACAAGACATTCACTGAAATGAATCTGCCACTAAGTCTGTATTTCTCTCAGTGTAATGACTAAGACTTATGGCTACACACATATACACACACACCAGTGATCACATTAGCAATTCAAAGGGTAATTGATCCAAATACCATGGACATGCACGTTTATTCACACAACATACACCAAGACCGATGAGCTCCTGCTCACACCTAAATTTAATCCCACAGACACAAAATCATGAAAGATGATGCACATTTGCAGTGTAGAAAACTTCATTATTACTTTCAATTGTGTGCAAAGTTAGCATACACATGTAAGACTAATGCTAACTTTACATGTTCTGATGGGATCTTTTGCCAGCATTCCAGCAACTGGCCTCAGGATAAACAGCTAAACTGAAGATTTACACGGGCTTGTTAAGCGAGTCTTTCCAAGGGGGATAAACATTTGCCTCAGATTTGGTCCTTATTTGTCTTTGTACTTGGATAGCTACAGGAAAGAGCAAGAGCACATAGCAATAGGTCAGTCTTTCTCTTTTTTCATAAACAAGAGTATGAGGCCTGCACTTCTTTGGGGTGACAGTTATGTTGCAGATTATTTTCACCGTCTATATTTTATGACAAAGACGTGGATATAGCTTATTTTTGCTTTATGACAGTGCATACCACCCCCACCCCCCTGCTAAGCTGTCGAGACCAACATTCAAAAATCCAGTCAAGAAGCAGCTTTACGGCGCCCAAAATGGACGCCACGCAGTATTCGTTTTCAGGTAGCCCGGGCCATTAATGCATTTAACATTCCTCAAATGAAATGCAGCACAGTGTTCCTCTGTAGCCACTCGGCATCTGGCTTGGCTCAAACGCGTGCCTTCCTCCACAGAGCGGACCTTGAACTGCCTCAAAGCCCCCTCCATCCTCTCTGGGGACCACTAGCATCTGGGTTTGTAGCATAGTGCTTTGACTGACCCCCATAGAGGGAACTTCCTGAAAAACCAGAAAGGCCAGTTTATTTTTTTCACTGTACTTTTCTTCCAAGGAGGAGGTTGGGGGGGGGGGGGGGTATATCCTTTTTGTCCTTTTCTGACCCCCCCCCTCACCAACACACAGTGAGTTCCCCCACCGCATCTACCACACCCTCTGACTTTCAGCTGACTTTCCGAATCCAGTTCGTACTTGCTGGAGGAACTGTTCACGATCGCTGAACATGGTGCGCCCAGTTGAAACAGATGAAAAGCATTCTGTCCATCATTTCCCATATGTGAATCTCTTCATTGCATTGTGGTATTATCTCTGTTTATATTGTATGTAATAGAATAGGCCTTCTCCGCCCCTGAATCAGTAACAGTTTAGACCTGCAGTAGAGTGTAGTGTGGGCTCAGTACACAGGAAGACTCAAGGAAGCGTTTTATTTTCCTTCCTACAACTGATAGTGGACCTTGGAGATTTGGGGCCGCCCTTCAAAACCGTGGGTTTGGGAAGCAGAAGTGGCCAGATTCGCAATGGATCCAGCGTAGAGCTTTCAAGGATATCTGAGTACCTTAGTAAAACAGCGGCTTCTTCTAAAGTTCCTTTTAGGTTCACTTAAAGATGGATTTGTGGAGCACGGTATGCTTTCTAACTTTACAGCTATGGTAGACAGCCGTGTTGCTCTGGTTTCCATTTTAAACAATAGGTGATTCAGTGCATAACACTGTAATTATGCTGAAAGGCCAGTTAGCGCCTTGTTTGCATTGTAAGAGTGAGTACGGTGTCCTCTGATTGGTGCAATAAGAGGCCAGTGGGTGATGTCATTGCAGGTAATGAGCACATTCCAGACATTTTGGTTTACATTGATGAGCAAAGTCAAGATGGCCAGCTTGTGAAGAAAAGTCCATCATATATATTTGGACCTCAAAAAAAAAAAAAAAAACCCAAAAAGACATTTTTTGAAGCACGTTGTGCTTCGAAAACACAAAGCTGACTGGTTTTACGTAACTGGTTTGTAGTTACATAGAAAGATATATATATAATATTATTATTGCTGTTGTTGAAGAGCTTTGCTGTACATTTTAAATGTGAATACAGTCTATTAGTAAAGAGAAATTCCAACCTTAATTCAGATCTTTTTGCAGAATTAATCCTTATGTATTTGGAATCACAATCAGTAATCTAATCTGATGAACAGCTGTCTAAGCTCAGAGACACACGTTCGTTTTGGCCTCCAGACAGGCTGCTAATAGCTACACAAAACAGCATTTATGCTTTCTGGACATTTTTACTGTGCTTAGATTTTCATTTATTCAGTAATTATTCTGTAGTAATCCTTTATTCAGGCCTCGAATCATTTTGTACAGTACTAAAGCCTTTCACAAGTCTTTTTCAAAACTGACTTACTAATCGTGTAACAATACTGGGGTATAACAATTATAAGCATGAAAGCGCAGTTTATATCTACTGACTGACCGCAGATATGTAAAGCTAACCAGCTCCAAATGCTAAGCCTTGTGGAATCCCAGCGTCCTCTCAAAAATGTTGACCTATCTTGAAGATATAAATCTCTGTGCATTAATCTCTGTAATGCAGGCAGCTTCAAAATCTATTTTACATAAACAGACCAGCCTGCAAAAATGAAATTTGATCCTTCACATTAGTGTGCTGTTAATTAACCAGTAATGGATATTTCCAGAATATCTGTTATGTCAACAGTATTAGGCAGTTTGCACCAGGTGACCTGAGGTGGTGGTGTGCGAGTTGTCCATTCCCAGGTCTAAACTCAGAGACTACCTCTGTAGTAAGACGTAAAATGCAGTGTGTTGTGGGACATTTAATAAATGTACTTTTGTATACTTTGTATACTGTGATTGTTTTTACAGTATAGCCAGCGAGACTCTGTTGTCTCAAGATATAAGTATTGACAACATACAGACCAATTACAGCATATAGCCTGTAACAATGGAAAGTGGCTTTATTAATACTTACAAAACAAAGAAATATAAAGATTAGTAGAGACAGCAGCTTTTGGTGTTTATTTTCAAAGACAAACCCCAGATATTTCATGACAAGGTCTAACTGGTTTTTGCCAGGTAGAATTACCCACTATTTCACTGGTCTTACCCAGTTCTCTGTAATTCGTGGTAGCATTTAACTCTAAATACTGTACAGCCCGGAGCGTGAAACGGTAACAGAGTTCTGTGTTATGCAGTCGGTGCAGTGGGGACTCCTGTCGATCCGCCACTCCTTACCTGAGCTGCCTTGGCGCGCGTCCAGGCGGATTGCTACATCGCGTGAAGGAAGCGAGCCAACGGGCTCGGCCTTTTTACGACATGCGCGCTCAATGCGCGGCACCTGTGGCCGTACCGACACCGTTACGGTTCGAGTCGAGTCAATACGGTGTCACGTTGTTGGAGCGGCAGGCGAGGCGGAATAAGCTCGTGGCTCCTTCGGTTCACCTTCGTGTGCCAACTCGTTAAATGAGACGTTATTATTGGACACGTCTCGTTAACATGGCACTTTAATATTTACGTGACTCATCTCCGCTTAGTTTAATGAGTTAAGTACCGCTCCGTTTTCTCCTCACAGCTGACGGAATGCTGCGCCATGCCAGTGGGAATGTAGTGTTATAAAGATCTCCCGTAGTGTGTGTGTGTGTGTGTGTGTGTGTGTGTGTGTGTGTGTGTGTGTGTGTGTGTGTGTGTGTGTGTGTCACCCCAGCTCTAAGAACGATATATGCAGTCTCAGACCAACACAGGAAATGAACAACTCTTTATCTCCTCTCTCAGATAACAACCAATAAACCCCTGTTTAGGGTTATTTTCTTGACGTATTGTGCGTAGGAGACTGAAGTTCTTGAGCCGGCGCTATAAAACGGCTCAGAAGAGAAAGTAACAAACCATACTACGCAAGGGGACGTCTTACCTTTGACCTCAGAGGAGAGGAGAGCCTTCTCGCCAGATTGTTTGAAACTCAGCTACATGCCCCTCAGCTAAATGCATGAATTGCCACTGTGGAACTGGAATATAGGTCGGAAGAATCACTGGCAACCTGTGTGGGAAGGTCTCTGAGCTCTAACCATCCGCAGTTAAGCTAATCAGTGATGTTGTATTTGCAGGCTTAAGTACAATTTTACTAACATGTGCTTGCGTGTGGAAACACTCTTCTGTTTTAACAGATATTTCTTTAGTTGGTTGTCACGTTTGATATGCTTCCCTTGTATTGTATTCTTTGTATTAATTTTATACTATGCATTTCTAGGCATGTATACTATACACACTCAAACATACAATACCTTGACCAAATTCACCATATCAACAGACTATGTGAACTGTCTATACGTTTGCATTGCTTTGATACCAGCAAGTATCTATAACTACTGCAGATTTTGCAGACATTTAGATACTATGTTCAAAACCCAATAACATTCTTATCACTGGATGGATTATGTTGCATTTAGACAGGTTATACTGACTTTATCAAAAAGTTAATTCAGTTCATTCAGTTTTTTGGCTTGTTTGTTTGTGTGTTCATGGCCGTGTTCCCTCAGTACACAAGCCGTCGAACTAGCACTGAAATGCACATGTACGCAGAGAAAACTCAGATGCAGTTGTAGTGATTATTTGCTATTACTGCAGTGCATTTGGAACATGGCCATCATTTCCAACACTTTCCAGGTGGGTTTTGTTTGTGCTCTGTTACATATTCAGTCTGATGTTAATGGAAATCTATGGCCAAAGAAAACATGCATGAAATTCTGTGCTGTTGACAGAATGGGTGTCAGATAGTGACAGGCAGACAGATTTGTGCAAATTGCTGTATACAGTGATTTGGCACGGCAGTCGTGCATTTGTTATTGATTGAATATATATGTTTCTTTTCTGAACTACAGTATATTGCACTGTGACAACAGATGACAAAAAGGTAAATCCCCTGCAGGACACTGCGGCTTCTGTGATTGGTTACTTTGTCGTGCATGGTTTTACACTTTACAGTAAGTATTGTTGTTCTGGGTTTCCTGCATGAATTCGTTTGCAGTTTACTGTAAACCTTTCTAAAGCTATGATATCTGTCATGAGACGTAATCTGACAGAGGGGAGGTTTCTTTAGCTGGCTAAACGGGAGCAGAAGGAAACACGCCGTTTGGGCATTTTGCAATGTTTTCAAGTAGCGTTTCAAAGTCCGCCGTTCACCGAGTGACGAAGCAGTCAACACATGGCAGAACACACATGTTACGGTTATGGCAGCATGGGTCACCTTTGGCTGAAATATGAAGCGTTTTGGTGGTTGACGTGCTTGTCGCAGTAAAAAGTTTTTTGTAAAAAGGTTCAATAAACATCCTGTGTGAAGAGCTTTGGAGATTTCACACTCCATTGAGTGTGAAAACCACTGTGTTAAAACTGAAAACGAATGCTTAATGATCAAGTGCTACAAGTATACACTTTCTTTTACTGGCAAGCCTTTCTTTTCTTCTGTCTGTACACACACCTGGTGTAAAATTGATACGTCACACGGGAATGACAAAGAAGCAACAGTGACCCTTCTGTTTGGCCCACTGTTTCTCCACCCACAGGTACCAGATCTGATTTGTTTGGTTTAGTTTTGCATGGAGGAGCGACGATGCATAGAGGAGTGTGAGGTGGCAGCGATGAAGGCTAGGGAGGGGCCTTGTGTTTGTTTACACCTGCATTCTTTTCATTCATTTGGTTTAATGTGCGTGTGTGCAAGTGCACGTGTGCATGCACGCATGTATGTGTGTGTGTGTGTGTGTGCAAGTGCACATGTGCACGTGTGTGTGTGAGCGTGTGTGTGTGTGTGTGTGTGTGTGTGTGTGTGTGTGTGTGTGTGTGTTTGAGTGTGTGTGCATGTGCATATGAGTTTGTGTGTGTGTGTGTTTAAGACAGACCACACTCTTGCCTCATCTTAAATGAACCACAGAAAAACCCAGACAACCTATTTACACAGCAATTCTTCACGGGAAAAAAGCACTTGGGTTTTAGTTTCGGTAAGAATACCTAAATAATCACTTCTCTCTGAACCCAGTGCTCAAATCATCTTGTTGTCAACCTCTCACTATTATAGCTTATGAGCTCCAATGAAGCATAGCTCACTGACTCTGTAATAAGCTCCTTCTTATTGTGTGGTCAAGAACAAACTTGTCAAGGAATGCAGCCTAACAGACTTCACCAGAAAACTCCCTGCAGCAGAAATCTCCCCCTTTTCAACATGTTTGTCTTGACAGTAGCCATTAAAAGTGCAAATGAACGCTTGCTACTCAACAGAAAGGCTGCCGAATGTTCAGATATAGCGACCTTTCCGTGTGTTAGCAGACGAACGCACGTAGACCTGTCGAGAAACCTTACTAGGATTTACTCTTAAGTCTTAGTCTAAAATTGATAAAGCTCCCAGCTACCTCTCTGAGAGCGATAGCACCCAAAGATAGCGTTGATTCTGCCACTCACACGTCGTTTTCATGTCAGGTCTTTAGACACACACCTCTGCATCCACACACAGTGCTGCTTCAAATGCCTCCTACCTTCATCAAGGTCTTCATCAAAGACTAACAGACCCAGTGTGAAACATGGGGGGGGTTCTGCTTCACTAGAGCCAGAAACTGACAGGTTAGCGCAGTGGGAGGCCATTACGGGGAGGTTTCATTTTCACCCACTGGCAGAGGCAGAAAGGCTTTCATCATTGTTTTTTTGTTTTGTTTGTCACGTTGGGTGTGCCCTATATCTGACTTCACCTTCACTTACCTCTGCTACCATTTCAATACGGATTTCCACAAATTGCTTTGTCTTTGTAATTGATTGCAATTATTTTTCTATTTAGAAAGATGTGAAGCATACCATTCATTTGAGTTCCAGTTATATTCAACGCTCTTAGTTGATGTCTTTTATATAATGTTAAAATAATGATCTGACACAACTGTTCTTGTCTTCCCTAGACGGCCCTCTTGAGAGACTCTCCCAAGGCTGTCCTCGGGTTGTATCATTGTTGGGGTGGGGGGGGGGGGGGTATTTTTGGAATGGATGTAATTTGTTATAACATAAACATGGGAAGGCAATGTAGTTGGAGCTCAAAATTTCAGTTTCTGTCTGTTCATTTGTCTGCCGATTTTCAGAACTACTGAATCACAGAACTACTGATTCACAGGCCAGTGCTCTCTAACTGCGGCTTATCATTAACAGTGCAGCCATTATCAACAACTCTTTGGCTCTGTTCGAAATAGACTACTACATACTGGATACTGCATACTGGACTCAGTATATACTGGATACTGCATACTGGTCCTCGTAGTAGTATGCAGTATAGTTTCCAGTATGCGACAAAAGCAAAGCATACTACAGGGTCACGTGATCGTAGCGTTGCATGATGGGATGCAGTACACCACGAAGATAGCTCTGTTCGCGTACTGGAATATTTTGCGGAAGTAGTAGGTCATCCGGGTATGTTTCACGTACTGGAAAATTTCATTTTGGTCACATACTGCATACGGCATACTGATTTGGGGCTCGATCAGTATGCCAGTAGTATGTAGTAGGCTATTTCGAACACAGCCCTTGTTTTTTGCAGTATTGCCTTTTTAGTTCTGTTTTAATTAGAATTGGCTGCATTAGACCACAGGCATGTGTTATATAAGGCAGCTATTTTGCCACCTCGAAATCCTTGTTTTTTTCTGTTTCTATGCTGCCTTTTCTTGGTTTTCTGCTGTCGTTTCTCCCACTTCATCCCCATTCCAGAGGATTTATGATTATATGTCCACATGCACAGTTCAAGATCAGCCAGATGATTTGAGGGAGGAGCTTCTCTGGTTCTAATCAAAAAACAAGACAAAGAGAGAGAGAGAGACAGAGAAAGAGAGAAATGGAGGGAGTCTGGGGGATATATATAGAGAAGAAAGAAGATAGAGAGAGAGAACAAGAGAGTGAGCGCGAGAGAGTTCACCAGACTCTCAGAATCTTGGAGCAAGCGTTATTTATTGGACCATGTGGTTGACATATTCCTGTTATGGCCCGGAAGGAGCCACCATCACTGGCTAAAATGTTTTAATATCCTACCATATAATATTACATCAGCGGTGACAATGTCTTGTGTGGACTGTGTGGACAGGATGATGAGAGGACGGACCGGTTACTTATATCTCATCATCTCTCTCTCTCTCTCTCTCTCTCTCTCTCTCTCTCTCTCTCTCTCTCCCCTCAGTATGTCAGGGGGGGAACATCAGGCTGAATCTGCTGAACAATGTGGACGAACACTACCAAAAAATGGTGAAGATGTACAGCAACTGCACTGTGATTCTGGAGAATCTAGAGATCGCGTACACCACCAGCAAGCACGACCTGTCCTTTCTCGAGGTACACACTTGGCAAGACACAAGAGACCCCCCCCTCCTAAAAAAAAAAATGTAATAAATAGTGGTGGGACTTTAACGCGTTAATTTCGATTAATTAATTACAGGAAAATTAACGCACTAAAAAAATTAACGCATTTTAACGCATTTAACGGACGAGACACTTTTGCACCGTGGAATGTTTCTCAGTGCGCGAGTTCCGGGCATACAGATTATATGGACGCACAATAAGATCATGATGGAGATGACTGAAGAGGCTACGCTGGTGGATGGGAAATTTAAATATAAGAAACTTCCAGATGGAAGTACAAACAAAAATAGTGTTATTTGCACTTTATGTAGGAAGGAGTTCGCTTATCACAGGAGCACTTCCACCCTTCGTTACCACACCAACGCAAAACATGTTGGGGCTAAAGCTGGGGGTACACTACGATATTTTAAATCGTGTACTCAGCTCCAGCTCAAACTGTACGACTAAATCGCAGGGAGAGTCGGCTCATGAAGCTGCTTCAACAGTGCGATACTCTCACGAGGAGCGATTTGAATTTCAAACATGTTTGATGTTCTTGCGTCGCTGCGATTTCTGATCGGGAGTTGGTCGTGAGGTGTGAATCGTTCCTCGTTTACCTGTGTAAACTATAGGTATGCACGACAC
This sequence comes from Brachyhypopomus gauderio, assembly GCF_052324685.1. Lineage (NCBI taxonomy): Eukaryota > Metazoa > Chordata > Actinopteri > Gymnotiformes > Hypopomidae > Brachyhypopomus > Brachyhypopomus gauderio. The sequence continues at coordinate 4,417,538 of NC_135229.1, read as the reverse complement.
GCGATTGAGCCGAAACGAGTGAAAAATCGGCTGAAAATTGGCCAAAAATCGCACAGTGTACGCCCAGCTTAACGCGCAGGTCAGTAATGGTAACTTAGCTGCTAAATGTATTCCTAGTACGATAGGGTGACCAAACGTCCGTAATTCACATCCTGTGAGGAAACGTCCTGGTTTTTAAATTACCTTCATTGGACCATTAAGACTGGATTAAACTTTTGCGAATGGCGCGCGACTCCGCACGCGTTTATACATGACGCGTCACATTATTTGTGTTGTCCGCTCCCTGTGGTCGAAGATAAATGCTTACAAGAAGCGCTGCGAATTGCGTCAACTGATGCAAGTTACGAACTACCGTCCAGGGGTGAGTTTCCCAAAACGTTCTTAGCGCCAAGTACTTCTTAACCTCGTACGTAAGAACGTTTTGGGAAACTCACCCCAGAAAGACAATGTCGAAGAAAATCCAGCAGCTGTATGATGAGGAAAGAATTAAAACAGGTTATTGTGAAGACTGCCACAAATGTGGCTCTGACTGGGGATCACTGGACCTCTGTTAGCAACAAGAATGATCTTGGTGTGACAGCTCATATTATAGATGATGAATCTATAGATGATGAAGATCCAGTCATTTGCTTTGAGCATGCAGAAGACCACTTCTAGGCACTATGGAGATGCCTGTGGCAGAGGCCTGGGAAATTAAAGAAAGTCTACCATCTAAAATGGTATTAAAAACATCTTCTGATTTACTTCAATTCTTCCAATATCCTGAGCAAAACTCCCTAAATTAAACAACATTTTTGGTCAGAATTTCCAATGTTCTGAACTGTTTTCTGCACACTACACATATATTGGTCTTCGTAGTAGACTGGTGGAAAAATAAACAAGATGTTGAAGTTTATGATTATGTTCATTGATTCATTCATCATTCAAACTTAAATGAATATTTCTCATGTTAAATACTGAAATGCGATTAAAATGCGATTAATTTCGATTAATTAATTACAAAGCTTCCGATTAATTCGATTAATTTTTTTGATCGCGTCCCACCCCTAGTAATAAAATAAAATGATAAAATGAAGATTTTGTCAGTTGTTCCCTTTGGAAATTATTGTGTGTGCATTCTTTTTGAGTTTAGAAACGAGTTAATCAGTTAAATTGGAAACTTGTTTCAGTTCAATGCTTAAGCAGTTTATTAACATAAAATGCATCAGATTTGAACTTCAGATCTCACGCTTTTTATTTATTTATCTATCGGGTGATCCAACTGGTACAGACACGTTTTCCTTTGCCCACTTCTAGACCATAGAAGAGGTCGGAGGTTACGTCCTGATAGGTCTCAACAAAGCACCTCGTATCCCACTGGTCAACCTGCGCATCATCCGTGGCCACACGCTGTATGACAACGCCTTCGCTCTGGCCGTGCTGTCCAACTACAACATGACCGTTGGCAAAGGCACCAGGCACCTGCCTCTCACCAGCCTCAACGGTAGGCCTGTACTTTGGCTCCCCGCGTTGTATGCCCTTTGACCTGTGACCTCAGACTTTAGGCAGAACTCTTTTTCCTAAACGTTTTCCTGAATGTAACAGTAACTGTTCTGGTCATCCCGTACGACGTGAATCCGAGGACCCTAAATCTACGTGTGAATTTCTTCTTCTAAAGAAATCCTCAGAGGAGGAGTGAAGTTTGCCAACAACCGTTATTTGTGTAATGTGGACACCATCCAGTGGGCTGACATCGTGAACACGAAAAACAAGCCTGTAATAATCAAGCAAGAGCCCAACACCAACAAATATTGTGAGTAGCCCCGTCTGCCTAGATTACCGCTATACCTAGACTGTATCGCTAGCTCATATCACGCAACGTTTCATCCTAAAATCATCTGTTTCCTGAAGCCGTTTGTCAATGCTGTGACACCAGCGAGCTGTGGCTCTTTCTCCCTTTGCAGGCATGTCACAGAAGTGTGATCGGGCCTGCTACAACGGCTCCTGTTGGGCTCCTGGTCCGGAGAACTGCCAGAAGTGTGAGTAACGTTCATTTGGAGGAGGGGGCTTCTTAAACGTAACGCTTCCAACGTGCCATGGCTCAAAAGTCCAGCGAAAAAACTTTTGCGAGAAGAAAAGGAAAAAAGCATTCAGAAACCAAACGTTTGCTCCGAAACTCCGCGAGTCCGTTTCAAAACGTGCTCGTCCTTTTGCAGACACGAAGCTGACCTGTGCGGAGCAGTGCTCGGGACGCTGCAAGGGCCCCAAACCCAGCGACTGCTGCAACGAACACTGTGCCGCCGGCTGCACGGGACCCCGGCCCACAGACTGCCTGGTGAGGATATGTAAAACCACACCCCCCCCCCCTCTGGAGTTTCAGGGCCGTCCTGTACGTCCTGTCTTAAGCATGCACGCAGCATTGGCCCTTTGAAATACTCACACATTAGAATTCTGCAGTACACACATCCCACACGCATGACCTGCTGGGTAGTATAATTACTGTATGCTATTAACTCCATGGGTCTTATAATGAATGATGGAAATCCCATGATCCAACAATCTTTTATAAATGACTTTGCTTTAAAAAAGCCAATTTTTTATTGTTTATTGTTTAATTATGACACACCAAGGGTCCAAGGGTTTGTATTTAATATATTGCAAGATGTCGTAACACATTCGCAACATGCAGCAGTATAATCACATAATAAATATGGTATATTTTGGCATATCAGGTTCCCATCTTGCGGATGTGGGATTTATGTCATTTATGTCACGCAGTGTTTATATCTGTAGTGTCTGTGCCGGCTGCTGGTGAACTATGACCTCTGCGTGTCAGAGGTGACCGCAGGAAGCATCTGATCGCTGTGCCTCCTGTCACCTCTGCGTTCTGTGGTACAACGTGACAAAATAGCACCACGCTAAGCATCTTCAGTGGTGGAATGAAAACGCAGCGACCTCGTATATCTGAGCGCGCACACACATCTTTGTCATCGTTCAGACGTAGCTGGCACTATGATTCAGTGGGGGCCTGGTAATCCTCGTGCAAAGGCAAGCTCGTAGCTCCTCTGCTGATGGTGCGCAGTGGATTTGCATTCTGCTGTGTGAGCACACGTGCGTGCACACGTGATCTCAGTAGAGTATTCTTCATCAGTGAGCAGAGAGAGTAAAAATGAAAACCCTACGGAGTCACTGTGTCAGGCTCTAAGCACAGATGTGGGGGGAGAACCTTTGGTGCACTGGAAAAATGCAATGTTATCAGAACTTTGTGTGTGTGTGTGTGTGTGTGTGTCTGTGCAGGCCTGCAGGGACTTTCAAGATGAAGGAACATGCAAAGACACATGTCCATCTCTCATGCGCTACGACGCAAACTCCCACCAGTTGGTCCCCAGCCTGGACGGGAAGTACAACTTCGGGGCTACGTGCGTGAAGAACTGCCCGCGTAAGTTCCGCGTCAGCTCTTGTGCCGACTTCCATCCGCAGCCGTCAGACTTGGCACGTCGTGTCTTTTTGGGTCTCCTTACCAATGATGGCACGAGCTCCCCAAGATACACACAGTCGACACGTTCTGCTGAATGACAACAGACGATCCGTAAAAGCTGAGCCGTCGCAGTTTAGCGTCGCAACGTGTTCGTCGTCTGAAGCCGTGGCCTGACGCTGCACACGCCTCTACGATATAACACCCTAGTTAAAATGTGAACATCCCCAACCAAACCAGAGGCAATCATTGAATCCCGAGTCGTGAGGGCGCATCGCTTTTCACACCTCTCCTGGTTTCTCAGTAACACCTTCTCCCAAGGGCGGACTGCCGCTCACGTCAATGAGTCACCGTTTCTCACATGGCTGGTAACTGTGTGGTTCGTGCCTCGTGGCTGACTGGTACTGTTCTGCGGCCGTGTTCCAGACAACTACGTGGTGTCGGACCACGGAGCGTGCGTCAGATCCTGCAGTCCCGGAACCTACGAGGTGGACAAGGACGGTGCGAGGAAGTGCACGGAGTGTAACGGGCTATGTCCGAAAGGTAACGTTTTTGGCATAAACGCATTTTGTCGTCGTATTACGTTAAAAGCGTCAAAGAGCAGATCTCCGTAGCTTATGCGAGTGAAATTAATCTATAATTCACGTTTTGTCTTTTTTCTAGTGTGCTCAGGGCTCGGTGTGGGGAATATGTCGGGCATTCTGTCAATCAATGCCAGCAACATTGATTCGTTTGAGAACTGCACAACGATCAACGGAGATGTATTGATCCTGAAAACAACGTTCGAAGGGTGCGGACAGAGGCGGTCTTTGCATAGAGGCGTGGCTAGGCAACTGCCTTGGGCCCCTCCCACTGCAGCCCACTGTAGGGGCCCCCTGATTAGTTGACTTATTTCTCGCATATTAATGTTGATGGGCCCCCTAGCTAAATTCGCCTTGAGCCCCCAAATTGCTAAGTCCGCCACTGGGTGCGGAGTTACCGTTCATATTAAAAACAACAGTGCGAGATTAAACACTTTGTAGGGATTCCACTGTGTTTGCTTACAGTAATATCAAAAACACATTTATTTTTTTGCTAAATCATCTGAACGTGAAATTCCAATTGTCAGTCATCAGTAAAGTCTTAATCGTTTAACTCATTTTGACAGAAATGAGTTAAGGTCTGAAAATAACCAAACAGATGTCTGCTGATTGATTTATTATTGCACTTTTTTATTATAGGGATGGATACACGAAAACACCAAAGATGGCTCCTAGCAAACTCAGCGTCTTCGAGACAGTCAAAGAAATCACGGGTTAGTCCAGCGTTGTGCATCTCTGTACTGTAACTGGGGGGAGGGTGGTGTGTAGTCCAGTCCTGCAGGTCCACAGCACACACTGTGCACTTTGGTGCTTCCCCAAGTGATTAGTGCCATCAGATCCTTCCTAATCCCATAATGAGGTGAATCAGCAGGAAATGTGCTGAACTGTGTGAAGGCGCAGGGCTGTAATTAACACGGCTATTCCGTGGTTTATGAGTAAATCATGCCTTATTATTTCCAGCCAACTTAGATATATATTTTTTAGATGTCTCTGTCCATTAAGAGATACATGTATACAAGAACAACATCGCGTTAAAAACATTCTGTCCGCACACGTGACACACCCTTTGCACTTCTGAATTCACAGGGGCTCTGGTGATTCAGTACTGGCCGCAAAATATGTCCTCTCTCAGCCCGTTCGAAAACCTGGAAGTGATCCGCGGAAGGACAAAGTACCAGTGAGTGTCCGTCCAGCAAGATTTTTTTTCTTAAGTTAACTTTAATATGAAAAAACCTTGGGGGGCGACTCTTCCTCATTCTTCCTCCCTCCTCTCTCCTCCTCTCCCTCGTCTGCCAGCGGCACGGTCAGCCTCGGGGTGAACCAGATCTCCATCAACTACCTGGCCCTGCGCTCTCTGCGTGAGATCAGCGACGGGGACGTGTTCCTCATGAACAACCCAAACCTCTGCTACACCAGTGCCGAGCACTGGAAGCTCCTCTTTAAATCGGACAAGCAGGTCATAAGGTCCATGAAGAACGCCGAGGCAGAGACCTGTGGTAATGTAGCACCGCACCACACCACACAACTCTAGTGCCACACATGTCGGGAAGCATTCTGAAGGCCCTCCCTCCCTCTCTCTCTCTTCCCCTCCCTCCCTCTCTCTCTCCCTCCCTCCCTCCCTCTCTCGCGCTCTCTCCTTCCCTCCCTCCCTCCCTCTCTCGCGCTCTCTCCTTCCCTCCCTCCCTCCCTCCCTCTCTCTCCTTCCCTCCCTCCCTCTCTCTCTCTCTCCTTCCCTCCCTGCCTCTCTCTCTCCCTCCCTCCCTCCCTCCCTCCCTCCCTCTCTCTCTCTCTCCCTGTCTCCTTCCCTCCCTCCCTCTCTCTCTCTCTCTCTCTCCCTCTCTCTCTCCTTCCCTCCCTCTCTCTCTCTCTCCCTCCCTGTCTCTCTCTTCCTCCTTCTCTCTCCCTCCATCCCTCTCTCTCCCTCCATCTCTCTTCCTCCTTCTCTCTCTCTCTCCCTCACTGTCTCCCTCCATCTCTCTGTCTCCCTCGCTCTGTCTCCCTCCCTTCCTCCCTCCCTATCTCCATCTCTCTCTCCCTTACTGTCCCCCCCTCTCTCTCTCTCTTTCTCCTTCTCTCTCTTCTATCCATGCAGCCCAACAGAACCGCACCTGTGATGACATGTGCACGTCCGACGGCTGCTGGGGTCCCGGCCCGACCATGTGCTTCCACTGCAAGCACCGTAGCCGGAGAAGAAGCTGTGTAGCTTCCTGCAACCTCCTGGAGGGGTGAGCGAGACCGGGACCAGGACCGCCCCACACGCCCACATAGAGGGGATTCTTAATCACACGCGCCTTATTAAGAGGTGTGTTCTGTGGTGAAAAAGTTGCTTTCCCCCCATAGACAGCCCCGAGAATTTGAGGTCAACAATACATGCGTGGAGTGCAACCCGGAGTGCAAGCCTCTTAATGGGACCCAAACCTGCACAGGACCTGTGAGTGCATCAAACCATCCCTTCATCACCTTCAAATCTGTCCACTTTATGTAGTGCCCTAGATTGGGCATGGAAGTTTAATAAGCTTTAAGTACACTATGCAGTGCACAATATGTCAAACAGGGAGCCATTTGGGATTCGGCCAAAGCCATTAGTCTCAGGCTAGCCAGTATCAGTATGCCCATGTTGTTAGGATAAACAAAAACGACCGTGTATCTATCCAACTGTGCAATCAACACCATACAATGTAGACTAGTACGCAGTATTTTCTTTCTCTGCTTTTTGGGAAAACCACTAAGGTGTTTAGCATAAAATGGCACTGTCCCCGAGCCTTGTGGGTAACGGAACGGGTTGGCAGGCCTGAAAACAGTACGAGTAAACGGTTGGCACCTCTCGATCCAGGGCCCCGACGGGTGCGTGGAGTGCGCCAGCGTCCGAGACGGCCCCCACTGTGTGGCCCGCTGCCCGCAGGGCATGCCCGGGGAGAACGACACGTCCGTGTGGAAGTATCCAGACAGCGCTGGAGTGTGCCAGCTATGCCACCACAACTGCACCCTGGGGTGAGAGCGCCGCCCTCCTGGACAAATTCGGAACAGCCGGGCTCGGATTATACGCCATCACTCCTACACACTTTGAATGATTTGTGTCTGGTTTTGCAATAACTTCTTAAAATACATTTGTAGGTGCGTTGGGCCAGATCTGGAACACTGCAAAGATACAAGGTGGGTTTTAGAAATAAGTCATGGAGCCATGCAGTCTACCCCCATCTGAGTACAAGAATACAATTGTACACTTTTTCCTCTGTATTCTACAAATTATACTGAAAATGAATCAAGGGAGTGGCGTTCATGCTCACCGCCGTCTCTCCGCTTGCTGTGGTTCCGTTTCCGCGAGTTCCTTCCCACGCACTCTCCCCTCTCGTCTCTCAGACCCTCGGCCATTTCCATGATCGCCGCCAGTGTGGTAGGCGGTCTCCTCGCCTTCGTCATCCTCAGCCTGGCCGTGACCGTGGTGATCAGGAGGCGGAGCATCAAGAGGAAGAGAACCATGCGGAGACTTCTCCAGGAGAGACAGGTACGCTGTCCGGCCAACGTGGAACCCCGGAGGGCCTTCGAAAAAAACCTGTTAGCCCCGTAGTCGCGCTGACGACTGCTGACACAGATAAAAAAAGAGCCGTAACGGTGCCGGGGGGAGGAAGGGGCAGTTGTAGGAGGGATGTGCCCCTCGCTGGGGCTTTAGAGGTGCTTTCCTGACAGGAAGTGTGTGTCTCTGCAGTTAGTGGAGCCGCTCACCCCCAGCGGAGAAGAACCCAATCAAGCTCTTCTGCGCATCCTCAAAGAAACCGAGTTCAAGAAGATCAAAGTGCTCGGGTCCGGGGCTTTTGGCACCGTGTACAAGGTGACTAGCCTGTTTATCTAAGTAACCAGTCCTAGAACAACAACTCAACTGAATGTATTTGAATGTATTTGAATATGTATTTGAGCATTTGTTATTAAACACATTTATTATTCCTTTGTGAGACACTGAACAGTGAACATTTTATTTCGGTTTGAGATCTTTTTTTACTTCTAGGACAGCCATCTTCGTTTCAGATGGTGGAAGTGAATTTCATGGTCCACCCACTGGGTGCTGTGAGGAAATCTGGTGATGATGTGAATCTTTTCATGCAGGGCTTATGGGTCCCAGAAGGGGAAGACGTGAAGATCCCCGTCGCCATAAAAGTTTTGCGAGAGGCCACATCCCCAAAAGCTAACAAAGAGATCTTGGATGTGAGTTGAAAAATATTTGAAATCGTAATCACTACAATATGGATCGGATCATAATCATTGTTCTTTGTCTCTAGTGATTTCCTGCTGTCTGTGCTAAAAATGTCCTGTCAAAATTTGGCCTTGATTAGCAATTCATGAGACCCAGACAAATAGTGTATGTAGCATCAGCTATGTTAGTGGGAAGTTATGCCACTGGTACACTGAAAACATGTCAGACTTATCTTGATATTTGCCATCTGTGTACAGAATGTACTGCTTTGTGAATCATTAACCACGTCACTGCTTATCGTCTGGACAGAGCAGTGTTCACTGGCCTGTTTCATTTGCCACCAGTTCAGCTTCCGGCCAGCAGTGCGGACTTGACTTTTCTCCTGCGTGACCACGCCCTCATCAGCTGGTGGCCATAAACTAACCAATCAGGTGTGGCGTTGCTGGAGGAGACGTTACGCTCTGCAGTACTGAGAATGTTCGATACTGCAGACTGCAGCCTTTGGCGTTTCGTACATCGTTTATTCTGAGGCTTCCCTTTCTACAGTGCCATTTTAAACACATGGCCATCTCCGTGTTCATTTCAGGAGTTTTAACTAAACAAATAGGAAAAGTGCATAAAGTCTCTTACCAAGTAAAAAAGAAAGTTTTTTTTTTTTAAGCAGATCGCTTTAAGGACTAAAAAGTGCTTGTATTACATATAGTATCCTACTTAAGTAAAAGGTGTTATTTCCTATGTGAAGTTGTTGCAAGGATTATTGGAAAACAACACAAACGTTTGCATATAAAAGCAGCGCTCCATGTGGTAGGACACGCTGGAATGTGAATGTCTGCTCCTTTAGAAGAGTGCTCTCACACTTGGAGAGAAAAGGTCCTTACTCAACATTAAGAAGCGGAAGAAACTCTCCTTTGATTGAGAAAATCTGTTTTTAGTTATAGCTTCAAAGTGAGGGTTACTCTGAAGATAACTCGAGTTATGTAAACATGGATGCTTTTGACTAGAAATAAACAAACACTTCAAGGGGAATAGTCTTGTAAATATTTTATGGATGTGCTCCATGAAGAAACATCTGAAATCTACTCCCATTTGGCCTAACAGAATACATATCAATCCCCCACCCACCCTCCTCCAGACACAGTCTCTTTATTCTTCAAGTTCGTGTCCACTACTAGAGGCCTGGGACATTCTCCCAGATTGGGGGACATGGCTTCTAGTTCTACGATTACCACAGAAACTGCTGCCCTCGCTATTCCTCCACCTTTTTGTGGTCGTAGATTCTGGGGGTGCTATCATTTGGGATCGCTACGTCTACCGCCGACACCCTCCTCTGCTGTTTGTCCATCACTGCCACGTCCGGTTTGAATCCGGAGGTCCCACGGGATCTTAGTTTAGCTCAATCTCCACCGCCATCGCTGATGAGAGCTGAAGGTGTGCTGAGAGAAAAAGAGAGATGGAGATATAAAAATGACAGTGAGGTACAAACAGGATGTTTCAGAGGTCCTTCATCAGCTGTGCAAGCACGTGCCTGGTGTTTTAGGTTAATATTATATTACTTTTCAACCGATATTAATTTTGGTCGTCTTTGTGGTAATGAACCAAGGCTTCTCAGTCGATTCGTATTCTGTTTGAAGTTTGACAGCACCTCAAGTGGGTGTGAACCCAATGTTTCTCAATCCAGGCCTAACAAACCACCACAGGGATCTCAGTCGTGCTCAATCCCGGCTCTCAAGAGGCTGGAAGCAAAGTATTAAAAGCTCTAAATACAGATATACTGGAAGGTAGAGACCCACAATGAACCATCCAGTAGGCGTCCCGGTCTGGGCTGAGAAACACTGCCTCATCTCCCAGTCAGGACGCGATGCATCTTGGGTTATAATAACCAACTCGGAATGCAAGCTTCATGATAGCAGACATTTGTTTCAAGGTCATAAAAAGGTTCTCACATTTTTCCAGGTTCCCTCCTTTGGTGCAAATTACTGGGTTGCACAATTGTTCTGTTAACAACCGGTTTTTCCCCCCATAATAACGAGACCACACCTGAACAGGGCCCTGGTCGCTGCGGGCATTATTATCAGCAAGCAAACACCGTGCCAGCTTGTAATCATTCGAACATCGCTACTGTATTTATTCCTTCAGGAAGCTTACGTGATGGCCAGCGTGGATCACCCCCATGTGTGTCGTCTGCTGGGGATATGTCTGACCTCCACCGTGCAGCTGGTAACCCAGCTCATGCCTTTCGGCTGCCTGCTCGACTACGTCAAGGAAAACAAGGACAACATCGGCTCTCAGCACCTCCTCAACTGGTGTGTTCAGATCGCCAAGGTAAGACGGGGCTTCCATCTTGGCCAATCAGCCAACCAGCCAACCATTTAGGTGGATTTTAAGATCCAATTAAGACCTGAGCGTGTGGGCCTGCCCAAATTCATCATCACGCGCGTATTTAATGGAAGTGGGTGAAGGGTTGCCGGTTAAATGACGAATTGTATATCTTTAAAATATGAATGATTTAATAACTCCCTTGTGGATTAATAAGGAACGATTCCCAGAAAAGATCGGTCCAACGAGTTGCAGACGTTCACAGAAATCCCCCGGCTACTGTACTGGCTTCTTGCTCACGGAGTGTAAACAGAGCAAACGTTGCTTCGGTCCACGAAGAGCTATAAAAGAAAAGTGGTTATCACGGCAGGGAGACGCATCATCAGCTCCGGGCCTGGTCCTGCTGTCCTGCACTTTCTTGTGCTGAGTGTTATCTTCCAAATGATGCGCTGTGATACATTCTAATTAAGATTCAAGAGAAGGCAGCCAAAAAAAAAAAAAAAAAAAAAACTAAATGAATTGCCCGTGTTTGTCATATTTCCCGGACGGTCTTCAGAATGAATTATATTTCCCCCGCGCTTTGCGCATCTTAAATGAGATGATCGGAAGACTCCGGCAGAAATGAGGCGCGTGTCACGCACCATTATGTTTTCAAATATTTGGAAATGTAACTTTCGAGTATGCAGTGCGCTGGGCAAAACAACTTACCATTAATCATAATTTCAATTAATCATCCAAGTTTGTGATAACGTGCAACGCATTTTCAAACGAATGTAATTTGAACAAATAATACATTTCAATAACAAAAGCAACTGTTCCTGTTCACCATCTGTCCCTCTTTACATTCTGAGGAACCTGCCTTGTGTTTTACTGTCTCCATCAGGGTATGAACTATTTAGAAGAGCGCCACCTAGTGCACAGGGATTTGGCTGCACGTAACGTGCTGGTGAAGACCCCTCAGCACGTGAAGATCACCGACTTTGGCCTGGCCAAACTTCTCAGTGCTGATGAGAAAGAGTACCACGCAGAGGGTGGGAAGGTTGGTCTCTAACCGCTGTTGAACGCTGTGTATAGGACTCTGGGTGTTGTAGTCCTTAAGTTCTGCCATTCTGCAGTTCTTTTACAATATATTCATGAAAAGGGTCGCTGTGGTAACACAAGTTTCTTCTGTTTTTAGGTGCCAATAAAATGGATGGCTCTCGAATCCATCCTTCACAGGAAGTACACACATCAAAGTGATGTTTGGAGTTATGGTAATTGCATCTCTGTGCGGCATAATAAGGAAGTATGCTGCCAGTTTGTGTTTTCAAGAAGTGCAGTAGTACGTGGTAGATTTCAGAGAACACTAAATGTAAAGACTCAAGCTAAACATGACTAGTGAATCATGCTAACATGGCAATACACAGATGCTAGTGAGTAGCTGCCTGTAAACATGCAGTCAGTTAGCATCACGCTCATCTGGCAACTCATTGGTTCCTGTCACCATGAGCAGAATGTCCGTTTGGACTGAGTTACTCCATTAACGTCTGCTCCTGTAGGTGTGACCGTTTGGGAGCTGACGACGTTCGGCACAAAGCCTTACGATGGGATACCTGCCAGTGAAATCGCCGGAGTTCTGGAGAAAGGAGAGAGACTTCCTCAACCCCCAATCTGCACCATCGATGTCTACATGATCATGGTCAAATGTACGTGTGCAGACACATTTAAACCGTGCTGGATTATCACCCGCCGCGCGTATGGTTTCTTCATCCTCACCGTTTGTCGTAATATTGACTGTGATCACCTCAGGCTGGATGATAGACGCAGACAGCAGGCCTCGCTTCAGAGAGCTCGTTGCAGAGTTTTCCAAGATGGCACGAGATCCGACACGCTATCTAGTCATTCAGGTGAGACGAGAAGGAGCCCCGCGCGTATTTTAACGATTATACAACACCATCATTTTAGTTTTCCTCATATGATCCGTGTAAAATGACGATTCGGTGGTTAGAACTCTCAAACTGGTTTAGTTCCTCGTGTAAGTACAGCGTTTACCTCGGGTAAACCGGAGCAGACCCGGTTCTGAACGGATCTCCTGTTCCGCTCCCGCGCAGGGTGACGACCGGATGCACCTGCCCAGCCCGTCCGACTCCAAGTTCTACCGCAGCCTGACGGGCAGTCTGGACCTGGACGAGGCCGTAGACGCCGACGAGTACCTGGTGCCCAGCCACGGTTTCTTCAGCAGTCCCAGCACCTCCCGCACACACCTGCTGCACTCTGTGGTGAGAACCGCACACACAAACACAGCCATAAAAAAAACCGCACTGCAATCGCAACTCAGGGGCACAAACGGGCCGTTGAGGACAAGCATGCGAAACGAGTTTGCGCCTCCGCTGCAGGGGCGGCCCTGTTAATTGGCATCGTGCTCGCTGGCCCGCTGCCGGCCGCCCGCTTTGTTCCGCACGCCGGTCCCCGCGGCCCGAGCGCCCCCGCCACCTCCCAGGTGCCCGCTGATTAATGGGAGAAGGCTGCGGCCCCTGAGAGCCCGGACCCTCTCGCCTGCCCAAACGCCTCATCCTGCCCTGGCCGGTCGCCAGAGCCCAAGTTAAACCCCCCCCAGAGTCTTTCAAGTTCAAGTGAGATTGCCTTCGCAGGCAATGCTTCTTGTACTAAAATATTTGGCCGGGGTTGGGGGGGAGGGGACCCTGGTTGTAAAGGAGGTTTATATAACGCAGTTGGCGGTCTATAACCATTTATGGGCTGGATCTCTAGTCACAGATGGTAGTCTAGTTAGCTTGTTTCTTTCTTTTACCCTTTTTTTAGTGATTTTACAAGGATGTTTTGAAAAAGGAACTCTGTGTTGTCCTGCCTTGGGTTAGGGTTAGGGTTAGGGTTGTCTTTTAAATCAAACGCGGCACAATAACCCGATTTTGTGCGCATTTCAGTGCATTTCAGATAGAGAAGTTTTATACTGTTTAAGCAGACGGAATTTCTGTTGGATGTGTTGGAAGAAGGTCTGGACAAAGACCTGTGTCTGTGTTCTTTCCCCCAGAGTCTCAACAGCAGCATCGGATCCTGCCAGCCCAGAACCGGGGTGAGTGACTCGTGGCAGTTGGCCCAGAAGCTGTTCTGCACTTGCCCAACGGGGCAATTTTGTCTTGTGCGTTGTGTATAATCACCCTAGTTAGAGTCCCCAGACCTGGTTTGACTGAGGCACTTTATTATCCATCAAACGCTGTCGGCGGCAGCCTTTGGGGATGCGTTCAGGAAGACACGCTATCTGATTTAACACATGAACCTCACCATTTGGGCCCTGCTCCAAATCGTTTTTCTTCACCTTAGGTAATAGGCAATACGTTTCATTAGTTTCACAAACTAGAACAGGTAACACAGGAATTCCGTTTTTAGTTTTTTTTTTTCTTTTTTCTAGAGGCATTCTTCTTCACACTGAGAAGTTTGTTGTTTTTTTTCTGAACCCAGAATTCTTTCACGGCGAGAGAGAACAGCCTAGTTTTACGCTACATCCCAGACCCAACGGACCGGTTTCTGGACGGAGACTTCCAGCCTTCTCCAGGTAAGACTCTGGTCCTCTGATCCATGAATGGGACCATTCTGTGAGCGATCAGTTCGTTTAGTTGTTAGTCGTTAACATAATGGATGAAGAGAATGCTGGACGGAACTTTATAAATGTGGTTAATTAATTATAATTAAATGGCAGAAAAGGGGGGAAATTAAAATTTTAAAAGTGACATTTTATTGCTTTCATGGTTAATTGAATCAAAGCTCTGGGAATCATGCAATGTGGGCAAGGTGCCATTTCTCGAAAGCATTCGGCTGAAGCTTCTAACAACATGATTAAGCAATCGATCATTTTGAACATGTTCTCAGACAGTTAAAATTATGATTTTAACACCACAAATATTTTAAACTGGGTTTAATCCTACTGACGCCTTCAGATCCTGTGTAAAATAATCTCTGATCTCATAACCACTACTGGCAAGCTTAGTGCTCTAGATGATCTGGTTTTCTAAGCATCTGTCCATCCCTCCCCTAGAATACATGAACCAGAATGGCACCGTGGTGTCCGACTTGTCCAACCCCATGTACCAGCAGCCAGGGCCCCCGCGGGCCGCCCCCTCCACCCTGGACGAGACGGAGGAGGACTACCTGAACTGCTTCAACAGCTCCGCGGGGGTCTCCCTATCTCCGGCCAGCCTGCCCGAGTACCTCAACACCTGCCAGGCCAGTCTCATCTCTCCTGGTTTAACCAACCACGCCTGGCCCGACGCTCAGCCCAACTTTCTGTCCAATGCTCGGCCCAATGGGAACGGTTTCATCGCCCAGAGCAGCAGCATAGACAATCCTGACTACCAGCAGGACTTCTGCCCGCTGGGCATGAAGACGAAACTTAACGGTCACCTGCCGGCGGCCGAGAACGCAGAGTACCTGGGGTTGGAGGTGCATTAGAGCACCTGGAGGTGCATTAGCAAATCCCGATCGCCCGTGAGCAACATAGGAACTGTTCGGAGTTTGGAAACGAGACGTTATGGGAACCGTCGTTTTGGTGAGAGGACACGAAGCCACACCGTGATGGTGACTCGGGCGAAAGCCACGTGCCACTCTCACGTACGCGGGCCAAGATTCCGCTTCATCTGGGTTACCTTCTGGATTTTATTGTTAGTGTTCAGATAGGCCACATCTGTTAGTAATTAGAGGCGGCGAAGTAAAGCTTCTGCCAGTTACACTTCCCACACTGCATACCTTTGTCAAAATTTCAGCTTAATTCTGCGTCCAAGGTATTCCCAGGATACAGGACCGGAGCACATCCTGTTTCACCAGGAGCCAATGGACTTCGGCCCAGCTCACAGGACCGCAGAATGATTCGAGATGACGACCAACCGACAGCCGAGTGTCGAACATTCCACATCGTATATTTGGACCGTGCTCTGTAGCATGTATAGCTCTGAAACACTTTACTGCAAAGACTGGAGTTGTTAGCAAAGTGGCATGTATCTTAGCTGTGATGTAAACGAATGATGGCGGTGTTCCGCCACACTGATGGTCGACCCCCATATTATGCTGGAAATGTCCGAATCTTAGACCAACTTACAAACGGTACGTGTCCGAGAGATTCCATTTATATTATTGAATCCATTTCATCGTAATTGGTATCGTATGACTTATGTACAGGCTCACATGTATTTTTCGCTACCTGTAAATCAGTACTTGTGTCTTTTTGCATTGTTGCACTCCCTGGATTTTATTTTGAATTAAGCGATTAAAAGCTTGCAGAAGTGATATGGGGAAACCTTTCGAAAGACTTTTGGTTGGAGCAGGTGACGTTGCAGTGCCATCTGAATCAAAAACTGGGTGGTATACTGGGACAATTGCTTCGCATGTATCTGTTGAAAAGTTTCACAAAGCTCTCTCCTTTTGGACAGCCACTGTCGTGTTGGAACATTTCTTTCTCAGCTACTCTTTTTTTTACACTCCCTGACTATAATTATTACTTTTAAAAAGTAAACAGAATAAAAATGTTCTTTTTAAGCAAATGTAATTCACGCATTTGTCCAAGTTATTGACTTGACTCCACGTGTCAAACAGTTGCGGATTTGGAGGTGGGCATTCCAGGTTCAGAAAGTAAAAGTCCTTCCCAGGATTTTATTCAAGCTTGCTGGATTTTCTAATTAGTGGTAGGTAAAATTAGTAGAATCAACACAATCCAGGAAGCCTGAACAAAATCCTGGTGAGGACTTTTACCATCTGAGCCTGGAATGCCCACCTCTGTAAGCCAATCGTGGTGAATTGAATCGAGGCTTTTCGAATCATTCACCGATTCATTTCCTAAAAGCATCAGCTCAAAGCTCATGGTGAGCTGATTAAGTAAGTATCACTCTTAACACCTTGATACCATGAATCTTTCAGCACGCTGGGACCATTTCCACTGAAGCCTTGAAGTCCCGATGCTAAAGGAAGCTCACCATACCATTTGCTCCAAATGTGTGAGCAAGAGAAAAATGATTGCTTCAAGAACCCAATGATTTTGCTGAATAGAAGCAAATGTTGTTTGCCACATTTTAACCATTTAGCAGAAAAATGATTCAACAGGTAAGTGATGTGTAATGACTCGAAGTAAATATGCTTTAGGAATGACAGGACATAAATATACACTCACCATCCACTTCAGAAAACACCTCTAACATAATTCAGTAGGTATTGTGAACTGAAATAACAGGCAACATTTATTTATACACTCAATACCCAGGATATGAACACCTCTACACACATCTCTTTATTAAAAACGTATATCTTACAGTTGCATTTATAGGCATACGATTATACAGTCTAACCCAGACATGGGCAAACTACGGCCCGTTAGGCTTTTGAATCCAATTTAAAGAGCCCTTTCTAGTATCTGCTGCAGGCAGGATATTTAATGTAGTCTATCTCTCAGGACAATCCGTCCATGATTTTGCGGGGTTTAAAACAATTAGAAATTATTGAGCTCGAGTATTTCGTTAGGTAATTAGAATGTTGAAAGTGTTCAATTTATCTTTTTCCAGTAAATGTTAATTTCATTAACGTTTCACCTTCAAATGAAATGTATAAAAATTATAAATTAAAGTGCGTGTCCAAATGCTACGGCCCCTCTGTCAAATTTTAGAACCCATTGTGGCCCTCAAGTCAAAATCAGTCACCCTCTACACCATGTACTCCTGCTCAGTTTCTCATCACAGCACCACTGATGTCGTCCAGACGATATTTCGACGATGGGTCATTTTCAACACCACCTCAACACTAATACAGGAGTCGCATGGCAGTGCGTGTTGTGCTGATTTAAGTGTTTTAAAATTTAAATCTATGACTGGTTTGGAGCGGTCAGCCACCTCAAACTGACCGCTGATGAGAACCAACAACAGAGGCACTTGTCTCGAACTGTAGCTACATATAACCAACAACGCATTTCTAATAAATGAACATTTGTAATTCAATGGGAGGGGAGTATAATTCATGCCAACACTGTATTCATATTTGAATTGAATAAAATGGTAAAGTATACTGTTAACTTTGGGTTATATGTAGCTAATTTAAATCACAGTTAGATATTTTACAAGAAGTAATAAGATTGATTTGCTTCTTTCTAAGTTCTTTCAAACTTAATTCAAACTTAGAAACTCTCAACGATTTCCACTATGTAAGTAGTCCTAGCACTGAACAGAGACGATTTTCAAAAGTCAATATTTATGCTCTCCAATATTCTGTTTCCGCCGTCTAATTATTCAACAACCTTAAGATTTTAATCTATAAATGTCTATTAGACCTGGGGGTGCGGTGCACCACATTGAAATAGAAAATGAAAATCATCGTTGTACTTGATGGTTCCAAACAGCAGGTGGCAGCAGTCGCCAACTTTTGAATGGATTCACTGCGCAGTCTACAATTTTAATATATATGTCTACAATACTAATATATGTCTTCAATACTAATATATATAATATATATGTCTATATGTGTATATAAGTATATATGTATATATATGTATATATGTTTATATTAAACTATGCTACCTCTATCGATAATCGCCCACAATATATATTGGTATTGTAGACATATATTGTGGGCGATTATCGATAGAGGTAGCATAGTTTTAACTAGTATGTATACTAGTTATTTATGGTTACTGAATTATATTTGCATTCTTGAACCAGAGCATAACATGCCGAGTACAGGATGGCTGGCGCTAGATGGCGCCATACGTGCGCTGATGGTAAAACCTCCTGAATATGAGGAGAAGAAGAGAAGCAGGGCTCGGCTAGTCCATAATAACAGGAAGTGGAGTCGTGTCGCCTGAGCGCACCTACACGGTCCTGGTCTGGTGGCAGAGGGACCATGTCTCTCTCTAGGAGAACCTACGTCTGTTCGCTCCTGGGTGTTGTAGTTGTACTGTCGGAGATACGATGGGTGAGTTACTCGTAGTGATAAATTACTGTGGGTTTTGGGGATAAGAAGTTTGATCTCAACTTATTTGCGGTTGTTTAGTTGGGATATGAGGACTGTTTACACTCCAGAAGAGACAGAACCGAACGCGGGTCTGGTTTGGTGTCTGGACTGTATGTGTTGATAATGGGTTTAGTGTCAATTAAGACGGATAAATGTTCAATGATTCTATCCCTGGATTCGTTTTATATAAACTCTTGTCCAGCTGTTTGAGACAAGTCAGTATAAATCTGGTGTTTGGAGGTTGGCCGGTCACGCCATCGTGGCGGTGTTGAGTTATCAAGTTAATTAAGGCAATTATCATTTAAGTAATTAACCAACTGCCTACTGGAGCCGTGAAATACACCACAACAGTTATTACCTACTTAGAGTCGTGTTTTAAGTCCAGTTGTCACTATTTCATCAACGTACTTTGCTATATTGTTAATATAGCATGTTTTCTTAAACACTAAATAAATCCAAAATGCCGTTTATATCGAAGGTGGTTTGAGTGGACGTGTTTAATTACCCCAGTCCTCATGTAACAAGTCTCCAAACGTGAACGGAAACTTTCTTGTATGTTGCTTTTTTTGTGGTAATATCTAAATAAATATATTTTAGGTGCCCCTAAAAAACAACGGTTACGTAGGAAGTGGGGGACATTTAGACACAAAATAAATAATTTAAAGGTTTAATAAGACGCACCCAGGTGCTTAATTAGAAACACCTGTACACGTGCTCGTGTAATTAGTTATGAGGCTGCATGTTTGATCTGCACGTGCAAGGTGTTGAAGTTAAAGCACTCTGAACACAAGAGCATATGAATGTATAACACGATGAACCACGAGGCTGATGCGATACACCAGCACAAGACACATGGGGTTTTACCATCAGACGAGGGCGAGACCTGGGGTTTTGGGGCGAGACCTGGGGTTTTGGGGCGAGACCTGGGGTTTTGGGGCGAGACCTGGGGTTTTGGGGCGAGACCTGGGGTAGTGGTGCCTTTCTTCAGGTCCACAGTTTGGCCATCTTATAATGACCACTTTGTCACAATTCAAGTCAGACCGGTTTATGACTCGAGTTGGCTTTTTTTTTTCTTCGATTCAGAATAGCCCATGTCTGTAAATCAAAGCACGATCTTTTGTTGTATTTACATGTTGAGTTGCTGTGGGAGACTGGATGAGTCACTGGTGCTGTAACATTCTCCACCACGTAAATCCACTGATGAATGTGTAGGTCAGGACCAGGGGTTCTGCACGTGTGTACAAAGCGTGTACATTTGAGGATCTTCGTTTTGTCAGCTGCATAACGGGTGCTGGCAAGTAAAATTCGATAGGAGTAGTAAACAGTTGATCTAAAAGGTGGTCATGTAAACTTTTGCGTTATGTTTGCATGCGTGACTGGATTGCTATGGCAATCCACCATCTAGGAACTCCAAACACGCGCACACACACACTGCATTCCTGTGAAGCTTTGAATATCGTATGTTTCATTACAGTGGCATTTGCACTTCATTTAGCGGAATTGGTTTAATAGAACGTTTATGTACCACGAGTATGCACATTATAGCAGACATATCAGGGAAGTTTCTGTGTTTACTGCAATTTTTCATGCCAGAAAATTTGGTCTCCAAGGGGAAAATGATGACAATGTAGTGTGTAGTCTGCTGCAGTGGTGTGTATTGGCTCACAGTGGGATCACATGTGTGCAGGCTTACGTTGCACTAATCTTAGTCACAGCGCCTGGAAGGGGTCGAGTCAGCGCTAACGGAGCGTCACCAGGTCTAAAGGAAGCCTGACCCAGCGATGGTCTGTGCTGCGGTTCCTCAGGATGTAAGCATGCGCATGGCAGGCAGGGCGGGGGAAAAAACGGTACCGCTGACTCTGAATCCGCTTTTCTCAAATTGCGGTCGGTTGTCGCTCGCGGCGGCTTAGCCCGTAGAGTGCGCACACAGAGTTCCCGGCCACGAGCGCACATGGCTGAAAGAGTTACGAGGTGAATCCTCAGATTCCCGCGTGACTGCAGGCTCAGATAAGACAAGTATGCGGATCAATGCGCTTGTGTGTGCGCTGCTGGACTCTCCCGGTCTGGCTTTGAGCTCCGCAAACACTCATCACATGCCGAGTGAATCATTTGCTTTCGTCAGATTGCTTTTCTCTTTCAAAACCAAGAATCGTGTAGCCTGCCTGTCTGGTTAGGTTGGTGGTCCGTCAGTCCACAGGATCTCGTGCAGTGTTATAATCCTGGTTTGTGATCTAAGATCACTATCTGGCTTCCCCTTTAGGTCTTCACAGAGGTCCAGAGAGTCCGGTCCAGAACAGCTGCTTTATTAAAAAAATATACTAGAAATAAATGGAACGTATAAAATGTGTACAGTGCAGGCCCAACCACAGATGCACAGATGTAAATGAGGAAATGAGAAGCACTTTAAGGAACTGATTGTGTGTATTTCAAGAACTGCATGAATATAATCTACAGCTATAGATCCACAAAAGGTCATTGGAGCATGCAGGTGTCTCAGACTCCCCTTATTAAATAATTTAAATAATTAAACTCCGTAGATTTCCCTAACGGTGTTGTGGACAGAGTTGGCCACTTGTCATACCGACAGTCACAGATTACATGTGTAGTATGGGGACATGCGCCCACGTGTCATTCCCGTCCTGTACCGTTTCCCTCTAAATGTGTCTGGTGTGTGTTGTTCACCCTCGCAGGCCCAGACGCAGCATTGTATCTGGTACGGCGAATGTGGCAACTCGGAGATCCTCCCGGCGAAGAAGTACAACTGTAACTACACTGGGCCTGCCAAACCTTTACCCAAGGAGGGGCAGGACCTCCTGATGGTGAGCGCAGTCAACAACGTCCTCTCGTTTCCCCCATTCGCGAAACCCACTCGCCAAAAAGGGCTGGTTCAAGCCTGCGGACCATTAATCTCACTCCACCTTCATCACGCACCTGCTGTGGACGCAGCTAAACGGGCACAGCTGAAGATTCCTGATGCTCCATTGGAGAAACGATGCATGACCGATGTGGTACAGAGGTGCCGTGGTCCGTTCGGTCGGCAAGTGCCGCTGACTGCTAAAGCAATCTGGAGAAGCGTTTTCTGGATTGTAGTGGGCAGAGTTTCAGATCAGCTTTAGACAACTTGCTCTTGCCTTTATTTGGTAAACTCTTCACCTTTCCACTCACGCCACTACATGCATTGAGGTGTGACGAAACCAGACATGAAGCCATTACCACCTGCACCTGTAGGGTGGGGCACTTGTGGAGAGAAGTAACTTGATTAGTCTATATTGACCAGAGCGTCCCATCTGATGCATGTAAGTTGCAACGAAATGGATTCAGTCTTTTATAATTACGTCCTAATAGTGAGATGATCTGCGGTGTAGTGAAGAAACCTTTTCAAAGCTTTGAACAATAGTGAGTCCTTTTTAACATCTGGCCTTCTGTCACACTCTTCCACCAAAATCTCTTCAGTGAAGCAGATCACACCGTCTCACTACACTGGCTAACGTTTCCATACACGGCGGCGTTTTACTAGTAACGCTGTAGAACACTGAAGGACCAGACTGTTCTGTCCCCGCCCCCTCAGCTCGTAAACGGAATCCCATCAACGACTTGTTCTGCTAGTAGGACTTGCATTACAGAATCCTCCAAATTTCAGCAGAAATGGCGTGTAGGCACAACTGGGGAACGCTGCCGGTTTTAACTGCTCCGCCTGTCTCCGCCCGTCTACAGGAGATCTGTCCGGGTTTGGCCTACGGAGACCAGAGAGTATGCTGTGACGCCCAACAACTCAAGACTCTGAAAGGCAACGTCCAGATCCCCCTGCAGTACCTGTCCAGGTAGGTGTATGGTTTTACAGTGTAATTTGTGCCTACCTTAGAACTATGACCCTCATGCAGTCACTCAGTCTGCTGCCCACAAGTCGGGTGCTAAAGGATAAAAGCCTGTTGCTTCTTTGTACCCGCCAGGTGCCCGGCGTGTTTCTTCAACTTCATGACCCTCTTCTGTGAGCTGACGTGCAGTCCGCACCAGAGCCTCTTCCTCAACGCCACGGACTTCTCCCCCGACCCCGCCCACAACCTCACCAACGTGGTGGAGCTCTCCTACTACATCAGCCAAACCTTCGCTAACGGTGAGGAACCGGCACGTGCGTTCGAAGGGCAGCAGCCCCAGGTCCATCTGGGTCCGTGCTTAGAAATGGTCCATTGTGCACATGTTTGACCACCCCCAACGCACCCGATTCAGATGACCAAGGCCTTTAGTTGCTTCCTAAAATGGTTCTGTTGAAACCGACCCCCCCAGCTATGTACAACGCCTGCATGGACGTGGAAGCTCCCTCCAGCAACGTCAAGGCCCTCAGTCTGCTGTGTGGCCGAGACAGCAGCGAGTGTACCGCCACCAACTGGATCCAGTACCTGTTCGACATCAACAACGGGCAGGTGCCCTTTAAAATCGACCCCCACTTCTCAGGTACGAGCACACGCTCCCTCCCTCCATGGACCCTGCTTGTTTTATCTGGTCATTGACATGCAGTTGCTGCAGTGAACTTTGGTACTTGGTGGCCTGATGGCACTTGATGATAAACAAGAACTATGTATTGGGGTGGGTGGCGGGGGCGCATCGTGGGGAAGTAGATGTACTTTGCATGAATGATTTTGCTACTCTGGTTGTGATTTAATGTCATGGTACAACCATAACGTGGTAAGTTGTTTCAAATAGCAGTTTGGCTTGATGGGTGCAGGGGTTAGGAGTCCTGCGTGTGTTTTTTCTGGGGTGATGCCCCATCAGCACTGCGATGAACTGCAGCTGTGACTAATTTCAGCTGTAGCAAAACTCCTCAGAGGAGCCGAACGGCAGAGTCTCGCACCTTGTTTTTTCCTTCCTCATCGCTCCCACGAGACCTGAGCGCAGTGTCCTAACGTCCACGCAGCGCTAGATACGAGAACTGAGAACAGGATGAAGCCCTTTTTAATTGTTCATGTCTGTGCTTGACCAGATGACCCCGTGTCGGGGATGACCCCGATGAACAACCAAACGTTTGCTTGCACCGACCCGCTGGACGATGGCTCCGCCCCCTGCTCGTGTCAGGACTGCAGTCGAGCGTGTGGCCCCACCCCCGTCCCTCCCCCTCCCCCGCCTCCCTGGGTCATCCTGGGACTGGACGCCATGAACGTCATCATGGCCATCTCCTACGCTGGCTTCCTCCTCATCTTTCTCAGCGTCTTGCTCGGCGCGTGGTGCTACAGGTGAGGGTGGACGGGGCAGAGCGCTCAAATGAGGATTTGAAGCATTTTTACAGATGAAGCATGACTGAAGCTGTCTGTGAAGCTGCTCGCAGGACCTTGTTAAGGAGCTTCTTTGTTGATGTTTGCCGTTTTCCTCATTTCAGAAAGAGGACCATCACGTCTGAGTACGGGCCCATTCAGGGCAGCAACCAGCCCCTCTCCTTGAATGATGAGTCTGTCAAATTTTCTGGTGAGCCTCTTTTCAGTGGCTACAGATTAAATGTTTCGTAGTATCTTTGCCATTTCCAGTATCAAAGGGTTGCTCTCTCTCTCTCGGTTCTCCAAATCACTTCATTCCCTTAGTTTCATTGGCTTTGGGTTATTTGACCAGTTTCTAGTTTCTTTAGCCACTCGAGTGGTTTGTAGTACTGGCAGCGCTGTACTTTGACACTTCAGACTGACATTATTACCTTCACAATCAAATATGTATGATGACCATAAACCATTGTTATCATAAAAGTGTAACAAGTCTAATTCATGTAATTATGGAGTAGCTAAGGTAATTATTGGCCCTAGCACTCATGTATTGAAATTGTTGGGGTAGTTCAAGTCTCAACGACCTGTTGACTATTCAACAAATGGTGGCAGCATTTTTATTACTTTTTTTTTTGTAATGTTTTAATAACTTCTTTTATTGTAGGTCAGGTGAGCTACAGTGAGCTCCTGGGCGAGCGTTTTGAGAGCGCCATGCGGGAGCTCTTCAGCCGCTGGGGTTCGTTCTGCGTGCGGCGCCCCCTGCTGGTGATCACGGTCAGCATGGTGCTGATTGCGGCCTGCTCCTCGGGCCTCGTCTACATGCGCGTCACCACGGACCCGGTGGAGCTGTGGTCGGCCCCCACCAGCCGCGCCCGGCAGGAGAAGGACTACTTCGACCAGAACTTCGGCCCGTTCTTCCGCACGGAGCAGCTCATAATCACTACGCCACGGACCAACTGGACCTTCTTTGAGCCCATGTCTGGGCCGAACATCCCCTTCGCACCAATTCTGACCCTGGATCTGCTCTTTCAGGTGAGGGAATGCTGGGTAATCTGGGTACATATACGTTCTCTACTCTACCTGCCTTGTAGCTAGGAGTCACCAGATCTTTTTGCATTAATTGTACGTACTCACAAACCAGCCAACTCGTGTGTCTGTCTAGTTCTGCCATGGTTCTGAAGCCCTCCTTCCTAAATGACCTGCAATAATGAATGGCCCAACAGTTCAGGGTTCCAGTACATAAAACTATAGCAGCCCATTGGTTACAGCTACAGCGAAGAAACACACGATCCCTTAGCGTTATGATCCTATTTCCTCACACAGTGTGCATGCTCCCCAGGTCCACAGATATACAATTAGAACCCATTGCATGTATAACGGAGCGTATTTAAAAAGAGCAGGTGTGGATACATGGGCAGTGAGCAGATATACATTCCCTGTAAACTTGGTACATGTCGCATACTGAATCATGCTTCCATGTTTTAAATGGTGTCATTGTGAGGGGGGGGTTATTTTATTTGATAAACACAATAGTAATAGTGAGGCGTTTGTTCTCAAATGGAACCCGTTTTGTTTCGACCAATAACTCTTAATGACCTTAGTAGTCGGTTTCTCTCTTCCTTGTAACCTTTTGTCGCTTGGAAGCCTTGGTGAGGTACATGCGGCATTTTGGGTTTTTTTTTCTTGTGGTAAGTAAATGTGTGTTCTCTCATTCAATTTGGTTTAAAGTATCTTTAGGGCATCATGGAAATGAGAACTGGCCTTGTCGAAGGTGTTGTGTGCTGCCTTTAGCAGAAGTTCTACTTCGCTGAGACCTGGGGCTGCAGAAGAGATTCTTTCAATCGGATCGTACGACCGCGCTTGCTGTTACGAAGATTTGTATCCAGGAATCTTTCTCTTCTGCCAAGGTCCTGGATCTCCAGATTGCCATCGAGAACCTTGAGGCAGATCACAAAGGGGAGAAGGTCACCCTGAAGGACATCTGCATGTCGCCGCTGGCTCCCTACAACAGTAACTGCACCATCCTGAGCGTGCTGAATTACTTCCAGAACAGCCATGACGTGCTCAACCACACCTTCGGGGACGAGTTCTTCATCTACAACGACTACCACACTCACTTCCTGTACTGCGTCAGGTAGGGTACCCATGCTGCTTTAAGTAGCACGAAAGGTTGACTAATGTGCTCTGTTATGATGCTGTTTTGTGTCCTTTTTGTGCTGTTTTTGCAAGAGGAAATCAAAAAGTTTTGTACTTTTTAATCCTTTAAATACTCTCCCTCATTTGTCTGATCATTTCTGCCCCAGTTCACCGGTAGCTCTTGATGACATGGGGCATTTCCATGACCCCTGCATGGGCACCTTCGGAGGGCCCGTTTTCCCCTGGCTGGTCCTCGGAGGCTATGAAGGTCTGGACACATTTAAATTTTTTCCCCTCTTCATTGTCTATTGATGCGTATTCACACACGGATCATTGTGTGTGTGTTCATTCATCTGCAAAACATTGTTTGGAGTCTTATATGTACCTTTCCTTGTTCAGGCACGGCCTACAGCAACGCCACTGCTCTGGTGATCACCTTCCCTGTCAACAACTACCTCCATGACGAGGAGAAGCTGGGCAGAGCTCGTGCCTGGGAGAAGGAGTGAGTGCTTTCACGGTGTAATCCGCACGTTGCACCCTTTTAATGTGCCGTATTTTTGTCAATTGTGGTTTTTACACTGCAATCGAAATTTGTACTCCACTTTTTAACCCATCTGTGCAGTTAGAACACACACACACACACACTAGTGATTTCTAGGGGGCTGTGGATCACACGTGCCCAGAGCGGTGGGCAGCCCTTGCCCGGTACCCGAGGAGCAGTTGGGGTTAGATGCCTTGCTCAAGGGCACCTCAGTCATGGCTTCCGGTCTGGGAATCGAACCCACGACCCTCCGGTCACAAGACCAGTTCCCTACCACCAGGCCATGACTGCCTCGTTAGTGCTTGACCTCTGACCCGCGCGCTCTTCGTTCCCTCTCTAGGTTTGTCAGCTTCCTGAAGAAGTACAGCAACCCCAACCTCACCGTGGCCTTCAACTCCGAGCGTAGCATCGAGGACGAGATCGATCGCGAAAGCAACGGCGACATCAGCACCATCATTCTCAGCTACGCCATCATGTTCATCTACGTGTCGCTGGCGCTGGGCCATATCCACAGCTTCAGCAGAATCCTGGTGAGCAGCAAGAGCTTCGTGGCGTTCTCCGTTTGGGGGTTGAAGCGTAGAGATCGAGCCCGACGTCAAAGCATCGTTTGTCTTCCAGGTGGACTCAAAGATCTCCCTGGGCGTGGCGGGCATCCTCATCGTGCTGAGCTCGGTGGTCTGCTCCCTGGGCATCTTCAGCTACGCCGGCGTGCCCCTCACCCTCATCGTCATCGAGGTCATCCCCTTCCTCGTGCTGGCCGTGGGGGTGGACAACATCTTCATCATCGTGCAGACCTTCCAGGTTGGTGTCCTTACTAACCTCGGACGAGGCCAGTCTTGCTCTGGGCATTTCTGATGCACATTCGCTCATCTTCGAGGGCAAAGTCCACTTGGTGTGATTGTTTATTTTGTTATTGTTTTTGACGTGTATCGGTGTGACTCCTCATTCTTTTTCACTTCCATCTTTGCCCACGTGGCTGCAAGTTTCAGAGTCTGTGTTTGTGCCACCTTCAGGAAGGTACATTTCCCTTTTCCTCAGTTCTTCGAAAGTTCACTCCATCTCTGACGGCAGTGGGCAGGTTCTGAAGCTACGGCCCACCTTTTAGGCCCTTGATGATTACAAATGCGGTTTTGATAAGCAAACGTGCTGAAGCACCACAGTGACTTTGCCTCTTGCTGTTCTGATCCACAGAACAATATTCGTCAGCTTTACAAAGCCGGTGGAGCTTTGAGATTGAGCGTGGTCAGGAAAAAAAGCATTTGGTTGTGAAAAACGTAGTGAGCACCTGACTAGGGGAGCCGGGGGAGATTCTGGTACCAGATGAATGTTTGCTCTTCCTGTTTTCTGCTCGCAGAGAGATGAACGCATGCAGCACGAGGACCTGCACCAGCAGATCGGACGAATCCTGGGAGATGTTGCCCCCAGCATGTTCCTCTCCTCCCTCTCCGAGACCGTGGCCTTCTTCCTAGGTGACAACCCTGCAGATTGGCCTGGCGATGGCTCGTGCCTTCGTAGACGTCCTCTAGTGGTCACACCATGCTATTACACTTCTGTAAAAATTTACAGCCAGCATCATGAGATGATTAGTAAACTGTAACAGATTGTCCCCTTTCTCTCTTTTCTGCAACGGTCCAGAAATGTGCAGATCCTGTTTTTGTTTTGACTCTCCGTCTCTGTCCCCGTCCCTGCAGGAGCGCTGTCCACCATGCCGGCAGTGAGGACGTTCTCGCTCTTTGCCGGCCTGGCTGTCTTCATTGACTTCCTGCTGCAGATCAGCTGTTTTGTCTCCCTGCTGGGTCTGGACATCCGGAGACAGGAGGTGAGGATGTGATGCGTCCTGAAGTGATTTAGTGATATTTTGTTTTGTTTTTCCCCTTTCTGTGAGGTAATTTGTTCTAGGATCGTGCTCATTGTAACTGCTTGTTTTTCATATTTCAATATTAAGAATTTTCTGAGGTAAAGTTGGACTAAATCCATCCGTAAAGCCAGCCAGATAGGTTACTACAGGAAGAACCAGTACTTGCCCAAAAGACCAGTTTGATGACTGTTGGGGAATGCCCGCTACTCTGAGCAGTAAGCTGCAACAACCCCACCCTCGTGTTTCAGAGGAATCGCCTAGACATCATGTGCTGCATCAAACTGTCCGACGCGCCAGAAGAGAAGACCGATGGCATCCTCTTCTACTTCTTTAAGAAAATATACGCTCCCTTCATTCTGACGGATTGGGTGCGCCCCCTTGTGGTAGGTGGCTTCTGGTGTTGCTTGCGCTGCTACACTTACTCTGTACATGTTTGTTTTGACACGTGTTTGTGTAAACATGTGTTCTTTCCAAGGTCGCCGTGTTTGTGGGCATGCTCTCCTTCAGCATAGCCGTCATCGATAAAGTGGAAATCGGCCTCGACCAGCAGCTCTCCATGCCGGATGTAAGCCTTAAAATTTCCGTCCCATTGAAATAATCGGCCACACAAAAGGCTGACACCCCCCCCCACTACTTCCAACCCTTCCGAATATCGGGACCCTTGATCACGCTGTTCATTGTACAGAAAGCTGCTGTGTGCATACACTGATTGGTCAGCGCCTCGACCAATCCCAGCCATTCCCATTAAGTGTTTGATTTAAATATTGCAATCGTGTTTTTAACGCCGTGTACGCTGCTGCCCATTGGCTAGGACTCGTTCGTCTTGGACTATTTCGGAAATCTGAGTGCCTACCTGCACACGGGGCCTCCGGTTTACTTCGTGGTGGAGGACGGCTACGACTACCGCACGTCCAACGCCCAGAACCGTGTGTGCGGTGGCGTGGGCTGCAACAACGACTCTCTCATCCAGCAGATCTTCACCGCGTCCCTCATGAGTGATTAGTGAGTACACACACACACACACACGTCCCACTTCACTAGCTGATGGTTGGCTCACCAGGACGGCAGCCTCTTGCTCCGAGTGTGAACGGTTAACATGGGCCCCTTGCGCCCTGTCAAAAAAATTTAGATGGGCAAGTAAAAAATGGTAAAGAGATTTGTGTGTGTGTGTGTGTGTGTGTGTGTGTGTGTGTGTGTGTGTGTGTGTGTGTGTGTGTGTGTGTGTGTGTGTGTGTGTGTGTGTGTGTGTGTGTGTGTGTGTGTGTGTGTGTGTGTGTGTGTGTGTGTGTGTGTGTGTGTGTGTGTGTGTGTGTGTGTGTGTGTGTGTGTGTGTGTGTGTGTGTGTGTGTGTGTGTGTGTGTGTGTGTGTGTGTGTGTGTGTGTGTGGCAGCACCAAGATCAGCACGACTCCCTCCTCCTGGCTGGACGATTACTTTGATTGGGTGAAGCCTCAGTCGTCCTGCTGCCGATACTACAACACCACTGGAGCCTTCTGCAACGCCTCAGGTACACCGTTCACCTCCCCGTCAACGAGCTGCTCGGCTGAGGGGCCGTGACCCTCGCGTAGGGTCATATGGTTAAGTCCCTTTTGAAGTTTTGGGGACTCTGTTCTGTGGCACTGGCCTTACTGACAGTTTATTACTTCTACTGACAATAACCGTAATAATCTTGATTCACCTCGGTTAAATCGCTAACTAGCCCACAGTTAAACGCCCTGCTGAACTGTTCCTGTCCTGTGGAGTCCTGACCGCGGCCGCCTGGCCGTCTGCTTACGTGTTACAGTGGTGGACGACTCGTGCGTGCGCTGCAGGCCTCTGACGCCCGACGGCAAGCGGAGACCCAACGGCACTGACTTCACACGCTTCCTCCCCATGTTCCTCTCCGACAACCCCAACATCAAGTGCGGGAAAGGGTACGTCGGACCCCCACGTGAGACCCGGCCACGTGGGCGGCCTCTCACGTGAACCTCTCCTGGAAACGGGTTGCGCTATGCGAAAGCTGTAGTTATTTGTACTGCTACGTTCTGCTGTCAGTTTATTTTTTTGCAATATACTTTAAACACAATGATGGACGACTACCGCTCCCTTCCACCAGGGGGCATGCTGCCTACAGCACCGCCGTGCAGCTGAAGCGCAATGGCACCGACGTGGGCGCCACCCACTTCATGAGCTACCACACCATCCTGAAGACGTCGGCCGACAGCATCAACGCCATGAAAATGGCCCGGCAGCTGGCCGACAACATCACGCTCTCCATGGGGTTGGCGAACCAGACCTACCGCGTCTTCCCTTACAGGTACGCTCACGCCACGCCCAGAGCGTCCTCCCTGACGACTCGCTTCCTGTTTACATTCGTAAAAACTGACGTTACCGTTTGTATAAGAAATTACGCGTATAGAAATGTAGCGGCCTTGTTCTGTGCATTCCGTAGCGTGTTCTACGTGTTCTACGAGCAGTACCTCACCATCGCCCACGACACGGCGCTGAACCTGGGCGTGTCCCTGGCGGCCATCTTCGCCGTCAGCACCGTGCTGCTGGGCTTCGAGCTGTGGTCGGCCACGCTGGTCTCGCTCACCATCGCCATGATCCTCATCAACATGTTCGGCGTCATGTGGCTGTGGAACATCAGCCTCAACGCCGTCTCGCTCGTCAACCTAGTCATGGTGGGTGGAGCTATGGCCAGGGGGTGGGGCCAGCCTCACTCCAGCTGTGTCATGTGACTCTTCCATGGTTCCACTTTGGGCTTTTGAATTTTTTCGCATTCTTTCGTGCGTTCCCCAGAGCTGTGGTATATCGGTGGAGTTCTGCAGTCACATAGTGAGGGGCTTCTCCGTCAGCACGAAGGACCTGCGGGTGGAGCGTGCCCAGGAGGCTCTGTCACACATGGGCAGCTCTGTAAGTGCCACCACACCCTTCACGTGCTGTCAAGAGAGTGCATGCAGGAAATTACCATGTATTTTATTTGAATAAAGAAACAATGGCTCCTCCCACACTGGGCCAGACTTTGCATGCCATTAATATCATAGTGCCATGGAATCTTCCCAGTGGTAAATGTTCCATTAAGATGTGGATTGTATGATCTTATTTTGATTTCATTTTGTGCGGACTTGACGTGCGAACAAAGTCTTCAGTAAAATGACCCATATAGTTAATTGACGAATTCCTCACATTTTTGGTTTGTTTGGAGTTTGCATAGTGGCAAATTTTGCAGAGGACAAAATTATAAACGCAGAGAGACAGAGATGAGAAACAATTATGTTCTGCTTTAGGTTAGAAATCTGCTCTCCACTGGTCTCATAACCGGGGTTAATCAGTCATCGCTCCCTTGACTTGGGTCTTTAATATGTATGGTCTCATTTACATGTCTTGGGCTCTGGTGAATTTGATGCGATGACTTGATGAACAAATTCACGAATCGGTATTGTGTTCCACGTTTCTCATGGCGTCCCGAGACCAGGAACTTTCATTAAGGTGACCCGCCGTGTTTTTAAGCCCCTCCTCTGAGACGTGTCTCCTCCCCCCCCTCAGGTGTTCAGCGGCATCACGCTGACCAAGTTTGGCGGGATCCTGATCCTGGCGCTCTCCAAGTCCCAGATCTTCCAGGTCTTCTACTTCCGCATGTATCTGGCCATCGTTCTGCTAGGGGCGCTTCACGGCCTCGTCTTCCTGCCCGTGCTGCTCAGCTACGCAGGTACCGCTCCAGAACTCGCCGCAGACCAATCAAAAGCACTCGTCTCACAGTGGGGGCGGGACATGCGGTCCAGAATGCAGCAATAAATATTCCCAGTTTAATATTCATATGCAATAAATCAAATTCTCATTAATGCTTCCTTTTAACCTGGACATTGTCCATCTTGGACAAAAGCTTCTAGAAACCTCTTTCCTTTTAGGAATATTGAGCACTGCGAGTGAAAGGTTTTGCCCCTCCTCCCACAGGACCATCGGTGAATCAAGCTAAGGTGAAGGCCGCCCACAGGAGACTGGTGGGGACTGAACGCGAACACCTGCTCAACCACTAACTGCACTGGGGGAAGCCTAGGCCCCATCACGACCCCCACCCCCTCCACACAAGCTCGCGCGCACACACACAAACACACACTAACACAAGTGCACACCTCGACAGAGACCCTAACTCAGGACATTCGCTTTGGGAGCACTAAAAAAATGGGAAACTAAAGTCTTGGCTAGCGTGATCGCGGGGATTCCTCACTGGGTCCCTCGGGACGAACGTAGTGAAATTTGGCGGAACGCCGGGGGGAAAAACAGCGTAGATGTGGAAAAACTAGTATGCAAATCGAACAATACACTTAACTGCAGACTTGCAGCATTGCGCATAAGCCAGTCTGGAAATGGTGGACATTTTGTACTTGAATAAGATGCCTCTTAAAAACTGACTTGACTATTTATTTGAGTGAGCTGTTTTGACAGTATAACAGTAAAGGCTGAAAAATCGTAATATTATTCTGTCAAAACGTCGACTAACAAGATCATCGGTGGAGTGGCGTCATGCTAAGCAGTTGCCAGAACTGAAGTCTCACTTTGATGCTTTTTACTGACCCCACTGCACAATAAGACCAGCTGAAGTAAAATATAATAACATGGGGGTCAATAACTCTGGGGGTGGAGGGCGGTGTGATTAACAGATGTTCTTGGACTGGGTTTTCCCCCCCCCCCCCCCCTCTTTCTATGGGGAGCTTTAGCATTAAGGAATCGGCACTGAACGCTCAGATGGTTGGCATTTACCTGGGGAAGGGGGGCTAGTTTATACGAAGCAGTAATTGGCTCACCACAATTTTTTTTTATCGTCAGGTACGTTTGCACTGGGGAGTTGACTGAATTCTGAAGTGCCCTAGAGTATACCTCAACAGTAGACTGTGGTGGGGGTCAGGCTAGTACTAATGTAAAGGGAGGGGTCTTGACCTGACGGAGGCATGGATGACACTGCAGTTGGCCGAGCCAATTAGGTTAGTCGGCTAAAAGACCTTGTGGTCGTGTCTGCTTGCCAAAATGCATTAGGGGGGAGGGGTGGGGGGGTTGAATACCTTGGAGTGCATTGTTAGGTTCTGATCGCATGACAGGAAGTGCTGTTTCCATTAATGCATCTGACCTTTAAAGAATGGCAGGAGGTTTGGGAGAATTACTGGAGATGTGGTTGGTGTTTTTGTTCAGTTTTTTTGTTTGTTTGTTTTACAGTTTTAATCTAATGAACATTTACCATAATGTCTGCATTCCATGGATGGATCTAATATTTGTTTTGTTTGAATAAAAGTGCTTCAGATTTGTAATTCCTGGCTCCAGTGACGTTACTGCTCACCTCCATGGTCCTTGCTGCGTGCTTCACTTCAGAAGTAGTAAGTGCAATAGTTCAGTGCTAAAACAAATTTAGCCCATGCAGACCAACAATTTGAAAGCTTGCAGAGAGGCTTTAATCCCCCTTGCTGAAACGGCCTGTGTAAATATCTCTACACCTGTCTCTCTAGTCACGTCCACACAAAGCTGGTAAGGGGAATGAACCAATGACATTTTTATCGAGCATTTTGAATACGAGTTCTAAATAATGTGGTGGTCTAGAAAAAGAAACAAACCTCTAGCAGCAATTGTTTGATTTATCTTGTTCCTCCACAAGATGGCGCTAGATAGCCTATTTTATCTGCACCATTGCAGTGCAGCGTGCACTGATTTGGGTTTTCTGCGGTCTCTGTTGACCTTATTTTGTAATGGAGCAGTAGTTCATTCGTGAATTTTGAGTTGGCTAATCTCTCCCCTCCTAAACTTGATTAAACGAGGTCTTCCTGGTGGCTGCTTTATCAGAGACATCAGCCCTGTGGGAAGAGCTTCATCTACAGCTCTTTCATCCTCACTCAGAACCCAGAGGTCTGAATCACTCGCACTCCGTTAGAACCGGGAGCAACGACCGACCTGAGCCGACTGGCTTCTTCAGAGCCGTCGTGCAAGCTGCCAATTCATCTTTTATTGATGCATTTCCTCTACACCCCCCCCCCCCCTTCCATGATGGAGAGGAGATGAAGTATTGATTTTCCCCACTGGCCTTTTGCTTTAGGACACTCAGAGAAGATTCAGTTCCCAATATTATGTAAGCATTTAACCTACTGACCCCACTTCTGTGTCCCAACCCCCCCCTCCTTGACCCTACCTACGACGGACGAGGACGACCTCCAAACCTCGATTGGGCCGCCCCGATCCCAGCGCCCCCTAGAGGCGGTTCGGTGTGGGCGGAACTCGACCCAGTCGCGGGCCGCCAGGTGCGTTGCCGTGAGAAGCAGCAGCACTGGCTGTGACCGAGACGGGGAAGAGAAAGGCGAGCTGTCTCCTCCCCAACATCTGATCTCATCTGTTTTTCACTTCAAGCGTTCTTTAATCCGCGCTTTCACCCTGCTTCGTTTTTAATTTGGAACTCTGAAAAACAACACCGGGCCCGTTTCACATCGCTTCAGTTTTCACGGGTCGCAGTAGGGCTGCGTGGTCGGTTCGACTGATACTGCTGAGAATCAAACCCACCTCAGGCCTCTGGTGCAGTGTGTACCGGTTATGTTCTTTCTGATGTGCAGTTGCTAACCTGGATGTTGTTGAATCCAGCCCTTCTAATCTGGTTAAATCAACATTCCCTGCACACACAGGGGGGTGTAATCTTGCGCCTGACTGATCTTATTGCATTCCGGGTACAACTACCTCCTTTAATGTTGCCTTCCTGCCCTGGTTTTGCCAAATGGCATCTGATGTACAGAACTGTAATCCAGCAAAGTCTTAAATGGTGCTGACAATAACGGCTGGATTATCTGTCTGCACGGGCAGGTAGATCTTTGTGCAGGTGAAGCATCTAAGTTTTCTGCGTCTGTGCCAACTTGCATGTTGTGTGCTGGACGTGAGGTTGGGCCTCGGATCCCAAACCCTGTTTGGGTCTTAACTGGTTTTAATATCCGGAGCTAGGGTGTGTTGTATGGTCAGCAGGTGAAGGTTAAGCCTCCAGGCACGCTAACCACAGGCGTGTGGGTTTGTTTTGATGGACGGGACCGGTGTGACTACGGGCCTTGTTTACTCTGGCATCGTGTTAGACTTCTCTGGTCTCGTCAACAGTTCTCTCGGTTGCTTTCCGAGCCAAGAGTGCGACGTGATCAGTTTTGCGAGGTTTAATCTGTTTATTGCAAGCCATGCTGTTCTCAGAGTTTGTTTATGGTGTAACCTTTGCTAAACGTTGACTAATAACGCAACGCGGCTGTTTCATATTAAACGTGTGCAGAACGTTTTATTTTTTTATTACGTAATGCCTGCTGGGCAAATCAAGCGGATGCAACTCATACCACACTGGCTCTAAATGATTAACAAGTGTGCGGTAAGCGTGTAAGTCACTTCACCCTTGTCCAGGATTGCGGTCTAGTGGAACAGGCTTGTGCAAATGGGCGTATAATTCATGAGTACAGTTTGGTTATAACTTGTTAATGACCGATGATTAATTAAATGAGCAAAACAATTGAGAATTAGTTTCAAAATGAGCATTTAATCCAGGAGCATGGAGGTGTTTTATCATCTACGCCCATGGATCTAGTGTAAGTTTTTTTACTCGACAGTCATAGGATTGAATGCTGAGACCAACTGTGTACAGTTATACACTGATGTGACCAGGAAATCACTAGAGGCACCACATGTTGCTTAGTAAAACCCTTTCATTTGTATTAACTCATTAACCAAGTTTTTTAAATGAATGCTTACATGTTCAGTCACCTTGTATGAAAACAAAAGGTATATATTTTTTGTTTTATTTAACAAGCAAATAAGCATATTTACACAAGTGTATTTACACAATCTTACAAACATATCATGGGCTGGTTGTGGTGGTCCGACTGCCCGGTAATGAATAAAGTGCAAGTCAATTATTTTCACATAGAACAATCATTCAGAATCGCATATGATCCCCCTACTGAACTTGCCGTCAGTGCTCAATGTCACGAGGACTTACAATACGTTCTTTTTTTTCTTTTTTCTCCTCTCCACAATTCCATCAAGGTATTTTTCCACAGAACGTTACTTTTACTCCTACTCCAACATAACTGGTGTTGTGATGAGAAACGAATGGTGAAACGATCACGCAGTTCGCACAAACATGCGAAAACTCAAAGCCCAGATTGTTCCTGCTCGTATACAGCAAATCGGGCAACTGGGGGATTAAAAAAAGTCACATTGCTGAAAGTCATCAACGTGTTTTAAAAACGAGCAAACATAGTGGACCCAACGCAAGTTACAACACTAAAGATTGGAACTTATCTTAATACTGATTAGGTAGCACAGCCAAAGGCTGCATGGAACAGACGTTTAGTGTTGATTGACCTTTGCATGGATGACCTTTCACCTTCTCGATCCATCCCCAGCCCAGCACTACAAATGTGCTTAGAATCCACTCTAACATAGAGCACAGGCAGAGTCACCGCACACGCAGCTCCCCAAAACGGACGCCTCTTCCGAAAGCGAAACTAACACGGAAGAGAAAACAAAACAAAAATAGAAAAGGAACACGAGTGTGCTGATGCACGGCTTTAGAAAACAAAACCCTGACTTGTCTGTGCCTCCGTTCAGCCCAGACCGGGTTTCAGCATGGCGGTGCTAATGCTAAGACTGGAAATGCTGGTAAAAAAAAATAATAAAATTTTAGGAAGGAGATGAAATTGCCCCAGTTGGGAGACCTTGCAGCTGGCCCGGATCTCTGCAGTTCCCAAAACCAGAAAAGTGCACTTTAGTATTGAAGGTCTCCAAACGAGGGTAACAGCCATCCCTATGACTACTTCAGGACTTCACAGGTTCATCTTGAAGCTATGAAGCACGCACAGGAGAGAGAATGGTTGAGAACATAGAGGAAGATGTGATGACGAAAAAATCAAGCTGTTGTGGCAGGAATGCAAAACTTATTAAAAAAAAAATAAAAATCAAAAAATGCTTTCCGTTTTAGAGTAGACTTCAGAAACAAAGCAGGATTCTCTTAAACCCGTTTTTTCTTGGGTCTGCTAAAAAATGAAAATTATAATGTATGTGTTTCAAGGATCAATGTTCTGAAGACAGTACAATCAAATAAAAATGTCCCATGTAGAGTTTTCACTTTGGCTGAAGAGAGCTCCTGTAAAAGTGTCCTATCTTCAACACCTTAGGATGAAGATGCCGTTCAGGAACGTAAGGATGTTCTCACGGGCGAGGAGATCAGGACCCAGCCCAGAGGGGCTCTCCTGATGGGGAGGTGTTGCTAGGAGTTCTGCAGGAGGCGTCGATAGTGGGGCATGACCTCGTGCTCGGGGAGGTGGAGGTTGAACTCCAGGGCCACCAGCACGGGGAACTCGAAGGCGATCAGCTCACGGCGATTCACCCGAAACCTCTCCTCCAGTTTCTGAAGACCAAAAATACCACAGGCTTTATACATTATACATCACGCCTCGGGACTGAACGAAACACCGCGACGTCATGAAAAATGCACACTACTGTAAAGATTTAATCGAGATGGTGTGACCCAAGTCCTAATCCGTGACGCGTTCAGCCAAACGTCTTTGTCCAAACTGGCTTGCGCAAAAGGGCCGCGCTCGGTTCCCGGTCCGCTCGCGCCAGGAGGGCCGAATCGCCGGCTTGGCGGCAAACATCAAGATGCCGGGGGGGGGTACGGGACGCGGGACTTACGTCGATCAGAAGCTTGACCTCGTGCTTCTTGAGGTCGCCGGCGATCTTGGCGGCCAGCAGGACGCAGGCGCCGGCACACAGCTTGCGATTCTGCTTATGGAGTTTACCCTGGAGCACCAGCTTCTCGAAGTAGACGAAGGCCATGGCCACGGTGGGCTCCTCGTAGCCGCACTCCTCCTGGGCCAGCTTACGGATCTCCCGTTTCAGGCTGCAACAACACGGCCCCCAGGATGCCCCGTCAGACAGGAAAAGGCTGGTCTGCAGCTACAGATGGGTGGCCAAGTGGACCCAGGTCTGCCCCGATAGGCCCAATATTTACTCGTGTTTCTTCAATAGTACCGGGCAGTGAGAATTACACTAGATTAAGACAAGATGTCTTAAATTCCCCTTTTCTGTTTGCTATATATAGGTATAAACATGAATGACCGTATATGTTCCATCTACAACAGATACAATATGATCAACAAACATTATCACATTTCTGTCCTTTTCTACCTTTACAGCTATAATTGATGCATTCTGTTAAATTCTGTTGAAGGATCTTTGGGCCACTTAAATGTAAATGTAAATGTAAATGTAAATGTTATCCTGATCCAGGACTGACATGTAGGGGCCAACTGTGCCTTTAGGCCTTTAATCAAATCTCATTATGGAATAAGATCAACCAAGAGAGGGTGTGAATGACCAATTGACCTTTAGCAGAGTTCGGGGATCTATTCACATTCACAAATAAGATTTCACAAATAAGATTTTTTGATGCTTAACAGAGCAACAGATGGGGAAGGCTTGCAGATGCTGAGGGCTTTACCTCCTGATCTTGCTGAGAGTCAGACGAATATGGGGGAACTTCTCCTTGAACGTCTCATTCATGTCCTTCTTGAGATCAGAGGGCTTGACGTACTCGATGACTGTGGTCTGCAGGGAAGTGGAGTGGACAGACAGTGGCAGATGGTTAAAGGAGAACTTCCCTTGGGCAAGAGTCCTCATCCATTCTAAATCCAGTTAGTGTTTTTGGTCAATGACACTTTAAGGCTCTGTAAGACAGAATTTACTACATCAGGAAGGGTTTTTAAGCGGCAGAGTCCCACATCTCAAACTGAGAAGGGCTGGTTATGTGTATAAATTCGATCACCCACGAGACACACGTTGATTTGACAAATTTTACAAACGTCCTGAATGAGTGTCACACATATGGTAAAAATAAAAATAAATTACAAAAATCTCCCAGACAGATGACATGTTTTCCATGAGCACATCAACGCCATAAACTGTTCTTGTGAGGCCCGATTTAGTCCCTTTGTCAAAAATTAAATGGTGTGTAACTTTTTATTTCCACCTAGCGGTTCAGAAACCTGGCCAGAAGACATTTCACAGAGGGCCCCTCTTCCTGGATGAAACGTGAGCTGGAAATACCATAAATTAGGCTCATGTGTTTAACACCATCGATTGGCTAAATTGGAGAAATATTGGCCAATCATTGATACTGATTCATATTCAATCGATCCTTCTATCTCTAGTAGGGTGCCATTTAATTACATTGCCCCCCCCCCCCCCCCCCCCCGCCATCACAAATCCTTTAAATTGTAGCTTTACAAAGCTCAGTCAGTGCACTTCACAGACCACTAAAGCCAGTTTAGTGCTCACGCTCGGTTTACTGACCAGACCAGCTGGTTTGTGTTGTCCTGCGTGTGCATCAGCCATTATCCATGCTGGTGTCTCATATTTCAAGTCTGCCTAATGGATTTTTGGCTGGAGGACCCTCGTGAATCACGACAGTCAAGCAGCTCGTGAGGTCACGATAAACGAGGTGCAGGATTGTCTACAAGCAGGAAAGTTTTAGCCTCTGCGTGATGCTGAAGGAATATTGGGTCCCTGCGGTTTCACAGGAAAAGGACGAGCGGTAGAGGTGCAACCAGGACTGGGAATGAAGTTCAGAGCGTGAGCGCACCAAGCCAATTACCTCAGCTAAACACCTACTCCAGGAAAAGTGAAATAAATAAAAACCTTAACACATACATCCTGCTGTAGTCTCAGCTTTTAAAAAAAGATACTGGGGTTAGAAATCAGAGGAACCCGAAAAAAGAAAGAGAGAGAGAGAGAGAGAGGAGAAGAAACAGGTCTAGACACTTTCCGTGGGTCGCATTGTGCAAAAAAGTTTTTACAAAAAAAGTTTTACTTTAGAATATCATATTCTTAAGATAGTAGGGTGCGATGAGACTCCAGTCCATGGTTAAAAACATGCACACTGTTCCTCTGATGAACGCCATCCTCCACACAGAGCTGAACAGTCTCATTAGTGGGGGGAGGGGGGGGGCCTTCTTCCTCACGTCCCCCCTCCCTCGTACGCCAAGGCCCCCCCCCCAACAAAAGCACAGCTAAAATGGGACATGAACTGGGAGTAAAAACGAGGAAGACATCTTCTCCGCTGGGACACAAGGGCATGATAACTTCTGCGTCAAAGGAAAAATAGGGGGAGATGCTACACCAACTCATTGGAGCAATCATTCTGCAAAAAGGGAAGGGTGCACTTCCTCAGGTCAGGGGTCAATAAGGCAACTATAGTGATGGTTAACAAGCACAGGCAATATAACACTACTTTTGAACACACACACACTAAGAGGAGTACTGATATCTCAATCATTCACAAGCATTACATTCAAGCAAGTTGAATTTGCTTGGGAGAAATCAATGTCAAGACTGGGTTTTAGACCAAGGTGCCGTGCAGGGTTTTAGACCAAGGTGCCGTGAAGGGTTTTAGACTACAGTGCCGTGAAGGGTTTTGGACTACAGTGCCGTGCAGGGTTTTGGACTACAGTGCCGTGCAGGGTTTTGGACTACAGTGCCATGCAGGGTTTTAGACTACAGTGCCGTGCAGGGTTTTGGACTACAGTGCCGTGCAGGGTTTTAGACTACAGTGCCGTGCAGGGTTTTGGACTACAGTGCCGTGCAGGATTTTAGACTACAGTGCCGTGCAGGGTTTTAGACTACAGTGCCGTGCAGGGTTTTGGACTACAGTGCCGTGCAGGGTTTTAGACTACAGTGCCGTGCAGGGTTTTGGACTACAGTGCCGTGCAGGGTTTTAGACTACAGTGCCGTGCAGGGTTTTGGACTACAGTGCCGTGCAGGGTTTTGGACTACAGTGCCGTGCAGGGTTTTAGACTACAGTGCCGTGCAGGGTTTTAGACTACAGTGCCGTGCAGGGTTTTAGACTACAGTGCCGTGCAGGGTTTTAGACTACAGTGCCGTGCAGGGTTTTAGACTACAGTGCCGTGCAGGGTTTTGGACTACAGTGCCGTGCAGGGTTTTAGACTACAGTGCCGTGCAGGGTTTTGGACTACAGTGCCGTGCAGGGTTTTGGACTACAGTGCCGTGCAGGGTTTTGGACTACAGTGCCGTGCAGGGTTTTAGACTACAGTGCCGTGCAGGGTTTTGGACTACAGTGCCGTGCAGGGTTTTGGACTACAGTGCCGTGAAGGGTTTTGGACTACAGTGCCGTGCAGGGTTTTGGACTACAGTGCCGTGCAGGGTTTTGGACTACAGTGCCGTGCAGGGTTTTGGACTACAGTGCCGTGCAGGGTTTTAGACTACAGTGCCGTGCAGGGTTTTAGACTACAGTGCCGTGCAGGGTTTTAGACTACAGTGCCGTGCAGGGTTTTAGACTACAGTGCCGTGCAGGGTTTTAGACTACAGTGCCGTGCAGGGTTTTAGACTACAGTGCCGTGCAGGGTTTTGGACTACAGTGCCGTGCAGGGTTTTGGACTACAGTGCCGTGCAGGGTTTTAGACTACAGTGCCGTGCAGGGTTTTAGACTACAGTGCCGTGCAGGGTTTTAGACTACAGTGCCGTGAAGGGTTTTGGACTACAGTGCCGTGCAGGGTTTTGGACTACAGTGCCGTGCAGGGTTTTGGACTACAGTGCCATGCAGGGTTTTAGACTACAGTGCCGTGCAGGGTTTTGGACTACAGTGCCGTGCAGGGTTTTAGACTACAGTGCCGTGCAGGGTTTTGGACTACAGTGCCGTGCAGGATTTTAGACTACAGTGCCGTGCAGGGTTTTAGACTACAGTGCCGTGCAGGGTTTTGGACTACAGTGCCGTGCAGGGTTTTAGACTACAGTGCCGTGCAGGGTTTTGGACTACAGTGCCGTGCAGGGTTTTAGACTACAGTGCCGTGCAGGGTTTTGGACTACAGTGCCGTGCAGGGTTTTAGACTACAGTGCCGTGCAGGGTTTTAGACTACAGTGCCGTGCAGGGTTTTAGACTACAGTGCCGTGCAGGGTTTTAGACTACAGTGCCGTGCAGGGTTTTAGACTACAGTGCCGTGCAGGGTTTTAGACTACAGTGCCGTGCAGGGTTTTAGACTACAGTGCCGTGCAGGGTTTTGGACTACAGTGCCGTGCAGGGTTTTAGACTACAGTGCCGTGCAGGGTTTTGGACTACAGTGCCGTGCAGGGTTTTGGACTACAGTGCCGTGCAGGGTTTTGGACTACAGTGCCGTGCAGGGTTTTAGACTACAGTGCCGTGCAGGGTTTTGGACTACAGTGCCGTGAAGGGTTTTGGACTACAGTGCCGTGCAGGGTTTTGGACTACAGTGCCGTGCAGGGTTTTAGACTACAGTGCCGTGCAGGGTTTTGGACTACAGTGCCGTGCAGGGTTTTAGACTACAGTGCCGTGCAGGGTTTTAGACTACAGTGCCGTGCAGGGTTTTAGACTACAGTGCCGTGCAGGGTTTTAGACTACAGTGCCGTGCAGGGTTTTGGACTACAGTGCCGTGCAGGGTTTTGGACTACAGTGCCGTGCAGGGTTTTAGACTACAGTGCCGTGCAGGGTTTTAGACTACAGTGCCGTGCAGGGTTTTAGACTACAGTGCCGTGCAGGGTTTTAGACTACAGTGCGCTACATAAGCCCACTCACCATGTAGGAGGGGAAGATGAGGACTCGCTTGTGTTTCCCACATGGCCACTGGGGGTCGTCAAGCAGGTTGGGGTCGTACTCCCTGAAATCTCCCACTTCATTCCCTGCGGACCAGCAAAGACAGCAAAGTAAACGACACCTACACGCTGCACAGCCAGGACTGGGTCTTCCAGAACTCACACACACACACACACACACACACACACACACACACACACACACACACACCCGTGTCGAGGCTACTCTGGTTGCTGTTGACGCGGGCCAGACTGAGGCTGCGATGGCTGGCGTTGCGCGACTGCGAGAAGGACGAGGTGGAGTCGATGGTGTTGCGTCGGGACAGGACGTTGCTCGGGTACAGGAACTGCATGTAGGACACCGTCTGCAGACAGGCGGGACGCCACGTCCAACGTCACGACATCCGGACAGAATAGTCGACAAGAAAAAAAAGGGACCGTACATTAAGACGATTAATGGCGGAAAGGAACACTTCAGGTTACCAGGAAGTAGAAAACAGGGATGCGTGAAGGTTCTCGCGCTTACCTTCCCGTCGGCTCCCAGCTCCACGCCCTCCAGGCCGATCACCATCTCCTTGGCGCTGGCGCCGCCCGACGGGTGTCTCTGGCGCCCGCCGTCCCCCTTGCCGTCCCTGCTGGTGCAAGAGAAAGGCGCTCAGGGACGTGGGCTCGCCGTGGCTACGCTCTACGCTGGGGCGATACGCCACCGTCGACCAATCACAACACTGCAGCGAGGCGGCCCGTGTCCAATCGCTCTCGGGGAGGTGGGGATTTTTTTCTTTTTGCCATTCGGACGAAAACTATGAGTTCAATACATAAATGATTCACTTAGGATGGTTTGACGTCCTCTGTGGGCATGAGAGAAAAGTACATCTCTGTTACTCCTGTAGGAGTTTGTCAGGAGTTTAAAGTAGTCCGTATCACCAGGGTGTGACATTTCAGGACACAGTAAATATTCCATGCATTTCCTTTAAATAAAGAAATCAGGCCATGTCTGGGCATTAACTGATGTCTGGCACTCAGGAACAGGCCCGTAATAGCCATAAACAACCCAAATGTGCATTCCTTGCTAAATATGTCCCCTGTGGGTCTGGGAGGAACATTTAGCTGCAATTTAAGTGCTCAAGGCTAAATAAAACCTGTTTGGCACCTAGCTGCCAACCCTGTAAGAAAATGTGGATGCCGGCAGGGGATGTTTTGCTTTGCTTTCAAAATAAATGGCAACTAGTCCTCATCTACACGGCCAAATGCCTCGTGTTGGAGTCAGCTGACGCCGTTCAGTCGTGTTCAGCTCTAACTACACGAACATCTCAAGTTCATTCGGAGCAGAATATTTGGAAGTTGGATGGATCAGCATCAGCATAAATAAAACCATGTTGCTCGGTTAAGGTAGTGAATTTATTGGAGAAGGCTAAAGATGCTCCCCACTGACTTCCCACAATGTGCGCTGGAGACCACGGAGCAGGAAGGAGTCGGGTTTCAGAGCGAGACGGACAGGGACTCTGTCGAGCGATGTTGAGCAGTGCGGTGCAGAAAGCCGTGTCAGTATCACAGCGCGTCCGAGTCCCTACTAGTTACGCTGCATTTGAGAGAGAATGAAATTACAGGCGATTTCTGGTGTGAGGAAGCGAGTTGCAAAACGCCTCCAGCCACCAGGAATCTCAAAACAAACACCAAACGAGCCAAATGATACAGTGAGGGAAGGGGCGTAGGAAAGTCATGCCCAAGCTGCTAAAGGAAGCTTGTTCCCAGGTGCAGTTTGCGTGACGTAGTGATGACGGGACAAAAAACACAGAGAGCAATGTAGCAAGCCTACGAAAAAGGGAAGACGTGATGGATGTCTATAGAGT
This sequence comes from Brachyhypopomus gauderio, assembly GCF_052324685.1. NCBI lineage: Eukaryota > Metazoa > Chordata > Actinopteri > Gymnotiformes > Hypopomidae > Brachyhypopomus > Brachyhypopomus gauderio. The sequence continues at coordinate 4,372,793 of NC_135229.1, read as the reverse complement.
GGCCTGCGTTCTAACCTGTCTCTCTGTGAGGTTCGCTCACACCTCATGTGATTTCAACACATCTGCACAGTCCTAAGGTGGGGTGGGCGGGGCCAAGACACACAAGCTCCGCCCAGGACTGTTCAGGCAGGAGTGCAGTGCCCCGTTAGTGTGTGGTGTGGTGATGGTATTATATAACGAGCAGGCTGAGCCAATAGCGTGTGGAGAAGGAGAGGGGGTGTGTGGTTCTAATGGCTAGTGGTTCTATGCAAGGTGTTTACTCATCTTACTGGATACTGGACAGGAATGTACAGTCAAATTATCAGATGGCCTGAAGTGTGTCTGGTTCCCACCACATGCCAAGGGCAGTTAAAATAACTTTTTTTTTTTTTTTTTTACTTATGTAACACAAAATGATGGAGATCATTTTTTTTATTTAAGAATCATAAGTTACAGTCTTGTAACAGTTTCCTATCTACAGTTGGTTGGTTTGCATCTTTGAGCAAAACTTGAATCCATATTTTTTGGTTTTTGATAAGGCACTAGCAGTTTTCTTATCTTCAACATTTCTACTCCCAAACAGTGCACTCAGTAGAAAGCAGACAGTGTTATTCTAAAGGTCATAGCTTGACCCCCTGCCAAAAAAAAAAAAAAAAAAAAGTCAGAGGGGGAGGTGGATAGATCATTGCTAGGTCAATAATAACCAGGAACATCTGAAATCCTATCTCTCCCCTCCTGAGGCTGATTAAAACATTAAAGGATTTGTCTAAAATAAACAAATAAACAGATGACAAGAAAAAACGATATCAAAGCTAAGCGCATGTGCTCTCAGTCAAGATTTCAAGATCGGAGGGTTAAGCAGATGTGGGAACTGCACTCGGACAGAAAAGCAGCGTACCTCTGTGAAGGGATGTGTAGCTTAGCTATGGTGGTAATTATGCTGCAAAACTTTAGGACATGCAGGATCTGACATTTTCAATCACAGAAAATATTCTCTCAACTTAATTTTCACACTTGGGTTTTGAATTAGGTCGGACCAGTAGGAATAACACATAAATTGTGGCTAATCAAAGGTACCGATTTTTGCATGAAAACGGGGGAAAAAAATTAAAGAAAACCTTAACATTGGTAACCACACGAGGCAACTGTAGTTGCTTAATAACTGAACACATGCCTCCCTGTTGCTGGATAATGGAACAAGCGAATCAGTTGTCAGAATTTTTCTGCAAATGTAAAGTGTATCATTCACGTTCAGATTTCTATTCTCAGGTTCTCACGTTAAAAGATGACTAGAAGTACAAGAAAACAGAAAATGAAGTACAAATTGTACTTACAAATTCTCTGATCAGGGACATTGGGTTCTTAAATTTCATAGCACAATTTAAAAGTTAGCAAAACCTTTTAGAGATATGCCCCAAATCTGAGGTGAAGGCTTGTGGCTCGCGAAAAGCAAGACGCAATTGATTCCAACCACTAGAAAACAACAAAAAAGTTGCAACAAAATTTGATGTGGTTAGGCATTAGACAGGCATACCTTCCAAGGCTTTTGCGAATGCTGATTGCAGAGGCCATGTTGAAATATCAATTAATTTCGTTGGGTTTCCATGGAACAAAAACGATGAGAGGATGAGGGCGTTATGGGGTGGGGGTGTAGCCAGGGTAGGTGGAGCCGGGGGTGGAGCCAGGGGGGTGGAGCCAGGGTGGGGGTGGAGCCAGGGTGGGGGTGGAGTGAAGGGAAGCGGTTTGCATGCTGTAGAATACATACCCTGTTTGGCTACAATCTCGATAGGGCAGGACAGAAAATACACTATAGAAGGATCTTCTGCCACTGACAAGGACTATCCTAAAAAGACAAAATGATAAATAAACTAATTCAGTGTGCCAAGCCAACACAGAAGCCAGCAGTAAAGATGGTGCGGTAAACAGTAAAATAAATAAATACATATTTGCTGGAATATATTTTTTCAAAGGCTCTTGAAACATTTTAAGATGGGAAAAAGTCATATATACACATTTTTGTTTGCACAGGAACTATAATGTTTAAATGGTTATAAAGAAGGATCTTGATTCATCTGTCAGGTGACAATCTTCCCTGCCTTTGAACGGCTATCCGAGTTCTGCTGGGATGGCACGACTTTGTGAGGGATCGTTCACATGACGAACATACTCCCAGGACCAAGGCGCACCTCCTGTAGCTAAGCAGGAAAAATGGTAGGTGCGCCACACCTGCATTCAGAGTTAGGACTGGTATGCGGACCGTCCACGTAACACTTGGTCCGAAAAACAATCACAGCCTTTTCTATGGACAAGGAAATACTTCCCTTTAGATGGAGGTGATAAGACTTAGTTGCAGTGTTGCACTGAAACCTGATACCAAGCGGCATCTGTCGTGTCAGAGCGCTACCGTTGGGAACTACAAAGACGGTATGGAAACTAAACAAACTACATTTCTCTGATGAATATTTAGAAGTACGACATACTACATGATCAGACCAACGGTTCTCTGAAGTACTTTGAAAGTAACAGCAAGTTCGCTATACGTGTTCGGGTTCCACGTTGCGAGCGGGGCTCACGTTGCGTTTTCGTTTGGGCAAATGAAACAGTTCAATCTTCCAAACCAAACAACGTTGCTATGACGACATGAGAACACTTCTCAAAAAACAAAATGGAGGGAGAATACTATAGTGAGGTGTAAGGGGTAAAGCGCCGCCATTTTGTGCTCCCTGTGGGCGGGAGACCTGTGTCTTCCTGAGCGGCCGTCCACGGACGGGAACCCACCTGCCGTTGCGAATGTCGTGCTGCCGCAGGTTCTTGATGAAATGTACCTTCTTGAAGTTTTTTGGTCGGGGCGAGCCAGATAAGGTTCGGCACCTAAGACAAACGGATCGCGCCGTAAGAACTTTATCATATGACTCATGACGCGCAGTATATCAGACATCCCAAGTTGCAAAAATTGATTTCAGGGAGGGGTTGCGGGATGGCGAGTCTAAGTTGTTGAGTGGGGGGTGGGGGGGAGTGTAAGTGGTTATTTCTTGCTTCGTGTACAAATGTTAACATTTTTAATGTAACAGCGCAAGTAGCGTCTACAGATCGTCTCCCAGCGCCAGTCCCATTAATTTGATTAAGCCCACGAAGTGACTGATAATTACCATACGGTAAGACTCAGATAAAATATGAATGTGTGCTGTTCAAAGCGTCAGGCACAACTGGACTAAGGAAGCTGCGATCTAGGTGGCATCAGTGTTACACTGGCAAAAATACTGTACTGCACCATGTTAAAATGCACTGGTGGGCTCTCGAAGATGCTGTACCCTTCACACACAGAGAGTGTGTGTGTGTGTGTGTGTGTGTATACGTGTATGTGAGATCTGTATACCTGCGAAGGGGAGCATTTTCCTCAATGTCCTCCAGAGTCTCCAGTGAAGAACGCTGGGAGATCAGTCTCCGCCTGGAGAGAGCGAGAGAGAAGCGAGAGCGAGAGAGAAGCGAGAGCGAGAGAGAGAGAGAGAGAAGCGATGCACATCAGGGCCCCTCACACATCAACAACCCCAGCGGAGTCCGGCAGTCAGTCCTGGGGACCAGACGACAATTCACGCTTCTACCATTCAGAAAGTAAATGACACCAGCTGTGGTTGGTCGTCCCGGTGGTCTGGGAGGACTCGGAGACACTGCTTGAAATATTTAACAAGTAATTAGCACAGAACCTTCAACTTTCTTTTCCAACTGAAAATCACACAGCACAAGCCCAAGAATATATGGTCCAAGACTGATTTACCATATGTATAAAGCATCCATTTTTCCCCACCTATTCTAGGTATTGGTTTTAATTCCTGTTGTTTTGTAATATGGAGCCTATGTTTGTTTGCACTGATTGCTGTAGTTTTGTAGTATTCCACTGGAATATCATGAATTCTACAGTACTATCTAGTACGCATCCTGTGAACAGATGACAAAGCGTTTTGTAAGTCGCTCTGGATAAGAGCCCTAAATGTAAAGTTCTACTCCAGTATTGATTTTATCCACATTCTCAGAGACTTCATTATACAGGCTTCCGCACAAGGTTAAGATGACTTTCTGAACCCTGCTAACGCGGTGCGATTCACACAAATCTCACACTAGTTTGTGTATCTAAACGTCTTTAGTCCCCCCCCGCTAGGAGGTCACGCTCCAAGTCTCCGCCTCTCTGCTCATATTTAGCTTTTCCAGAGAAGACAGTGGTTGGTGAAACCAGGTCGGGCCTGGTCCCGCTGAGTGCGGAGAACAAAACATGCCTGGTTGAGTGCCAAACGATCCTTGAAATTTAAGCGCAAACACGTACGCCGTGAGAAGAGTCCCATCGTGCTCAATTCAGAGTACCATGTACTAAGTGTTTGCGGGCGGAGGGGGCCGGGGACGCATGAGAAGTCGGAGACTTCATCTCCGCGGCATTAAAAATGCATTAATGTTTTTAGTCACCGCAAGACGTTAGGTTGTACCAGGACACGAGTTTTAAAGGAACAAAGAACCACGCGGGATTGCGTTACCCATGAATCTACAGCATCTAGGCCCGTCCCTCAGAGATTATATTTGTCAAAAAACATCTAAAAGTTCATGACCCCATTTCAAGTGGGCTGAAGACTGTGATCTCTGTTCCGTTAAATCCAAAACTGGAAGATGCTTGGGCCCGTTTGTTTTTCAGCAGTGGTGAGGCCTGATGGGATGACTGTGTGTGTGTGTGTGTTGAGAGGGGCTGCAGTAACTGAGAATAGCTGTTGTTTTCCAGACGACGCTGATCAATCGTCTCCACATCCTTGTGGAACAGAGAGACTCAGTCACACACTGCAGCGTTCACGTTGGAATACGCCGGCCGAACGCAGTGGCGAGAGGAAACGTGCGGCCTTCGCTCGTCTGCGTTGGTCGCCGCCCACCACCACGTCTGGAGCTACTTCTACAGCATCCGATTCCAGCACTAAGCCGGATAAGAAACACAAAGCGTCGCAAATCCGCTCCGCATGGCCATGCGCCGAACCCGCCTCTCGCCAGGCCGGGCTCCCGCGGTCCTTACACAGCGGCGCAGACCGGAGACCCTCCGGCCACGTCCGCTCGTCCTGGACCCGATCCTCCCGTCGCGGTGCTGCCGGACGGCCGAAGGGGGCCAGAGGCTCGTGAACGTGGCATTTACGCAGCCGAACTTCCTTCCACTCGCTCCATTCAAATAAACACGGGACATTGTTTCAGAAGGCCGGCGTGGACAGCTGCCAAATTCCTTCCCGCTGTGGAAAACATCGGACTCGCAGCAGTGCGGGCGTTTTTTTTGTTGGGCCGCTTTAGGGGGTTCTGGCTAGTTGCATGTTCCAGTATAATGGTTTCTGGATGCCGACGTGCTGCTAAAACCGGAGCTCTTTCAGGGCATGAGAAATGTTTCGAATGTCAAACACGCAACCCTGATTAGGATGTGAACACATCTCACTACGCTACACAACTGGATGGCAAGGGAACAAATTAATCTGCCAGTGCCCGGCCCGGTTTAGTTTAATGCTGTTTGGCATTTACTTACTGATTTAGGCCCTAAAAAGCCAATAGTGCAGAAAACAAACATGCATTATTAGTCGTGAAAGCGTGCATCTTTTGTACGAGGCAGCTATTCGTGTCGGTGCGAGTCAAGGTGTCACGTTCATTACTTCATGTTCCGCACACCGTCCTCATACTGGAGCTGCAGGGCGTGATCGCTGTGGGCTGATCCGGCCCATCACCACGGACGCCTGCGCAGTCAACCGGCAACACTCCCAGCCGATTGCGCAATCGCCAAAGGAGCACGATGTGTGCAGGGGCCCCGTCCGGAGACATCAGGGGCCCACCAGACGGGGGCGGGCCAGGACGTGGGGGCAACGCTGGACTGGTGGACCGTTCAAATAAATCAGAAGGCTTCTGTTTCAGGCCCAGTTAACTTTGCATGCACGAATCATATGATTATTAGGAATAATCGGATACTGTGACAGGTGGAAAGCATGAAGTGTTAGCGTGTGTGTTTATATATATATGCCTTTTATGGCCATGTGTTAGGACATCAAACAACCACTCTTGGCAGTCCATCTAAAGACTCTACACTTTTCTGGCTAACAGAGGCAAGACAGGAGGGAGTCTGGGAGAGGAAGTGGAGGAGGGAGCAACAGAGGAATGGAGGGGGAGAGAGAGAGAGAGAGATGGAGGGAGGGCGAGAGGCAGAGAGAGAGAGGGAGAGGGCTAAAGACCGGGCAATTTTCCCCTTCCAGCCAGAAACCTGTGTTAGTTTCCACCAGCTGCTCGCTAAGAACAAGCCAGACACTGTGTGTGTGTGTGTGTGTGTGTGTGTGTGTGTGGGTAGACGGGCAGAAGTAGAGCGAGTGTGTCAAAGTGACAGCGCGTGGGACACCTGGTAAGGTGGAGAGAGCGCGTTAGGGTGATGCATGTATGAGCATGTATGAGACAGTGTTAGGTAAATGTGTAAATATCAGTACTAATAATAATGTTATTACGGTCGGATTTACAGTACAGGCTATACAGGTTACAACCTACGTGCTCATGAGAGCAGGGGCCCCTTGGATCAACTGGCTAAGAAAAAATTCAATCACTGAAGCATTTCATCCTCCCATGGGATCTCACGCACACGAGAGACAGAACACCAAAATATCGAGTTCGTTCCCTGCCAGGTTTTGTTTGGTCTTTCGTCGGATAAGCTAACAAAACGCATGCACTGATAATAAATGGCACGTCGTAGGAAATCCGAGAGCGAGACCCACAAAACAAAAACTCCAGCAAATCCAAACAAAGACTGACCACGACGAGACGATTCTCGTATAAACCGCGGCGATTCGTTCGAGAGGCTACTTCTGTTCATATTGTGCATGTTGGTTTTTTTTTTTCACGTTTCCTGTTGCATCATAATTAGGCATAACGATGCATCCTGCATCACACTGGCCTGTTCCTTATCCTGCCCTTGTTGTACTGTGCATGCAAAATCTTTTAGAAGGCTACACTTTTTTTTTCATAGCCTAGGGCCATTCCTGGGCTCACAGCAACCTTGGGTTCTGTTAGCAGATCAGTGTGGAGGCTTTTAGCCAACACTGGCAGGGAAATCTGCAACTCGACAGAGGGAGCAAACAGTGAATTAGGGGTCATGTGACATGTGGGATAAGGAAGTGAAGAGACTAGCGTCGGGGTGGAGCAGCGGTTGAGAAATGTGTTTAATCGCAGCGCCACGTCACACTGTGCCTAATAAAAGCCCGTTCGTGAAAAGTAACGTAACCGAATAGTAAAACGCCACTATTTGTAGAATGTAGGACAGAATGTATTTGGCCAGCTCAGACCGAACCAGATCCAGTGACGCCAAGAACGGGATAAGCAGACAGCTCGGATGTGTCACAACAACTCGCCTCAACTGCACGAGGAAAAAAACCGCGCGCACACACACACACACACACACACACACACACAAAAACCTGCAGTCGGCCAAGACGAGTCACAGGCAACATAAACCGGGCCTGCTGGACTGACGTACTGGGCAAGGTAAAGGCTGTTTGGGGCGACGGGCCAGTTCGCACGAAACAAGGTCACATTTCTCTATGGCCCGACACCGAATCCAGCGCACACAGACGGCGCAGCACGCACGGCCGTGCGAGTCTCGGGTTGCTGTAAGTTTATATTGTGAAAGAACAAGCGAGAGAGAGAGAGAGAGCGATAAGAGACCCGAAGGAGAAAGTGCACTTCTGTGTGGTTAACACTCGGCCTCTTCCTCATGAGGTGGTTAGCTCATAGGCTACAGACGGTAAACAACACTGTACACCACACAAAGTCCGCCAACAGAAGTTGGCGACAAGAATGAGTGCGACTTATAGGGTTAACCACATGAGGTGGTGAGCGTCATTGATTACATGTGTACGAAGGTGGAGAAGGTCTGGGTGGATGAAGGTACACTCCTCCTCCACTGTGGGATGCAGAGGTGTGCTTTGTTCCTGCCAACGTTTTTGACGTTGGCAGGAACAAACTGGTACTGACAAAAGTACCAGTTTATTGTGTATTTTTGCACTCTGAATGCAAATGTGTTTTTAGAGGTTTCAGAGGTTTTCTGAAGCAGTCGAATGACAAAATCCACCACACGTGACGGACAGTAACGTTGTCTCTTGGAGGCCTCGTGTCATTTCTTGATTTCTATGTACATCTTAATATTAACCTACACTACCGCACGCTGGTCAGTACAGTCCCGTGGTGATTACAACCCTGAAGAGAAAAAACTCCACAAGTTATTTTGCATGTCCAGCGGTTAATAAAATGGCATGGCACTATAAATTAATTGATATTTACCTCAAGACGGAGATATAAATTAAGTGAAAGAAAGCGTTGAGCTATTCACAGCAGCACCAAACAGTAGGTATTACTCTGTGTGAAAGAAGTTGTCACTGTGCAAGTAAAGTATTAAACGTTAATGACTTCTGGCGTAAAGCACAGACCAGCCAGGTTAGAGTTTTCACCTTTCAACACACCTGTATCTTTCGCCTGTACTTGTTTGACTTTTGATTGGTCTAAAATTGCCCCTTGGAGGGGGGAGCGACAAGAAAACTAGCCAATATGATACAAATAAACAAAATTCGGGAAAAACATCCCAAAAAAACGTCTAAAGCGATCCTAAATCCGATGCGTCGCGGCTCGACCACCGAGAGAAACACCTCAGCGGCTGCACGTGCACGCCGAACCCCGCGATGCGCTCGTGGCCTGCACTATTACGTAACCCACGCGCACGTGAGCGTCTGTGCACCGTGCATTACAGGAGCAACCAGCTAGAACATCCAGAAGCCCAACACATGCAACATATGGACTCTAACTGAGAGTTGAGAGGCTGGGGGTTAATTGGCGACGGGGTACGTGCACTTGTGCATATTTGCTGACAATTATTGCCCGATTACCGGATTACTTCGTGATTATTCTGGTTAGAGACAAATAGACAGACGCGTCCGTTTAGTTACCTTGATCTCTGCAGCTCCAGTGCGGAGCTGCTGATCTGACCCCCCTCCAGACAGCAGTAGTTTTGTGGGGATTGCCTGGAGTAGGCGGCCGGTAGTATTCCCTGAGTGAACGTCTGTAGTCTCCCTCTCGTGGCGGGCGGCACGGCGGAGAACGGCGAGCTGAACACGGAGTGGATCTGCGCCCCGCTGGCGAACGCCTCCCCCTCCGCGTCCGAGCACGCGGCGGCGGCGGAGGGGCTCGCGCCGAAGCTCGCGCGGTCGCCCAGAGCCTGGTTCGCCGCGGCCAGCGCGTGGGCCGCGGCGTGCTCCGCCGCAGAAACCAGGCTCCGTCTAGTCCTCGCGTCCAGCGAACCGTCCTCGTCGAGCTGATCGTCCCCGTCGTCCTGCACGGGACGCCCGTCCAGCGAGATGTTGCTGAGGAACGAGAGCGCGGCTTGTCTCCTCCGCGGGTCTATGCGCTTCCGTGCGTGCTCCACACCGGGGAGCTTCTGCAGCGTGGTCGTGGCAGTCGCCATGGTCCACCTCCGGCGAGAGATTCGGACGGGGTGCTGGTGTTTGTGTGTTTTTTTTTTTTTAACAGATCGGTGTCATTGTGTACGATTGGCGAAATTGCAGGCGAAAAACGCCATGGCGTTGTCTTTTAAGTGCCAGCGCTTTTACTGTGTGTACGAAAAAGGTCGGTCACGTGCGTGCAGTATTGTGGCAGCAGGAACACGAGCCTGGCCAATAAGCTTGGAGGAAAAGGTGTGTTTTTTTCTGCCTGCCTGTTCCTCCCCCTCCGGGTCTCAGAGCAGGGCATTCCAAAAAATAGCCTACATAAAATTAATCATGGTTCGGGAAGAAAACAAGCAAAGGCGACCACAGTTTCACAGTGTTGAACAGTGTTGGGTCTTTAACTAAGCGTCATTCTCGATCTAAGCTTGGTTCGTAGTTCGTGATTATCACCAAATGTTCCAAATTGTTTTTAGTTTGGAAGAAGAAAAACCGTTTCCAACAAAAATTAGTTGTCTTACAATGGATTGTACATATCATATAAGAAAGCGTTTCGTTTTACTCTATTAAAATATCAAGCTTATCTGTTAAAATAAAAGTTATGCGTAACAAAATAAATTGAAAGGAAAATGATGCAATCGCTCGTCTGACATTAATTTATGCAATTGCGCCATCTGGTGGTTAAATACATTCAGTACAACATTTGTGTTTACTATATTATATATTGTGGGTTAAAGGATAATCAAGTGTTATTTATTAAATGAAAACAACACGAGAAGAAGTTTATTCTGTTTCGTCCGTTCTGTACAAACGTCCAGTACAAGAGACAGCATGTTTTCCATGAATAGATTATGGTTTTAGAATTAAACTCACTGGGTATTAAAAATATATACTGAAAATTACATTCATGGGTCACTAGGTGGCCCTATAATACAGTTCACGTTTCGTTTTACATAATTTTCCTACTGTGGATCGAGATCCCAGTTTTAAACGTCCGAGTAAAGTCAGATAAAACATAACGGTGGGATGTCGCATCGTATATAACATTAATTTATCAAAAAATGTGCTTTGATTTTTGCAACTCTAATGCCAGAATCGTAAAATAAAGGCTAATTTGCAGTAAAATAAAGGCTAATTTCTTTGTAGAAAATACACACAGTACAGAACATTAGGGGAACTTTTAACGAATGTTTGTGTTCGTTTATAGTAAAAAAAATCATATCTAAATGTTAAACAAGCAGTCCTTAGAGGTGCTGAGATATATATTGAGTAGTCATCTGAGTTACACCTGGATGCAGCTTGTTTGAGTTTTATCAGAGGAATCATGAATATCATGAATGATGCGACATTTGGCAGATGCGTCTCCTCACGCGCCTCAGCCTCATGCATTATTGCATATTTGTAAACCTCAGAATATTTTTAGAAATCAGATCCACCCTGTGATCAGAAACGAGACAAAAATATAATAAGGTGTAGGCTATTAAACTACAACTCACAGCTGTTTTACCACCGTCCTTCACCTTTGCCTCGTCGTTGGCCACTACTTACCCATTTAGTTCTGAGGCGGTATAAATTAAAATGCGGTTTCAAGTGTCTCAGTTAATAAGGAGCCACAGTATCCAAACACGAGTGAGAGATCCATGCGTGGGTGGTCCTCTGTCATATGCTGAAAATTCTTCCACACCGATAACCTTTCCCAGTCAAAAGCACCGAGGTCAATGACATTATTTTAACACGGTGAGACACCCATGCTTCAGTTCATATGAAGAGCCCTCAGACTTCGCGAGGGGTTTATGATTCACGTTTAGTCTCTACTATTCTTCCCAAGAAGTCGGAAGTCGCAGTGACTTAAGTCTGAATGCATTTGAGGAAACGCCTGTCAAAATAATTTCCCTCATTGTCTACCAAGAACGGAATTAAAGGGAGCCTGACATTGCATATGCGCTCGGTGACCGTTAGTACTCTGTGGCCATGTGGTCTGCCTGCTCACTGTTATTTTATTGCTTCCTAAGTCCATTAATAGACCGCAATAACGCTGCGTGTTGCACATTTTGAGGGAGATATTCGTCGCTCCGCAGTTACGGGCAACAATGAAGATCCGAGCCCACTGCTCCTTAATCTGCGCCGTCCATCAGTGGGAGAGCTCGGAGCACTCGGTCCCTCTGTGTGAAACACAGTTCTTCCTGTGTTTGTGTGGGGCTTCCTAACCTTTAAGTGTTTTGGCACCTTATTGTAAGACATGATCCGCACGAGGTGGCTGTTATTTCGTGCTGATCCACATTCCCTAGGGAATAATAATACCGTGAAATGTTTTGTCTGATGCTTTGCTTTTTTTTCAGCTGTTTGATAAATGCAGGGTTAAAAAGAAAACAGGTCTAATAAGATCTCAAAGTGAAACCAAAAATAACAGCGAGGTTGCTGTTTTGATGACACACTGTCTTTTGACTTGGGAGACCATCCATCTATAAACCCATTACACTAGACGACTGTGATTTTGCTTCCTGACAAAAGTACCAGTTTATTGTGTATTTTTGCACTCTGAATGCAAATGTGTTTTCAGAGGTTTTCTGTTCCAATATACTCGTGTCATTTTGCGTTTTACAGTATGGAAAAGCAAAGAATGCTCTGTTACTACCATTGGACACTGAAGATGGATGCACTTGGGCCAAACACAGAGGAAAGTCCAACACCTGCAAGTTTTACAAGTACACCTGCACAATTTGTGTAATAGCAGTTTTATTATTAATGTAAAATAATGTAATGTAATTCAAGTTCAGCAAATAAATAAATAAATAAAGTCATGAAGGGGAAACTGATCAATAAAGCTGCAGAAACCAATCTGCGGTGAGCTTCATGTGCCGAGAGAAGACATAAGTGAACCCCTCTCTCCTCCTCCACACCTCCCCCTCCCTCTCTGCCTCCCTCCCTCAATCCCCCCACCCGCCCTCGGATGACGGATGGCCAAGAGAACGCTCCCCGCTGCCACACGGTCCACTGCCGAACGTTCCTGTTGTTAGTCCACCGTGGTCAAGAGGGCAAGGGTGGTCAGTGTTGGCGGCAGGCTTTGGGGGAGGGGGGGGGGGGGGGGTTTGGGGGGTTTGTGGTCATCCCTTAAGGATTGATGAGCATGTTGCTGGCGTCCTCGGAAGCTCGCGACCAGGCCCAGTGCTGGATCTCCACACCCCCACATCAAACAGGCCAGCGCCACCGTGATGGATAGCGAAGGCCGGGGCCGCTCCTTCGGCCTGAGTCGGGCCGGGTCCATCAAGGGATTTATCTCTGCACGAGATGAAAGGGGGAAGGGGGGGGGGGGGGGGGTTACTGACTGCCAAACAAAGGCTCAAGAAAGGCCAGCCGTCCAGGTCAGACTCGGCCCCCACACTGCAGAGATTTACACCGGCCCTCCCCAGCTAGAGGCATTTTGGTCGGCAGTAAAGTCAAGAGACAAACAGCAACATGGGAAAATCATTTTCCTTCCTGTGTTGAGGACAGTATGCTAATGTCGCAAGTGGGGTGCTTTATCACCGTATTAGCATAGTGCTTTGACAGCATGTACTAGTCATCTTGACGAGTTCCAGGTGTCTATGCAAGAAACATTATTGCTGTTTAAAAAATGGACTCTGACCAGAAACGACCCATAAGAAGTCAAAGGGAGAAGTGTATCTGACCTGGAATTGCCTTAACGATCGTTTCTGTTCAAGACAAACAGTGAACGTCATCGTTTCAGTAGTGTCATTTAAGAGGAATGATCTCTTTTTTCATTTTGCTAGTTCTTGATGAAATCCGTATAATTCTTTTTGCGTCGCTCGATACGTCCAAATGCATCGTGGCTTTGTGTTCAAACAGTCATGCCAGCCAGTGAGGTCGCCCCACAGCTATTCAGCTCTCCTTCGCAAACATTCTCCTGGCACAAGCCAAGATTGCACAGGAATGAATCACCTCAACGCAATAGCTAACTGTGGACTTTTCCACTTTACTTCAGAATATTAGCTTTAATTGTAATCCAGCAAGCTGTAATTGCCCTGATTAATACTTGTATATAGAATTAGGCAACTGAAATTGACTCTTTGTTCTTAGTTTACATTCACTACGAATGCAGATGGTGTATCTTGATTCCTCTAGTTCACATCTGTGCATAAATCGAGAAGGTGACCATTGTTATACACATTGACCTCTCCAGCTGATTGGTTAACACGGGGTCATGACGAACGAGGATACCATATTGCAAAACTGGCACTAACTTACTGACGTGCGTGTAGTTCGTGGTCTCAGTGCTTCAGGGATCCGAGCAACCAAACTGGCACAATAGCCCCAGAAAACATGCATCGGCCAGCCGGGAGGCGTTTCTGAAGAAATCGTTTAGTTGTGACGTGGATGTATGCTTGATCGTTTTTAAGTTCTATTTGCTTTCTCTCTCTTACGTAGGAGGGGAAAAGAAGCAGGCCTGAGATAACATACTTGGCTGCGTAGCTCAGAATGAAAACACTAATTCGTATTCATTTGGAGGGGGCGGAGAGGGGGGGGGGTGGTGGGGTGGGCACCGGAGCTGGCACAAGCCGTCTCCGCATCGCATTCCTTCCTCACGGGCCGCGCGGTCGCGCCGTTCCGTCTTCCACCTCGACGTCGTTCCACTTCACGTCTTCCGCTCTCCTGCTCGTTTACTTCGTCACACGCGCACATCGTTACGGGAGCCGCAGAGGTGACTAGACTATCAAAGCTGAGGTAAAAAAAAAACTAATAATCATAAAAATCGGGCACTCTGTGAAAACTTGTGGTGCGAGGCGGCCCTGTCGTTATTGAGGGCCCATTTTGATTCAAGGCGGGAGAGTGCAGCAGGATGAGGGTAATAGAGCGAAACAATAAAGGGCCACGTATGGGTCCAGAGTGGGGAAGAGAGGAGGAAACGCGGCCCTGGATTTATGAGGGAGGTCTGAGGTGAAGAAGCACCGACTAGTTGAGGAGAAAGGTCAGCGTGCAGGGTTCAAGTGCGTTGAACGTACAGTACGGGGGGGGTAATGTGTGGAAGGGGATGAGTGTCTCCATGGGAAGAGAAGGATGTGTAGGGAAGGGAGACGCTAAGGACCCACTCACGCACTGGCAGTGCTAGCGAGCCGACGTGAATCCTCAGGTGGATTTACTGGGAAAATCAATTATATGAAAAAATGGAGTTACTGTGTATGGAGTAACTGTTTTCTTGGCGTACGCTTATTGTGGCGTTCTTGTAAATGTTTTTATTTCTCTCTGCATCAAGCTTGACAAGTCCATATTATTTCCCATTAAGTGATTCATCGCTCCCTTTATGAGACAGCTGTTTGACCTTCAATGACCCCTATAACCTTTCTGTGGACTGCTCACACTACTGTGTGCACCATCCGAACCACGCCAACGCCTGTTATCCCACTACATCTGCTCTTCATCTGCCCATCCGCCGCTCTGCCTTCTCTCGGGCTGAAAGAAGCTTGCGCAAATGACTCTTAAGTGGCGTCTGCGCGATTGCGCAACGGCCCCTCTGCTCCCCGAGATCGACGGAGAGAGCTGCGGTTTTTTTCCCCACTTGCATCCCCGTGCGTGTTTACGGCGAGCGCTGATGAATAGGACCACGCGAGACCGGCCCGCCCCGGCAAGGGTCTCCCCCCACGGAGGCGTAGCCGTTGGAGGAGGGAGAAGAGGGAATCTATCACGGCTCCCCGGGGCCACGCAGGGTCAGCGCTGCAGGGCTGGAGCCTCTCGCCGTTCCTGGTACCTCCTGGAACCGAGCAGGGTGGAGACCAAGAGGTGCAGCCAGCCTCCAGAAATACCTCCAACACACAGTGGACGCCTGAGCGACTCCGGTTCATAGCTCTCTCTCTCTCTCTCTCTCTCTCTCTCTCTATCTCTCTCTCTCTCTCCCCCACTTTCTCTCCCCCTTTCTCTCCCTCTATCTATCTCTCTCTCCCTTTCTCCCCCACTCTCTCTCCCACTCTCTCGCCCCCTCTCTCTCCCATTCTCTCCTCTCCCTCTCTCTCCCTCTCTCTCTCAGCCTCTCTCCCTCTCTCTTTCCCTCTCTCTCACTCTCCCGCTCTCACCCCTCTCTCCCTCTCTCTCTCTCTCTCTCTCTCTCTCTCTCTCTCTCTCTCTCTCTCCCTCTTTCTCTCTCTGATTCGTTGAGGGTTTGATCATTTAAAGTGAGCCATAGAACAAGTAATAACAGTTAAAGAAATGCATGTTGCAAACTATTCATTGTGCTTCATATATTTTTAATCTGTTTACAGAAATATAGATCATGTGTCAAGTGCATAAATCAATTAATTGCTTAAGTGCTGTTAATTTTCTACCATTACAAGCCCGGACACATTTCTTTAAGGGTCTCCAAATTTCTATAGGTTGAGCATAATGATTGCAAAAATTCACTGGATATTAATAAATATGCCGATACACAGATGCTATGATGTCCACGCCTTAGACATCCATTCTATTTTTTCTATAGCTGAAATGAAATAATTTATTTATGAATAAATAAAGACGATGGGGCTGATATAATTTAGCGATGATAAAGTATTTTTAATGTCCAATCTCCTATAAAAAACAGGTTTGTGCAGACAGTACCTGTACTGGGAGCCTGAACAACACAACTGCAGGAGAGATGTGTGCGTTTACGTTTTACAAGGCTGGTCATGGTCTCTTTGCCAGGGGGGATTTAGAAAATCTAGAGCAGTCTCTGTGGTTAGTAATCCTCTTGACAACACTTGATCCTCTGCCTTATCCAGCTTTTATTTCACCTTGAGAAACACGAAACACGGATTTTTCTAGCCTTTATGTGGAATTCCTGTGTCCCGGATTTGAAGTATTTTAGGGAAGGAACTATTTGCCAGATACTTCATTTAGAGACCTGCATCTAAAATGAAATTGCTCACTCTTTGAACTTCTTATCGTCATACATTGTCTCATAATAAATTATCTCCATCTCCTATTGATGTTGTGTGTCCTAATTCTTAATGTCTCCTCATGGCGATGGCGTGGTAGCATCACCGCTCTCCTGCAGAACCTCTCTCACCTCCTTATTTTTAGTTCTCAGGCTTTCTTCAAGCAGTCCAGGAGAAATGGCCATTAGCTCCTGGACAGACACAGCCAGCTCTCTCACTCTGTGAAAAAGAGGGGGGTGGGGTGGGGTGGGGGGTGAAAATGCAGAAAAGAAGAGAACAGTCCAACTTTGAGGCATTCTGCAACACATTAGGTCATGAGAATCTAATCATACAATGCTCAGACGTTGGAATGAGCCAACCAGGATGGCCCGAGTCAAACTCCGCCACTGGCCGCTCAAAGGTTGTCCCCGTCTGCACAGGGAGGGAATGATGGATACGCAGGGCAGGGCAGAATTATTGAATTTCATCTTTGCTGGGTAACAGTAGAGCAAATTAGCAATCCTCATGGACACGGTCAGGGCTCCAGAATGAGTTTGTTTGGCTTCTGGGAATTGGGTCTGAGAGGGAGCGAGCGGCGTGTGAAGAATGGCTCGGTCCAGGCGCTGGAGTTATTTTTATTTGTCGAAATTCGGGGGTGTGGGCTTGTTACCCCAGAGGCGGCTCGAGTTTTCCATGCAGCTCTTGGCAGGGCCGAGATCTTTCGGGTTCCCATTCTGTCCCTCTCCTCCTTTCTCCTCACGCCCCTCCTCCGCCAAAGTATAACCCCCCCCCCCCCCATCCCCTGTTTGGCAGGAAGGCGAACGCAGTCTACTGCGGAGACAGCCTGACTGCGCAGACAGCCCGGCAGATGCACTGAAGATAAGTTTTGTGTTCGTAAGTCGGGCCGCGACCCTCGGCGGCAGGACACTGACCAGATCCTGTCAGCGAGAGAGTGGGAGGGAGTGTGTGTCGTCCCCCCCCCCCACACACACACACCCCACCAGCCCAACCCCCCATCCTCCAGCACCAACGTTAACGCCCCCCCCTCCCATCCTCAGACATGTCTGCGGCCTCGACTTCCAGCTCAGCCGCCACGTAACAGCCCACAGGAGTAGGTGGGGGGGGGGGGGGGGGGGGGGCGCACGACGGCTCCCTCGGGCTCCACCAATCCTGCGAGCGGGCCCAGGTCCGGCCACCGCACAATACCAGGCCGCATCATTTCCCCTCTCGCCGCGGTACTAATGGATGGTCGGGAGTGACGGCGACGCCAGACGCCAGCCGAGTTCGGCCTGCGTCAGCAGTTTCTCACGGGTAGGGTTCTGCGCTGCAGGGGACGGCCGGCCGGCCGCCTGCAAACTGCAAACTACGACTTCCTTTGCTTTTTTGGACAAATATTGAGAACTTTAATGGGTACAGCCAGCCGGAAAGGGGAAGTCTGAAAAGTGAACAAGCGCGATAGCGAGTTTTGGTCACCGTTGGTGACATGGCCAAATGGAAAGTCTTGCCACGAGGAAGATGCGTCATGAGGAAAGTCAACATTAATGATGTTATTCTTTGAAATCGCGATTCCCTTACGTGTTCCCCAAACGACGCGGCCCGTTATTGCCGTCGGTGGTGTGCTCAGCCTTGTCTGTGGTCTGAAGATCGTGTTTCTCAGCTAGAACATTCCAGAGCGTGGCAGTGCCCTTCCAGCACCATTAAGGTCCAAGGCGTTCCCAATGACTTCCTGGCTTAGGCGAACGAGCTGGGTCCACTGGGGGCACAGGACAGGATGAAAGCCCTGGCATGACTTGAAATGCGGCGGGGAACGTAGAAATTCAGCTTTGAACATCGTTTTGAAGGGTTTCATCTGCCTCGTAGAGCGCGTTTGGAGCACTGGACTCTGATTAGTCAGTTTGAGAGATGAGGAGTTTGCTTGGCTCTTAAAAATTGGTCTCAGCCTTAGGGGGAGTTTATTCTGGAGGGATTTGACTGTGAATCATGGTTTTTAGCGCTCATTTTCAATCATTAAGTTGTTTTGTTCCAGAAAGCCAGAAATGTAAAGAGTGTGAGGAAAGCTCTCTAGATTGATATCAAGTTTATTTTATTAATCTGTTTTTCAGAGTTGTCTGGAGCTCTATGGGGCTTCTCCCTAATGATTGCAAAGTAATTCGAAGAACATAGGAAATTAACCAGGGGAAATTTGATGATGGAAAACAGGAAATCAATCCCAAAACAGAGCAACATGATTGGGCAACTCGACAACTCGACTTTTCCTTGCATGGACAACTTCCATGCAAGACATGCAAAGCTAGAAAACAACAAATAAAGTAAAAATATATATATTTATTTAAGCTAAGACTTCATCTTTGTTAGACACCTACACCATCATTTTTTAAAACTTAGAGCACTGTAACTTTTAAATACTTTGGCAGAAGCCCTTTTGAGGAGTGAAAACAGGATTAATACATTAAGTGCTTAATGACCTTTCAATGCAACACTTTCCACCTTAATCCTCAGACTTTCAAGATCTCAGCAAGATCTCAGCTCACCAAACGTTCTTCTCACCAAACGTGATCGTCTCTCACCGCGCGGCTTAGGGGAACGGTCGTGGCTATAACTCTTACGGCCATTACCTCTGGGTGGTACCACTTGAGCGTAAGTACCAGTGCAAGCCCGTTCACCCTTGACATGAAGCATGTAGGTAATGGATGTCCATTTAAGTGGTCCTAGTCTCACTCCGTCTGTTACGAGTGCGTGTGAATGCAATGACGTCAAGCCCGCAACGCTCACCTATGGGGAAGTGTGGCATGCACGTTTTATTCTTTCAGATGCCCCATATATGGCACCATCAGTATGTTGTCTCATCTCATTGTATTCGTGTTACAGTGTTAATGAAACAGGTATGGTTTGTGCAAACCCTTTCCCGTAAACTCGAAAGAAAACACCAGGATGAAAAAGTGGTTTTTCACAGGTCAGTCGGTCTGGTACCAACTGTGAAACACGACTATGCTACGCTCGTTTGGTGTTCGCCCATGCGTTCGAACTTCTGTCTGCCTTCTTTAGTGGCCAGGTAAACGCTGAAGGCCCTGACCGTGTCTGTGGGCCTGCGACAGACCCAACCCTCTGTTTTACATCCTAGTCCAACTGTGCTGTGCTTTGTCGTTAGAAACAACCGATGAAAAAGTATGCACCAAGATGTAAGGATGATCGATATACCGTGTTATTTGTGCCCAGACTGTTAAGAGGGGGAAACTAAGCAGAGCTGTTATGTGATAGGTTTAAATGAAGTAGCCAATCACAGCAGAAGTGCTTGAGAATCTCCCCCCCCTCCACCCCGTATGAAATATTATATGGCTCAAATAGTTCATATTCCACATTCCTTATGTGATGGTATGGCTGGAGTTTCTGCTTTTGCTTGGAAACTAATGGCAAACACAAGGGCAAACGCAGACTTTATGGATTTATGGGTTTATGGATTGAGCCGATCACATATCGTCAACGAATCAACAAAACACGGAAGCCTGGCAACAGTTTTGGCCTCTCAATTCGTATCATGTCAGCGCCATTAAGCACGAATACCAGGATGCGCAGATACGTATACGCAAGTGATTCAAGACGTAGCAGCTGTTTGAGGCAGTGTTCCCATGTGAAATCAGTTCAAATGCTGTAGTGTAAACTCTTTTCTAGTGGTTTGCTGAATTTATTTTGTTACAGACATCATGTTAAACGAGGAGCGATAATCGTACCAAGCAAGCACTTTTATAGCGTCTGAAATAACTCTTGCTTCATGTCCAGTTTGAGAGTAATGAATTCCAGTTGTCTTCTGAATTCACTTTGAGAACAGCAGTGCTAAAACCCAGTTCCCACATTCTGACATCAAAATTCATCAGTTCTCTCTGTTTGTCATCATGACGGTTTCTTAATCACGGTCTTTGAAATGGGACATTGTTTTCTCTGTTCTTTTTTGATTTGTTGAGATTCATACAAAAAATCATTAATACGTCTGCTTTCCCATGACTAACACGCATTCCACCGGAAAGTTCCAGAACATGTGACAGGAACATGGACAACAAGAAAGAGAACTTTCATCTATTATTTTCTCATCTCTCTAAAAGCATTCAGGCAACATTTTTCATACAATTTATTATTTTCCCCCTCAAAGCTCGTAGATGTTTAGTCCTTTGCTCACTCATTCATGCCACGCTGTGAGATATTAGCTGAGCGCACCGCCAGCCGTCTGTCTGGGCGGAACCTGCACCTTGATCTAAGAAACGGGCAAACTCCAAATGACAAGCTGAAAACGGCATGTGTTGACACTTAACATCCGTTGCTTAGAAGAGCTCAAATAGAGCTGTGAGGTGTTTACTTCTGACTTGCTGCAATTTAATGTTTAATCCCTGATTGCTCTTCAGACAACCCTGGAAAATGGTCCATTGTGTGCACCACGACATCTCTTTGAATGGAATGGTGTTGTGTGGCGTAGTGTGTGTGTGTGTGTGTGTGTGTGTGTGTGTGTGTGTGTGTGTGCATTTGTGTGAGTGACCTCTACTGTACATACACATTTGTATCAGATCAAAGGAAACGTGAGGGCATCCATAGGTAATGGGTCATGAAGGGGTGAAACGTGAGACAATGATTGTCTGAAGCACACACACGAGTGAAGGAGACTCTCTGCTGAACTGGGCTTCTTCAGCGACAGTCCACAGACATCATCTAGTATATTGGCTACCGATCAGTAGCCAGAATGAAAAAACTTTGGAGCAGCAACTCAGATTCTAACCGATCTGTGCAGTGAAGGAGACAGACTGGGAGGGGACCATGGCGAATCTATCAGAACTCTTTACAAAGGTTAAACTTGTGCCTCCATTAAATCAAACAAGCCCTCTTTGACTTATGATGTATTGCTAAGTAAACATGAACACCAATTACATGGTAACATGAACTCAGCAGTAAAAGGTGGGGGTGTCTGGCTGGAGAACTGGGTTAGGTGTGAAATTTTTCACCACTGACATTTATTAGTGAACAAACATCCTTTGGCATGCTTAAACTAAGGAGAAATTTGAAAACTCAACTTTTTTTCCCCTTGAAATGCAAAAATATTAGGAATGTGTCTTACTAAAAGCCTTTACACACCATTTGTGAGGACTCTGCTAGTCCTAGCTCTGTAAATATCAGGTGATGTATTAAATGACATTCCCCATCTGAAGTGATGTCCTCCAAACACTTCCCTACCGAATCTCCCAAATACTGAATGATTAATCGTCAGAGTCTGGGGCTCCGTTTCCAAGCTTACGGACCACGGCACAACGTTCCCATGGATATTGTCCTTGCCGGTAAACAGTTGATGGAGACGGTGCTAAAACCCAGGTTACCATCGCCTGAGCCGCGTCAGCCCTGTAAAACCCAGGGACCACACAAAGTGTATTTACACCTCACACTTCTCCGTATAAACACCGCCTCTTATTAATTGAGCATCCACAGAGAACAACCCCCACCCCCTCCTGCACTTTGGTTCGGGTACACTGGCTCTTGCTACCCATCAGCACCATCCCCCCCCCCCCCCCCCCCCCCCAAACACCCCCCCCCCCCCCCGCCCACCCCTCCTTTAATTGACTGATTGCTGTAAGGACTCCATGGCAGACAGTGTCGAGCAGGCTATTATCACGGCGCTTGTCATCCGCGGCTCCCATCGCGCCTCGTCAGGAATGCGGTCGGCCACGACGCGGGCCCTCCTGGATCGGACCCGAGCGTGAGGGACAACTTTCCATCCGTCATGCATCGCCAACACGCCAACCCCACCCCCTGATCCACCCAAAAACAAAAAACATGCCTCTCTCTAAGTAGTGAAGAAGTGCCAGGGCTAATTATAAACAAATTGTCGATGCTTCGGGGCGGGCAGGCTGGGGGGAAAAGGCTCTGAGCAGAGCCCCGCGGGGGCGGGAGAGGTGTGGGTGCGTGGATTGGCTCCTGGGGCGGTCAAGGCGACGGGCTGCCAGAGCGGACCTCACACAGGGACGGGCGAGAGGTGTTTAGGAGCATGCCCAAACACAGAGAAGAGTACGAGGAGAGGGGAGGTGAGTCAAACAGAGAAGAGAGGACAAGAAGTGGGAGACATGTGGAATGGGACATACTGGGACTGAGACACGCCAACACGTGTACGTCCTCATGCTGTCTAAGAGCTTTTCTGCATAACAGTTACAAGGCTAGCGGCAAACAGACCGACATCAATCATGCCAGTAATGAACCTCGGATATTTTTTTTTTGCAAGATCTTTTCAACAGGCTACATACAACAGTCACCAACAGTATAGCCAAAGGATAGTTTAGCCTAATTTAATGATACTTTTGAAACCAGGACAAATACCAGTTGAACAGTGTCACACTAAATCAAGTTTAACTCTATTTTCAGTCCCCCCGTGAAGCTAACCGATGACACAAGTGTATCTTCTCAATCCAGGGCCACAGAGAGCAAGGACACGCATGCTAGGAATGCAGGCGGGAATGCTATTTAACCACTCTCACTACCATCCTGTAAAAACAACACCAACAGTTATTAAGTCTGCCAGCCAAATCCTACTGTAGCTACGGTTCTGTGCCTCGAGGTTTCACACCAGCTAATGACAAAGGGCCTGTTGCAGTGATGGACTAGGCCTCCAGTGTGGGAACTAGCAAAGAACAGAGAGTGGGATATTCTCCAGAGCTAGATAAAGCGTTCCGTCTTCCTCCTTAGAGAAACAACGGCATGTTTAAGTGCTATCTAGCGCCGAAACCCTGCCTGGACGCCCCCAATTTATTTTGGTGTCCTCTGCCCTGGGTTTTTTTTTTTCTTTTTTCCTTTCTTTCTTTCATTTTCTTTCCTCTTGCGAATGATGAATCAGAGAACCGAGCGTCCCATCAGAGGACGAGTGGGAGAGATGAACTGTGCGCGGAGCTCCAGGACGGGGCGGACCTCGCGAAACCTTCAATGTGGCGCAATCGGGCCTCCATCGCTTTGCATCTCGCTCCAAGTGGGACGATGAGAACTGGAAGGGGGCGGCGTGGGGGTGAAGCCGAGGCCGCAGTTGCGGGCCCCACCCCCGGGGAGAGCGTGTCAGGTAGGAGCCCGTGCTCATAAACCCGGAGTGTGTCATGAGCGCGAATGCGTAGGAGGAGGAGACAGCCGGTGTGTATCGCGAGCGCGAACGCGCAGGAGACGAAGACGAGGGCCTGCGCGAACGTCGTAGGTTACTCCGAATGACACTGTGAGGCTTGTGTGTATGTGAGTGAATCAGTGAGCAGGTGGGTGTGTGAGTGTGTGTGAGTGTGTGTGTGGGGGGGGGGGGGGGGGTGGAATGAGCTGTGAGAGCTGGACTGTGATGTAATGGTCAGGAAATGTGATAGCCTGCGTTGGAAGAACTGAGAAGCCAGTCGTCTCCTCCTACCGTGTCGCCAGCACCTCCCCCTCGCCTCTCACTGCACGCAGGAGAAAAGGGTTAAATAAATGTTAGTGGGCTGATAAAAGGCCTGGGTTCTGAGAGGGGGCCCGTCGGGTTTGACATTGACATGATACACGGGGGCTACTGCCGGCTTTGCTGGGACTATGATGTCATCACTTTCCACGTCCTCTGCTCACCGCCTTACCAACAACGGGGTCAATATTTTTGTTTCTGTCATCATCATCGCCTTCATCATTATTTGTGAATCTGTTACTTCATCCAGTGGTTTACTGAACTCGAACCTCAAATTCCTCTTCTTTTTTTAAACTGGTGAATACACAATGGTATTGCATAATAACACTAATATGGCTATTTATCTTGGTTAATGCTATTTGCCCCTTTCAAATAATTTTTTACACTTCTAGAAAAATGTTTTCTGTCAGAAAGCAAATTAGTAACTACAAGGACAATGGAACTATCCTCGTCTTAAGATGTAGCCAAAATTACTTCTGGGAAGACGAGAATCATATAACAATATGTTAACTATGCAAACATTGTGCTGACTGGCCAAAAGTGTTAAGTACTAAGTCCACGAGTCCTTTTACGAGTTCTTCCGGGCCTCTCACAGTCAACCTTCAAAACCAGCATTACTCTTCTGGCAAAATTATTGTTAGTCATATGCAAATGCATGACATATATCCCCTCCAGTGTCCTGACCTGAACAGCGGTTACTGTTTTTGTCGTTCATTATCAGTAAGAGCACCACCCTCCCTTTCCACTTTACACGCTTTCGAAAGACGCCGTGGCGACTCACGGTATGACACGCCCCTCTGAGGAAATGGGAGTGGCTGTAACATTAACGTAATGATGCAATAATTGTTATAACATGCAATAATATTATAAGAAAAACAACATGGAAACCCGTGCATTTGGTATGATTTTGCACTGTGGCACCGTGTCCAAGTTAAGAGGAACAAGTGTAATCAATCATGTTGTGCATATGATACAGAAGTGTTTGTACTGGAACTGCTATGCAAAATCAGCATGTGTTAGAATGGCGGAGACATCTTGTGTAGGTTTAAATATAGGCCAATATCTCAGGGAATAATGGTATACTGTCTCTTCTGTAATTTAGCGTAAATGTCACATTTCCCATGACGGACCACTTGCAAAACGATTAACTTCATTTGTGTAATTCTGTCCAGTAATGAAAATAATTGCCCTAATTACATATAGAACCCTATAAAGAGCTTATTCTGATCTCCTGGTTTGGAAGAAAGAATCATTTTATGAGAATGTCCAAAAAGTGAGAACTTGCATACTGATTGCCATAATACCAAAGGATGTGAAAATAAAATAGGAAAGGCAAGATCTTTGGTAAATGTATCTTTTCATGCTTGGTGATAAAATCGCTCTGTTAAAAAAAATTATTTAAAACTTTTCTGTGTCTTCTTTTTTTCTTTCTTTCTTTTTTTGTCCACAGACATCTTGCCTCTCTCCTCGTTTCCTCGTGGAAAGGGTGAGGCGGGAGGTGAGGGTCAGTTCATGGCACAGAAGGGTCAAAACACTGGCGTGCGTTCAGCAAATATGTTGCGTTGACGAAAACACTGGCCCCGGCTCGGAGCTGTGCAGAGACCACTGTTGATTTAGTGCGATTATGAGAGTGGCGTAGAAAAAAAGATAATGTGTGTATATCTACTGTCAAGGTCAACTGGGCAGGTGTTTGGGGGAGCATATAGCTGGAGAAATACTTTTAGCTGGACTGGCTTGCAACCAAAGAAGGAGGGAGGAGGGGGGGGGTCATTAAGTTGTTCTCTCTCTCTCTCTCTCTCTTTTTTTTCCCCTCTTGTTCTGCGGTCATCAGGACGTCATCTCAACTGAATGTCAGTGCGGGCCGTGAGGCACCTTTCTTATTATTACGAGTTGCACAAATAAAAAGTTTATTTGAGATTGCCAAACACCCTTCCCACACCCTCTAATACCAAGGGGTCTCGCCTATGCTGTAGTTTCTCTAAGCCCGGGCAATAAACTACGTTGGGCTGCCCACGCACCGAAACTCATCCAAAGTGTTAACTGTATTATGAAGATGGGGGGGAGGAGAATAGTCATAAGTCAACAGCTCTTTTCCCCGTTGACTAAGCGCGCTGAGGAATAATAAACACACTAGCAGAGACGAATGTCGGACAGCCCTGATCCTAAGCACGTACTTTGAGACTCAGCTGCCGGCCATGCCCACGGCAGCCGCCGTCCTTTCCAAAAATTCCCACATTCCCCTCCCTGGCACAGGAAGAAATGACAGAGCTCGTTTCCTCCCCGCGATCAAACGTTTGTTGATCTTCGCATTAACACGACCTGATGCGATCTCTCTCCGCACCGAATCATTGAACGCGCTGGAAATCGGGGACTATTTCTAGGTATTTCCTGCCTCTTAAAACGAGGGGGCCAGATTAGCTTAATTAAGGAGAGCAAAACAGGAAGTTTTAAAGTCACTTCGATAATTAATAGGCCGTCTTGGCCGAGGGGTCTGCATAGCTTCTCGGTGCAAGGATGCAGGAAAGGCAATTTTTTTTGCTTTTAAGCCTGTTCTTCATATTAAATATGAACACTGGCTGAGCCCTCAGTGTTATATCTCTCACTTCTCCATTTTCGATCGTCTGGTTGCTGAAGTGCAGTTCACCGCATGCTGTGTTTGCGTCATCTGTAGTTTGCGCTACTTTCTGCCCTTGTTATCTGCATATTGCGCGCTCTCGTGGGGCACTGACAGATTTGGTGGGACAATCCCTAAACACCGAGCTCACACTATTATATACCTCTGTAATAGCGTGTGCATCAGAAACAACCTCGTTGGCTCGTCTGGAGCTGGTGTAGACAACGCATTATTATGTCAAATGCAGTATGTAAAAATAACAGTATGACATGCAAATGAATGTAAGGCCGCATGTGAATATTGAGCGTCGTGACTAATTTGAATAGTTGATATGATGGAGTTGCACATCAAAGGTCGGAAAACACATCTTGGAGTTGTCTGGGATAAGGACAGGACTGTAAAAAGCATGAAACATAAGGGCAGAAAATGTGTTTTGTGTTTTATGTAGGGGAAAAGGAACCTATTCATAGGTAACGAAACTGCACGAACATCACAACAACCTTTCCTTTTTAAAGTGCATTTTGAATTTGGTTTGTTGACACGTAGGTAATTGATTCAAATGGGTCTCCTGTGGCTTCAGCAACTGTGTTGTTTTTAAAAGGCTCGAGTCCTGACAGAAATACGCTGGAAAGTATTGCGTTTGGCGATGAGCGCAGTTTCCCATAGACCAATGTGTTGAACCCAGCTCCGAGCCTCTTGGACGCGAGCTGACTGTTGAGCTAGTGGGAGAGAGAAGATAGCAGTGACCTTGCTCTGAACTCCTGCAGAAACTTGGATTATGTCTGGAGCAGTTGGGGAAAATACTTAAATGAACTTCGTGATTTAGTGGGGCGACTCGCAGACGGGTTCCTAAAATAATGAAGGGGGGGGGGGGGGATTATATTATACTAGGGAGCAAAACGTTTGTACAAAGCTCAAAGTATGCAAACATACCTGGGTCACGGGCACGTGACGAACCGACTGTTCGGTTTCAGTTCATCTGACGAATTGGCTGCGGACTATTTTAGATCGCGGAGGTTTACATGCTGCTGCATCTTGTCATATTTGGCTCAGGATAATGAAAAAAAATATCACCGTCGTCTCCTCCTTAATGTCAAGCCGGATGAAAAACGAGTAAAATAACACAACGCTTTTTGTCGTATTTTTCGCCCATCACAGATCTGTTTCTGAACAAGCACACGTGCACGGGAGAACAGCTCAAAATGGCCCACAAGGCCTACTTACCACCGTGTTCACTTCAGCTCAAATTTAGCCTGGTGTCGCTAAAGAATCCTAACATCTAAATATGGCTATTATATATTTTATATTATTTTCATGCAGTAAATTAACCCTGTCTTCGTGAGAGGCAAAGGCATTTTTTGCTTGACGCCCCTACATGGCATTAATTTAGCTATCTTAGTGCATGGATGGAATCTGAACTATGAATATATTGAAAAATGCAGTGAGATTCCTGAGAACGCTGGGCATTCCCTGTAAATCTGAGTCATCTCACATTCACACATTTTCCCATTTATCCTTGCCATGAAGTTTGGCTATTCCCCATAACCACAAATTGAAAGACTTGTCTGTTTTTGTTCGTGGAATGTGTCAGTAGCAGGGGTCTTCTCTTCCTCTCTCTCATTTGAACTTTTATTCAGAGTTAGCTTGCGATGGGAAACTAAAACCATATATAAAAGTGCCATGTGCAGAGTTTTGGAAGTGAAAACAGACCTTAGCAATGTGGATGTCATGTCTCCATATTATTCCTTGAGGTCAGAATGGAGCCAGTTGTCAGTTATGACGAATGCTAGCTCTTCCGCTTTCAGAGAATGAGGACATGGACTTCTGCCCTTCCTTCATTTCCCACCATACACCTCCAGTCTCCTCCGCCATCTACCCACACCGCCCCTCCTCCAAACGTCCTTGAGGGCTGTATCTGGCATTCTGTGTTTCCATACTATATGTTGCCATTTTTTTATCCAGCTAAGCGAAGAGTACAGCAGAGCAAAGAGTGTAGCAGTGTTCACACTGCAACAGCGCCATAATCTAGGCCACTTAAAAGAATCCAGATGCTGAACTGAATTTGCTGAAAGAGCTAATGCACTGAAGAGGACACTTGTCGTGCTATTTGGTTAGGACACCCAATAGATTAGCCGAGTGCGTCATATCCTTGAAGTGCTTTTCAGTACTATAGAATTGAACCACAGCGGTGTTCTTGAATTGCACACACTTCAGAGATTAGTGGGGAATGTATACTCTGATAATCAGAGCGTAGTAAAGGATTTCAGAGGCAAGTATTCCATGCTGTGTACACTGTTCTGCAATGTGAGTGTGCATAGAAGCAGGAAAACTTCCTGTTTCCAAATGCTTCTTTTTTAGAACAATAGCTTTTCAAGAGGGACCCCAGACTTTCTGTTGTTTTCAGTCTAAATACTGTCCAAAGCCAAAAGGCCTAGGGTCGAATCTGTAGCTCGCTGATTATGGTACCTGTAACAACAGGAGCAGAAAGCTCTCTGCAGAAGAGGAAATAACAGCCTTTCTAACAGATTTTCTTGTCTTATTTATTCTCAGGATGACTGCCTCCCTTTTCATCAACTCACTCTTCGTGTTGTTGTGATGATGCAAGACCACAGTGCAACTTTTTGAACTCCGCATTTCCTTAAAATGAATATGTCATGCTCATCATCTGCGGTCCACTCACTATGACACGATACCAACAATGATGTCATAATAGGGTGGATGTTCTACTGGGGGAGTTCTACCATAGCTGAACTCTGTATAACAAAGACAACTATAAAAATAGCAGCACAATTTTCTCCTAAATAATTTTTGCTAGCCTTTTTGCAGACTCTTGCCATAAAATAAATAAATATCACATGGAAACTGAAATGATTCTTAGCTAAATCATGAGCACCCATGAAACAATTCTGCCTCACAACAGTGGCCTCTGCAACAAGGGTCTAACGCTCAATCTCTTCCAGGTAGCAACATCACGCCGGCTACTGGATCCCACGATCACCTCGTATGTACATTTCGGTCTTCCTGTCTTAATAAATCTCTCCAGGAACGTGGCTCCTAGATCCGTGCCCCAGTGGTTAATGTTCTGGAGGCCTTTGCGGACGCGGGCGAGAGGTTTGGCGCTCAGAGAGTGTCCAACTGGCAGGAGGCGTCTCCCGAGGTGGAACCAGCAGCGTCTGCTCGAAGCTTCGGTCCGCCGTGCAGGAACGGGAAGAGCGCCAAGTCGAACAGGCCTGGCCTGATGAGTCTCTGGTCTTGGACCACCTTATCTCCCTTCCTATCGGCCCGGAGGCTGGCTGGTGCCCAGTGCTCTTCCATGCCCGGCCTCTCCACAGCGCCAGACAGGGGCTCGAACAGGGTGACTCTGTCTGGGGAGCTGCAAGCACTGGCCTGTGGTCAGCAAAGTTTGTGCAAGCTTAGGGGCATGTCAAAATAGAACTGTAGCGACTAGCCCATTTATTACCTCCTATTTAAATGAAATACGCATCAATCTTGGTATAAAATTGGTCCGAACTGTCCAAAACCTCCATGACAGTCTCCTGGCTGCTTCTTCTCGTCCAGGCTCCAGATGGAAGTCCTGTTGGCTCAGGGATGCACTAGAAGAACATGATACCCATCAAGATTTGCAGGGGCAGCAGCGTACCAAGAACAGATAAATCCCAAAACAAAATAGCTGACAACAACATGGATCTCCACACTGCACAGTGAACTGTGACGGAACTGTCTGAATTTCTTCCCCACCGATCGTTATTTTCTCATTACATTACAAATAAGTTGCAGTTTATTTTGCATTTGTTCTGAATTAGTCTGATGAGGACAGTGGTGGTCCAGTAAGGCAGTATTGTGACAGCTCTGCGCTGCCATGTAAACACGCCTTGACTATGTACTACCAAATAAGAGCATTTCATGTAATGCGTGCTTGTTTGTTTTAGAAACGGTTCGTCGGAAACGTGGCTGAGTCTTTCTAGGAAACCACAAATGGGTCGGTCAGTGATACTATCTCACCCATTAGTGGCCGACACAGTGCTGTGTGCAGCATAGACTGCGCTGGGGTCAGTGAGACAACCTCCCCAGGGAGCTCCAGACTTTAGCAGGCAAACAGCCTGAGGCTTTGGCCCAGTCAGTCCTGTGCTGGTGGGGTGTTCATGTTGCTGATTCATGGACTCTCAGCCCCAGCATGGTGACAGACTGAGGAGAGAAGCACTGATCGTGCTGCACCCTGGGCAGAGCTAGATGGAAGCTCATGGCAGAGGGTTTGATCCAGACTCCAGCTCCACTTGAAACACTGAATCTTTATTGGGGCAGCTTGTCACACAGTGCTAGGTATATACAATCAAATCAAACATTTTATTCACACTCAATTATTCTCAACTGAACTCTGTTGGAATACAACTAAGCCAATATAAATGTTTTGTTTACTTCGCTGCGTGTATCATCTGACCTTATTATTAAATAGCATAATGGATGGCAGGTTCAAATCTTGGTCTTCTTGTAGTGGATGCAGCAATTTATGAGGGAAACGACTAAACGATTAAATTTCATTTTACACTTGATTTGGGGAAACAAAAAAATAATTAGTTTGTTATGAATTGCACTTCCTGGGTGATTATGAAGAAAGTGTGCGAGAAAGAAAGTGCATGTACAAGAAAGGCAAAATAAGAGACCTGTGTTTGTATGTGGTTCTCGATACTCCAAGGAATCCATCTGTGCCTTATGCCAGCCATAAATTGTCAGCAAAATAAATATTTGTTCACCATTTAGTTATAAAATTGTTCCAGACTTAAATATCCAAATGGTTCTTTGTAATTTATCTTAGTTAAAGAAGAAACGTTTTTTTGAAGCTGGCAAGTTGTCTTCCATAAATATTTGTTGTTCCAAATATCTAAAGTAAAGGCTCACCAAGAGACAGTCTTGTTCTGAAACTTTGTTATACTTTAGTGTTTTAAAAGGTCCAGTCCAAAGTAAATTTATTTACGACGAACGTCCTGGTCCTCTGTGTTCTATCCAGCTTGCCAAGTTGTGTTGAAGCTGCAGTTCCATCTTTCACCACTAGGGCACAATTGCGTGTACTTTTCAGTGAAAACATTCAGCTTAAATCCCTCGCAGATCCCGACACCCTATAAACCGCGTGGTAATATCTCATGTGCGTAAGCTAATGCTCTTGGATAAATCGTTGGTCAGCTACAGAGCAGCACGATGACAGGAATAGGGTGCCGGCATGTGATGTGACGTTAGTGTAAGGTAAGTGAATTCTGTCGGCCTTTGCCAAAGCTGTTATTAATGGTGTGTGTTCTTGACTTCTCTAGGTTTATGTTGTGGCTGGTACTTCTCTTCAGAGCAAAGGAGGGCAAACGTAGTTCAAAAGGGCACCAGGGAGCAACTGTTTACTCTGTGGAAATGCTTGTCTGGGCTGGTCTTATGATGGTGTTGCAACAGGACAAACAGAGACAGAAGCTGACCTATCGGAAAGAGGAAAAAAAAATCTATAAAAGTTAGGGAGTACTTTTTTAAGCGGGATCTGGCCATAGTGCAACGTGCCCCACAGAATGACATAATGTCAAATATGTGAAATACTCTCCAAAACTCTGGTCAAGTAGCAGTCAGCGCATTATACAGCTCAGAGCACTAATCAGAAATCTGTCCACCTTAACAAAAGACACCCAATCTTTACACATGGCTGTCTGTTTGAGGCTCACATGAACCCCCCAAAGTTCTGTCGAATTTGTGTCTGTATGGCCAGACGAATATGAAAAAGAGATTGTACTGAGCTAGCACACAAGATGTGACATCAGCACACAAAAGGCACAAGATTTAAAGATGTTGCCAATCTGTCGTAAATCAAAGTGCAACCCTGGGTCAAGGTTCATAAGCCAAAGTTCACACTGAACAATAACACTTCCAGCCTCAGATCAGAGTAAAGCCATAAAACGCTAAAAGCAAAATTTAACCTGTGGAAATCTTGTGAAAAAGTACTTTGGCCATATTTATTACTGATAATTAGTGTTGTTTGACAGCGTGGACGTTCATATTGCACAGAAATCACTGACTTTCTACATAGAATTTTATGAAACTGGTAAAATTATCATTTAATTGTTTATGGACCGCTGATGTCATTAGCACAATTGGCATATATTTGTCATACATTTGTGAATGGTACAATTTACAATTTCATACAAAGATGAACTGCAATAGAATCTGTTTTAATTTGAATTTCAACAACACGATGCTTACATGATGTACACAAAGGACATCAGCGCAAAGTAGTGGAAAGAAGAGGAAGAGGAAGAAGCAATCAGTTATTTGCTGTTCTTGTTTATTTTTCCAGTGTGGGTGATCTCGTCTGGAGGAGGACTAGATGCAACATTTTAAGATTTAAAAAACAACAACAAATAAACAAAACAAATTCCAGATTTTGTGTCAATAATGTTGAACGTTGGCCATGTGTCATTTCGTGGCTATTCATTTCAGTAAGGAAGAAGAGAAATTGAAACATAATTCATAGACATGGCATCTCATCAAATATTAGTAGCTGTGATTCAGAATTTAACCAAAATTTGTAACAAAGATATTTCATTAAGTCTATTGTGATTACAGATTCTGCCAAGTTGTTTCAAATTCAAAATGTAATCTTCAAAATATCTCAACGTCAATATATAATCACTGAGGTGACAGATTTAGGAGGCAAAACCATTTGATACTCTAATTTTCACAGGTAACAATATTAAAAACTGAAATTATTCCAGAGATGCAGCCCTAAAATACAAATACCATAATCCAAATAAAATAAGAAAACACCTCTATGAAACACACCACATTTAAGAAATAAATAAACTTTTAAGGTTGTAAAAGAGAAGGATAAGGATCGTAGTCAGAAGATGCATGAGTTCCACACACAATGTCTTGCCTGAACCAAATAACTTAGAAAGGATCTCCTGAAACTTCTCTTTGCAGTGAAAGAAGTATGGCCCTTCAAGAGGTTCTTTAACGGGTCCTTTGCATGCTCTCTAGACCCTATTTAAAGTCAAAAGAGATCTACATGGATCATCCTGGGATAACCACACGTCTACTCTGAAGCAGTTCGTGATGAACACTGAAGCCATTCGGGGTGTGACATGAGTGCAATATGTCACTGGAAACATCCGTTATTTTAATAGCACGTCTGTGGCCAACATGACAACTAACAAGAAGCATTATGCTTTCATTGTCATTGTGATTAATATATTTTTATAACAAAATCACTGTACAAATTTTAAAAAGGATCCCTCTTCTACACTGAATATGATAACGGGGACCACAGGACTGTGTTTAATAGTAAGAAAAAAATAACTATTATTTTAGCATTTGAAAATGCCATAAGTTAGGTAGTTATGTCTCACAATAAAAAAATAACAGCAAAAAATTTCTTTTGCAGTTGTGTATTGTAACAAAAGTTGCATCAGAAAACAAATCCTGAGTGCCATTAGTTCTGAAAGATAATGGTCACTGTATTTGCACTTTCAGTTTCTCTGTAATTATGAACCCTATTGAAATTTGCTCTTCTGTCCTCCAGATTCTTAACAATGTCGTAGTAGTACCATTTACTTCACAATGCATTAACGTCGGATCATCCAGGGCTGATTTTGACACTGATCAACAGCAACATAAAATTGAGCAAAAAAAAGTATAAGCAACATAGCAGTTCTTTTCATTTCTGATACCCTGTATTAAACCATCAAAATTGCAGTCAATTTTGATAAGAGCTTTCTTAACAGAAGGGGGGGGGTCATGAATTGATAGCCACACTACAAACAAAGACATGCTTGTAAAGGGAGACGTAAAACAGGAGAGCAAAGCTTTGGTCCTACTCTAAAAGATATCGTCTTTATTTGACAAAAGAAAGCATTAATTTTAACAACTAACACCATAAATACATTTCATTCATTCAGGGAGGAGCTTCTTCCAAATCTTCAATTCCAGTTTCAGACAGATCAGACTTAGCGTTTCTAATACTTCCTGCTACCGTTTCTAATGCAGTGTTTTACTTCGGGTTGAGATCATCCTAGTCCAATCAAAAGCCTTCTCTTTCCAGGTGGAAACAAATACAATATCCATTAGCATTATGTATATATATATATATATATATCACACACACGCACACACACACAATTTGATCCATGTACTTCTCCGAGTGAAACTTGTAGTGCAGTGTGTGTTCTGAAGGTACCAAAGGCACGTTGTATGGACACCATCTTGAGGACATTTCCTCCGGTACTCATAGCCTCCACTGTGAAAATCCAGAGAGAATATTCCATGGATGAGCCACAAAACAACCCCCCCCCCTTCAAAAAAACCCCTGAATGAACAAGAAAAACACCCTGGAGTAGTAGTCTGCACATCGCAACCGCACGCGCTCTCCAAAGCCGAAGGAAGCTTGTGACCGTGAACCGAATGAGATTTTTAAAAGGGTTGGAGGACAGCCGGAGACCGGGGCAGTGCGGCCATTTTAAGAACAATGCCAGGGATGGTGTGGAGCTGCGGACAACGATGGGGTGTCCTCCGTCCGGTGAAGGTCAGGGGTCAGGGTTAGTACAGTGAGGAGGCCTCTGTCCAGTCAGGGTCAGGCCAACGCCATGGGGCACCAGGTATCACCTCTTACGGACCCCGTCACGTCACTAGTGGAAGTTAGTCCCACATTCGTGTAGAGGCTATCCTGGCCAGGGTACTTCCCAATAGAGCCTGTGGTACCTGAGACCATTGTAGAGGAGTTCACCTAGAACAGAATATGTAATATTAATATATTATAATATTAATAATATTAATATATGTAATATTAATGACTGACTTGTTAAAATGTGATATATTCGGGAATTGGTATAACAGTGTTGCAAAAAAAAAAAGTTATATATATATTTTTTTCAAACAGCAAGTTTTCCATAATTTATTATTGTGTCTTAAATGAAAAGGTAGTTGCAGGTCTTTCGTTCAAACACAGTTGAACCTGGTAACATTCGTAGCCGGTTAACCTACCGAGGTGGCAGCCACCTGCGCTGAAGGTGGACTGGTCTTGGAGCTCTCTTCTGAAGTCGAGGACGATGAGGATGTTGGAGTCATAGGAACTGAACTGCTTCCTGCGGGTCGTGTAAATTCATTATTTAGCGATATTATGAACTTTTAAAGCGAGCTGTTATTTAAATGAATAAATTTTCTGCTTTTTTTTTGTTTCGTAACGAACCGGATGATCCTTTGGTTTTGTTCAAGTTTTTCGGTTTTCTTTTCCTCGTCTGAATACCTTCTTTCTTCATAGCAAGGGGCCGCGGCACCTGGAAAAGACGGTAAAAATGCAACATTTTAAACTTTATCCTTGCTGTGAGGTTAATTAAATATTCACGCAGGTCGACCAGGTACCTACCCCGTGTAGTTTTGTGTAGAGTCCACAGGCGTTACACACCGGCTCGCCCTCCGCGTTTCTGCGCCACAGAGTCGTAGTGCTCGTTTGGCAGTTTGCACAGGAAAGGCCGATTCGTCTAGAAGATGACTTCAGAAAAACAGCAATAATTTATGACAAGCAGTCACATTCATAATATTAGGAAGCTGCCTATATTTATTTCTCATGTAACTCGAAATTAAACGTTTTTAATTTATGTTGGGTGTCCGGTTAATATATATCAGCGATTTAAATGGTCAGCAAATTCAATTCTCCCGCATTTCAGGCCCACCACCACATTATTAATGTTCCCTGGTTTACCACACAAAGGTGCATCGACCATTTTGCGCATTTGATGAATCACTGAAAGCTCTTCGAATATGTTCCGTGGTCTAAAACACGTAGTCCGTGTTTCCCAGTATCCTAATATTCATTTACGCCGACGCCGTGCCAATAAAAATACCCTTTATTATGGGAGTAAACTGTGAAGATCTTCCGAGATAACCTCCACCTATTGTTTGAAATAAATAGACAGGAAATTGAGCGGCTAAGTGGTTGGCGGACCGGGTACTCACCATTCGCTTCTGAGGCTTAATTAATGGCCGGCTGAGCCCGTTCATTTTGCTGTACAGACCGCAGGCGTTGCAGAGAAAGTGACCCGTGCCGTCGCGTCTCCACAGCGGGGTGGAAATGGAGCCGCAGTTGACACACTCTCGGCTCTCCACCATGTCCTCCAGTAGATCTGTGAGACCCGGGACAGCGGTGAATATCACCCCCCACATCAATGAGGCGCAAATGAATAGCGCACAGTCGTCTAATAGCGTTAATACCGCATGCAGACAGAGTATAGGACCAGCCTGTCTGCGCACAACCGCTTCCCCTTAAATTAACCTCAGGAAAGTTTTGTTTAACCCCTGTTTCGTTTAAGAATCATCCATAAAATGAACAGGTAAAATGTGTACCACACAATAGGACCTTAAAGGTACCTAAGAGCTTATACGTTTGTGGTTAAAATAATTACAAACTGGATGAGAAAATTTAACATGTTGGTTAAAACATGTAGGCCGAAATTAATACAACTGTAAACGTAGGCCAAGTGTCTTCTTTTGCAGTCTCTTATTTTATGTGCAATTGCTGTTGTCTAATGAACAGTATGTTCCCAGGACTTTGAAGTTTACTTTCTAGTTTACTTTCTTAACAAACAACCTGCGTGTACCTGTTTAGATAGATACTGGGCAGCATGAAATCACAGCTGTACTAATAAATTAGAAATCATAGTTTCATGTAGTATACTCGTGTTCTTAATATTAAGTACATCATTAGTTCATTACTAGATCCCATTTCTAATTAATATAATTGCACTTTTCTAGAAAAAAAAGTTTTAAGGTTGTTATTTTAAAGCAGTATTGAATTTTTCGATACAGCACACACACACACACACACACACACACACACACACACACACACACACACACACACACACACCGCACAGCTGGAGAAGTTAAAAGCGTTTACCTCCAGGCCCTGGTCGTACAGGGAGTGGGGTCCCTCTGGTTTGTAGAGAATGAAGCATGGAGTTGTCGAAAGGGGTTCCGGGCCAAGCCGTCGGTAACTGGGGCAGCTGGGGCGCCACATAAGGAGGGTAGGGGCTGGTGTAAGATCCACTTATGGGTCTCGGCAGGTACTGGTCTCGGCTGTTTGTGTTCATCGGGTTGGAATAGGTAGAGTCCCTTGACGTGCCGTTGTTCATCGGCGGACTTGGGGAGTAGTGAAAGCGGTTGGAGGTGTGAGGGCTGCCGGTGTTGTACGACGGGCTCTCGGGAGTAGATTGCGACCACACCGAGTGGCTGCTTATGGCGTGGCTCGGCTGCGACGACACGCTCGGCTGCAGGTAAGGCAAGCTCGGTATCATCGGTCCGACCCGGGACGTCGGCACATACACAGGGGAGTTAGGGTTGGAGTGCATGTAAGTAGCCGAGGGCGGGTCGTACGTGGCTTGGGTCTGCGCGATGGCCAGGGTCTGATACATGTCGCTGGGGTCCACTATGAGGCCGGCCTTGTGGCCTCCGCCTGAGATGATGAGTTTATTGCTCTGGTCCAAATCCGTGAAGAGCGTGATGTCCTCCGAACTGGACAGGGCGTTGACTGGGTGTCCGAAGTGGACGTAGGAGTGTAGAGGCCTGCACTCGGACCGCCGGCTTCCTGCGTCAAGAGGAGGCGCAGACGACCTCAGCTCGTCCGACGTGTGCCGGTCCCTCCTGTCTCCGTGTATGTAGCTCTGCTCAGCCGGCGACCCTGGGCTGCTGGACACTTCACGCTTGACCATGGACCAGTTGTTATCCCCCAGGTCCATCCAGGATTCGTTTGATAGCTCACAGTGTGTTGAAAATGGAGGAGAGATAAATAACCCTGTAAATTAGGCAAAGATAAACATTAGAAAATCGGGAGGCGATGCTGGGATAAATGATTTAAACAGTTGAACTCGCCCCCGCTAATTTTACAATTGGCCTAACGCAAATGTACTATTAGTCATGAACAAACACAAGCTGAAAACATTTTGCAAGTTTAAGAATTTGACAGAATCTTTGAACACCCAGTACCACGATGTATTTCCTATGATATCTGGAAAAACATAAATAAATCGATATCTTATTATAGTACGATTTGAAAATATCCCACAATGGATCATATAACTTTATATTCTTTAAACTGTCAAAATTCCACACGCAATACTATTTCGTTGTTTTTTTGTTGGTTATTGTTGTTTTTTTTAACCTCGCAGGTGATTCGCGTAGAGGCCATACCACAGCAATCCAAATATATCACTGTCGATACGCTTAAAAATAATTCGAGCTTAAAAACCTAACATGTGAATAACTGAACAAATCTGCACCACATTCCCAACAATTTCAGCCACTGGCGCACATAGCCCAACACAGGGATCCACACAGAAGAACTGAATTCACCCGTGTCATGAGCTCGTCCTCCCTCTCCGCATAGCCTCATAATAATTACCCCCCCACCCCCCCAAAAAAAACGACACACACCGTAATAGATAGGAAACAAAACGCAATATGTCTTTGCAACAAGGAGATAACCACTTGATAAGACTCTCAGCAGATAAGCGCGTGCGGTAGGGTAACGCGGACATACCCGAACTGTTACAGGCTCCCAGCAGCCGTAACGGCGAAAAAAAAAGAAGTTTGACAAGAACCAAAAAAGAAAATATTCTTTTCAGGATATTTATAAAGAAAGGTCAGCACTAACCTACTGGTGGTTTGCCATCGGTCGCCGTTCGCTGTATCCAACAGTCATGTCGAGGCAGGTCTCGAAGGAAATTTAGGATGGAAGCTTTAGTTGACTCGTCACGAAGTTTGAGGGAGGGCGGGGCCTCGCGGACCGAGCTCTCTGATTGGACGTCGGTCTGAGCGAACACATCTGCGCGGTAGGGCTGCTGGAATCATGACACCAGCTACACCGGCGCTGACTTCAACTCTAATGTTACACTCCATTTTATTTTGGCAAACCTCAGGTTTTGTATGATTTTTTTTTACATCATATTAGCACGAAGAGTCCATTTGGTTGTGGATATTGTGACGAAAAATAAAAAAATTCCGCAGGCTTTGACAAGATGTCAAAGTAAATAATTGCTTTAATTTGAATGATTTGATTCTTCACGTGCTTCTTTGAAACGTGTTGGTCGAGCGTAGCTCCACATTCATACAACGAAGACCACAAATAATGTGTCCTCAGCCACATCTTCTCATTTATTGATAAAACAGACATAAAAATATCGATAGGTTTCATTCACAAAAATAGTATATCAGTCATGTATTAAAATTCTGAGACGTGCGGACGTAATATATGTTTGTTTGAACCATTTTAATTATTTAAATCTGAATCATTTATATCTTAAATTAGATGCAGGGCTAAAGCAACCTAAAAATAGGTATTGCGTAGATCAATCACCGTGATTCAGTGATAGAATCACTTTGATTTGTTTTTGTTTGAATGTTTGTAGATATTCATTGTTATGCAAATGAAGACCATTGTTAATTAGTTTATCTAAGACGATGGGACATCATTTAGGATTGTAAGGGACCTGCACAAACACTCAGCGGGCAATGACATTACAGGAGGTTTTGCTTTGAAAAGGCGATCATTTATTCGGACGGAATATACATTGTTTGGTGACTTGATTAAAAGTTGAGTTTGCCACTTTCTTTAATCATCAGAGTCCAGACAGAGTCCTTGTATTGTGATCTTCACACATTTCGTTGTAATTTCTTGCTTTGTGTGCTTTTGAGTTATATTAAAGTTTAAAAATGCTGCGATTACATTCACACAGGGAAAACGTAGATATTTTAAATTCTCAACGTCAACCCCGTTCGCTGCTGCAACTGAGATTAGATTAGGCCTTATTCTGAAGTCTCAACTCTCCACCACCGTTTTACGTACTGATACAAAATACATCTCCAACGTTGTGGAAATGATCCATCCGCGTTTGAAATCGTCTCACACATGAATCCACTTTTCAAATGGTTTTTTTTCTGTAAAACAAGAAAAAGAAAAGTGACGGAAAAGAACGTTTTTTTTTTTGTAGGAAAGTGTGAACGCATGATCCGGGAGTCAGTCTCCTGTCACACCAGCAGCCCTTTGACAAATGAGGTGTTCCGTTGATGGTCCTTTTTCACAATAACTGTGAACGAATCATCTAAAAGACGGAGTCGGGACGCCGTAAAGTCTGATCGTCTGTTATCTTCACATAAACCAGAGACAATCCGAGCAGACAAGAGACAACCGCATTTATAGGATAGTTGAAATGGTACATTTTTATTATACGGAAAATTCGTTCGAGCAAAAGATCAAGGCCTACGCTGACAAGCTTTAATCTACATTTAACGACAAACATTAACAACAATACCAACAACAGAAGCGACAGTAATAACACAATAATAAGAAAGATAAGGACAAGAAGAAGCAGAACTTACTTACATTATTGACGTTAAAAAAACGTTTAGCCAACACATTTCTGTATGTTCAGTGAACATAATAATGCACTTTTTGGAATATATTTACTTATACGAAAAACAAACCTATACACATGTTATAATGTATTATATTTTTGTGATTTCTTTTATAAATATAGGTTGAAGAGAAATTCCAGATTGGATGGCTTGTAGCTACTGCCTGCGTTACATTTTTTTTATTTAACTTTTTCACTGTTTCATTTTTTTTCATTTTATGAACTTGCATGTTTGAGTCATCTCAACACAAAACTGGCAATTTTCTATAAAAGCAGGAAGAATTAACGCTTAAACTATCTAAGTCTAAATATTAAACTAATTTAAAGACGTTTTTTACATATAGCCTAGATATGTAGAAAACAGTCTTCTGTAAAGCACTTCGATTAACCTATCAATAGGGTCAGAGGCTCGCCACTGTTTCCATTCTTGGTTCGATTTTGGATGAATAAATAATAAAAACGATTTACTCTACTGTACTTTGACCTTGTAAAGCTCAAGAAATGCTACGCAACGGACAACGAGCTTGTAATAACAGACTCAAATAAAAGATAAATAGATACCTGTTCCTCCCAGCATGGGAAGAACCGCTATAAAACCATTATTCAGAAAGAGCGGAATGATAATGATATTACTATTATTAGGATTAGCATAGATAATAATAATAATAATAATAATAATAATAATAATAATGCCGTTTTCATTCTATTTACATGTATTCATATCTATAACATTTGGTATACGCCCGTGTACAGAGCGACTCACAGACGTGCTTTGTTTTCGCCATAAAAATATATTCTCATCTCAGCATTAATGCGTTAATGTCAATAATTGTTATATTTGTAATTAATTGTGTTTTTGTTTTTAAGATGCTACGGTAAACATAATTTACAGCACAAAGCAATACACAAAAATAAACATTTTCTGTAAGAAAACTTCGTAAAATCTCTTTTATTTTGTTCCCGTCTTAATTTTAGTGGTTTGGAACAATATTGGCAATCAAGTGACATTTTGTCCTTTCGCACCGTGAAAAATCAATTCTTCTTTCATCAAATGAAATCCGTGCTGCCTTTATTACTGGGGATGAGGCATTAACGACTTTAGAGGGTTTCATTGTGGATCTTCACCCTCGTCGCCTTTGCTGGATTAGATTATCCTGGATTGCATGTAGGCCTACTCCAGACTTGCTAATCAACAGGCTTGATGGTTATTAAGAAACCAAATGAGGTGGTCAGGTCTGGAGACGGCCTTTCCTCCCAACGTGCTCACATACAGTAAGCGTTGCAGACGCAGAATACACATTTAATTCAGTAATTCGCTGCTTCGTGGGTTCGCGCAGTCGTTCGTGAAAACGTTGATTGACGTTCAGTAGTGGAGACTTGCGTGTTTCTCAACACACCTCTCTCTATAAGAAACCCGAAGCACTCGCTGTGGGTGTGCGTATGAGTGCGTGTGGGCACTGCTTCGTCTGCCAATCGCTTTCAGGTTTCCATGTCTAACAGGTTCACACCGATTTATCCCTTGAATGGAATTCAAACCTTTCTCTCTTCGGTAAAAACTGTTGAAGTAATTCCCTGCATTTGAGTAATCTGCTCTCCAACATTTCTGCATTAAAAACTGACCTCTTTACTTTCATGGTTTATGGAAGGAGTAGTAAACCTTTTATTCTCTCCAGGTAGACCTGAACCCAGAGTTTGAAGAACAGAGCCAGGAGCCTATGTGGCTGTTTGAAATGGTAGATGATTAAACTCGACAGGTGTAAAAGGAACCTTTGTGCATGTCTCTCTGAGTGTGAGTGTGTATGTGTGTGTGTGTGTGTGTTTGCATGTGTGTGTGTATTTGCATGTGTTTGTGTGTGAGTAAGTGAGAGAGACCTTTGATAGTGATATGTTAACAACCTTCCCACAGATCATTGCAGGGTGGGCACACCCAATTTGTGTCATGTGATTCACCGTTTTCATACCAATTGGATTTTTAATTTGTAGCCTGTAGAGATGTATTTCAGAAATGATCAATACCACAAATTGTCTGCTGCTGAAAGATGGTATGTTAGAGATTTGACTCCCGCATGTTAATGTGTGCAGTTGTGGAACCTAAAATGAATTTAACAATATGTTTTATGATTTAAACAAAACTTATCTCAAAGTCCCCAGGTAAATCTTTAATTTCACACAAATAATTTTGTTGTTTAAGTGAAAAATTCCACAGACGGCACAAAAAGTTCCAAAACACATGAAGAACAAAAACGGGAGATTTAGGACATACGCCACAGTGCATTTAGCACAAGAGGTCTTTCTCAACATCATAATCTGTCTCAGCAGTGGTCTTACACGCAAGGGAGATTTTCCTAGTCATCGTTAGGGCTCTATGACGGGTATATGGCTGTGGTACAGAGCTGTGTTTGAAGCCCGGAGCACTCAGGCACATGAATCTGTCTGAAGGAGATGTGCTGGAATAACAGATAAGGGGCTCAGTCATCAGTCATTAGATTCAAGTGTTTAAAAAGCCATTAGAGCTCGGCCAGATAGCTATTGGTCTCTTTCTGTTTTACGTACGCCGTCATTACTGGTGGCTATATTTAGTTGCCAGTTAGCTCCAAATGACTTTCCAACTTTGGAAGGTTACTCCTGCCCCGTTTTGGCCGGTTCA
Source organism: Brachyhypopomus gauderio (assembly GCF_052324685.1). Lineage (NCBI taxonomy): Eukaryota > Metazoa > Chordata > Actinopteri > Gymnotiformes > Hypopomidae > Brachyhypopomus > Brachyhypopomus gauderio. Next base: position 4,329,347 of record NC_135229.1, on the reverse strand, counting down.
TATCTCTGAAACGGACATATCGTGAGATAATCTGAAAGTGTCTCAAAATAGCTTACGTATGAAACTGCGTTGTGGAAATCCGGGGTTGTTAACATGTGGCTGTAGTACCACCGACCTACCAAGCGTACGGTGACACGTGTGAGCATTATGTGTTTATTCAAATCATGTCTGTTCGGCCAAAATGGTGATGGAGGTAAACTGCGGTGTTGCTGGGCTGCAGGTCCGAACGACGCGGGCCACGATGGAGAACCGTCCTCCGCTGCTTCGGCCTGCCAAAAACAAAAGCTGACGAGGCTCCCGAGGGCCGTGGCCCCGTGTTGTTCTTTCCATGCTCGGTCCACTCAGCCTTCCTCCCACTGGGCCCACGCCTGTGTTTTGTCTAAAGGGAAGGTCGGCCTCTGCACCGCGGCCCGACGCCGTAACCCCACCCCCGTCGGCCCGATCTAGGCGCTGGAGAGTGCCGGCGGACGCTATCAGCCGCGGCACCCGCCTCGTCACCGCGGGCCCTGGGACGGCGGGGGCGGTCAGCAGGGAGCGGAGACGGCCAGGCAGGCACTCTGATAGGCCGCGTCGTCGTTCCGAAGGACTCGTCGCCGTCTGTCCCGCAGGAAGCGCGTCAGGACTGGAGCTCGGGACGCTGCGCAGATTCGCAAGGTCGGACGATGGCTCTGGCCTCGGAAAACATAACCGTATAGGATGGACCTATGACGCAATGGGTTAAAATAGCTTATTCAGGGCAGCAAATCTCTGAGAATGTGCTAGTCCCACTCCTATTGGCCGGAGCTTATCATCCTGAAATGATAAAGACCAGAAAGTGGCAGCTAATTAAAAGGCCCCTCCAGAGATCCGAAACAATAGCACGTGTAGCCATCTGCTTACTGGCTGCAGCACATTTAAAGTACTGCCTTTCTCAACAATCTCAGTACAGTTACACCATGTTTAAAGGCATAGCTTTATTCAGCTGCCAGAAACATTCACAGCACAAAACAGTCTCCTTCTCCACTGGGAAAAACAAAACACTTTCTAGTTTCACACGTTTTTCTTTTTTCTTTTTTTATCCAAACCTTTTTGTCCAGAGAACAAATGATTTAGTAGTTTGATAAGATCTCGCCCCACTCAGACGAAGTGCATGTGTAACAAACATGGCCACCACGATACGCCTTCACTTCCTTGTGTCTGTCTGTGACTGAAACACACACGCATTCACACTTGCCACCACACACACACACACACACAACACTGACGAAGTGACTTGTGGCGTGTGGACTTGACAGCAGGCCGGAGGCAGAGTGGCTGACCCCAGTTTCAATCGCGTGACAAAGGCTTGCTTGGGAGGAGAATACATATGCATTCTACCTCCTCCAATTATGGTTTTATCAGCCCTGCGTCAACCAGTCAAACGGTGCTTTTTCTTTTGTGTGTGTGTGTGCTTGTGTGTGAGAGAGCTTGGTACCAGTACTGCACCAGGCACTATTATAGACGACCTTTCTGTTTGCCTCTCTGTTTACTTATGGCGGGAATCGAAAGCTCGAGCCTAGCTCTGGTACCTGCTGGAGGGAAGGAGAGAGAGAGAGAGAGAGCGAGAGAGAGAGAGAGAGAAAGAGAGAGAATGTCTCCATTGATAAACAATGTGTCATTCTCTACTACCTCTATGAAACTGATGCATTTTTAAACTGCTCCTTATTCTTTCAAATTTCAAAACAAGCCCATCGCTGCTCATTCCGATCCTTGTTCGTGAGCGTGTTTTTTCAAAAGACGGCGTAGGTCTCGGGAGAGAGCAGACCTCGTGGTAGCGGAACGCTGGCCGGCAGAGCTGCCGCGTGGCCGTCGTTAAGCGCGGCGCGAGAACGCGCGAGACTGGAGTCGTCGACGGCTTCGCTCTACAGGACAGACGCACTTCCGCGTAGCGCCTGGCCAGCGTGTGCGCCGTCTGTCACAGCTCTATTGTTTAACGGCGTGACGGGCCCTCAAAAATCCATGTTTCCTAGCAATAGATGATGAATTGCTGGACAGTGTAGAAGGTAAACAGTTGAAACTAAGGTCTGCTACCGTCGATGCTCATGAAAGAGGTCACACCTGCAAAATATGGCACCTTCTGCCTTCACTGGCCTTATTGGGCTGGTACAACAAGGAAATACTGATGTGTTTAGCAGCTCAACGGGCTAATAAATCTCTACACACGCTCTCCCGGGCCATTTCCTTATTCCTTTTATTTTACAGCACGGCGTATTCAGAGCAAGGGTGACTCGGCGGTTTGCTTGAACACAGTGATGCTCTGTGATTGGACACTGTGATGCACTGTGATTGGACACTGTGATGCTCTGTGACTGGACACTGATTGGGCACTGCGATTGGGCTCGTTGCTTATTTGTGGGTTGCCATCCTTGCAAGCCATTAGCAGTTAATTGCAGACATGACGTCACAGAGCCAATCCCTGATTCACAAAAACACTGGTAACCCAGGTTACACCCCCCCCCCCCCCCCCCCAGCCCCCCCGGTGTGAGGCGGCAGTACTTCAGGCCAGTTGAGAACCCCATTGGTTGTCCGCCCAGCCCGAAACGAGATCCCAATAAGAAGATCCAAAACGATCCCCGCGCTCAATCTGCTGCTGCTCATCTCCTGCACCTTGCAGAAGGATCCTTGCAAGTTGCCTTCAACTAAGGAGAACACCATTTTACGTCACAGTGTAGAATATCTAATCACCACAGGACTGACTGACGTGTAGCACATGATGGGGTGTAAGACATGATGACATGAAGAGTTGTATAAGTAGATACTAACAAGGAGCTTTGCTAATTATCTTGAGGTCAGAACTCAAGGTTCCTCTGGCCGGCATGGCATTTTAAACTTAATGCCTTCTTGATTCAAGAGCAAAACAAATTTATAAGGAGCAAGCTTTTACTTTTAACCATTAACAGGCGAAAATGCTTTCTACGCTTTAAACGGAAATTAGAACGTTAAATACATGAATAAAAAGGAGGAATACTGTTGGTCCTGGTTGGTTTCCTCATGACTCCTGGCTGTTGTCAGAGGCCGATCTCTGATGAGTTACCGAGACATAGTTGCTCGGTGATGCTGAGACGGACGACCACAAGGGCCGTGCATCGTGACCTCACACACTACAGCGCACCATCACCCAGGAACAGCAGGCCTTCTGGGTATGATCCTAATAGTATCCACTGGTGTTTACTCTCCAGGCAGATGTGGTCCAGATCCAGGCGGCGGCATCACGTGCCGGTGTTACGAGGTGACCCGAAACGGGCTCACGCAGCAAACGTGACTTCAGCCGACTACGTGATGTCGTGCTCAGAATCCGCCGGTGATTGTTCCGAGGTCATCGTCGATGCGTTGAAATGCTCGCCTACGGTGTTCTTGCTGCGTTTAACCACAAGGGCTCGAACCTCAGTCCTATTTCCTGGTGGAGAAGCACAGCCTGCACGGCCTCGGTGAGCCATCTGCTTCTGGGGCTCGTGCACAGTAGCGTTTCTTCACCGCATTGTATTGAGACGCGGCCCACGCACGCCTGCATCCTCACTCGGTGTCTACACAGGTCCGCCGTTACATCCCAGCACGGTCAGTGGGTACGGGGCCGTATATCATGGCACTAACCAACCTTCAGCTGCCGCCCTTGAAGAAAGTGAGGAAGCAGCTAACGAAACGGCATCGCTCCAGGAAGGCCAAGACGTCGCAGCAGGTGGGATGGGGGTGGGGGCTTAGGGAGATCGGAGGAGGCACCTCCCCAGCTGTGAGGTGGGAGGTGGAGGAGGGGGGGCGCGTGAGGAGCAGGGTGGATGGAGGGGTCTCAAGGCGCACAGGCAGATAAGGAGTCACCTGGACGCGTGGAGGCCGAGGAACGCGAGACGTCAATGAGTAACGCGCTCATGCGAGGCCATTAATGTTTAATCCGGCCCCCACGTCCGTGGCCCCCTTAAACGCAGGGAAGGTGAAGGGGGGGGCTGACCGCATCATACACGAGTGGAAATAAACCCATAAACTTCACCTTCGAGTCTTTCGGGTGCACGCCCGGGGTGTTTCCGCTCGCCTTTGTGCGGTTTGGAATGAACGCTCAGGAGGAATATATTTACAGGCCTTCCAAATGAGTACAGGGACGTTTATTGGTGCAAATAATGAGTTTTCAGGTATTGGGCTGCTGCTTGCACAGTGCTGCTTCATGTAGCAGCTTTTTCACACACTCACGTACACACACACGTCGCCCTCACTTGCCTCCCAGGGTCAGTGGGATGTGATTATAAGCCATTTATCTACCCCACTCCCCCAGAACGGCCTTGTGGCTCCGGGGCAGACCGCCATCCTTGACAGACACCTTCAGTAAGTTCTTCCCAACCCCCACCTGCCCTCCACCAACCCCCACCTGCCCTCCACCTCCCCCCATGCGTGCTCAGGCCCCCACACCCCACGACCCCCCCCCAATGCCCTCCTGCCTCTCTGTCTTGATAAACAGTGCTGCTGAGACTCAAACGAGGGGCAGGATAACCTCATGCTGACCCAAAGCCTTCGTCTTCTGTGTCACACACACAAACACACACACACACACACGCACACACACACAGACTTCATCCCCCGATCCACCTAGTCATCTCTGCTTGCGGTGCCGTTACACACCCGTTTATCAGCGGACTCGAGTTGCTCTGGTGGTGCTGTGGGCTGTTTAAAACAATGTCATAAGCTGCATAGACTACACTGCTGCTGCCTTCGGAGCACTCACAAACGATTGACCGTTTCAGTGTGTTAAAAGTTCGTTTTTAAATGAATGACCATTATATTCAAATATATCTTTATTCCTCCTCAGCACTGTGGTCCAAATGGTCAGTCCACCGAGATGTCCCAGAGGTTCGATCCACAGGGGTGACGGAGGCCCGTCAGAGAGCCACACCGAGGAGACAAGGGGGGGGGGGGGGGGGGTCCCCGCGGGAGGGCGTCGGCCTGGCGGGTCGACCGCGAGGTCTCTGATCAGCAGACGGACGCGTACGCACGCAGCGCAAACAGGACCCTTGTACCGCAGGCCCACTGCAGCGGAAAACCGACGGCAGTATTTGACTCTGCAGCCAAATTGTTTTTTGATAAGGAAGCATTCAGCGATAGCTCTCGTGTCAGCATCAGTATAAAAAACCGGAAGCGAACCACTTCATGACACCACTGCTTCCACTCTGCCCCGAAAGTGTGACCGTGGAATCAAGAGTTCAGAGCCGAGATCTGGATCAGGGTGTGAAAACGGTTTGCTTTCATTTTGCTTCAAAATTCCATCTTAAAATAACAGATATGTTGAGAGATAAATCCAATGTTTAAAAAAAAAAAAATTATACGTAGTAGGTTTTCAGTACACTGACAACCTTTTCACTTAGAATGTGAGTGTCACATGACACGTCGCCTTACAGTGGATGCTAACTAGCGCTTTAACCTGCAAATAAAAGTCACTGGTGTATGAGCAGACAGCACAGGACCCGACAACGCAAGACACCAGACCTCAAGACGCACTCCTGCTGTAGATACCTCAACATCTCAACACAGACAACGACAAATTACAACATACGGATCTTCAGCTTGGAGAATTCCACACGAGGCCTCTCACGGAACGAGGACGACCCCCCAAGAGCACGCGTGTGGCGTGAAGGAGTGTGTGTGGGGGGCGATTGCGTGAATGTTGCAGGGGCAGTTTCGAAACACCCTCCACCCCCCCCATCCCCTGAGGTTGCGGCAGGCCCACGCCATCAGGTTTACGCCACGTGGAGACGAGACAGCTCACGTGAGCAGCCCATCCGTCTGCTGTCGGGACGTGAGTCTCAGCGGTAGCTTCTCGCTCTTATCAGACGCTGACAAATTTGGATGGATCGAGTGAGTTCAAACACTCAGCGGGGCCAAATACTGTAATAACAGTTACAGTTTATCAGCAGCGTTCAAATGGCTGTACTACTCTGAGCTGTTATTAAATCAGATGCGTTTAGTATACAGAAGCTGTTTTAATTTGGTTATTAATAATGAACAAGTGTTTACAGGTAGATGAATGAAATATAAGGGCTTCAGACAGAGAGCATGACAGCTGTGGTTAAAGGTTTGGTTTTCAAACATGGCCCCACTAAATCTCCTTGTTTTACTTGCCAAACGACTGCTAGAAAAATACGAAAAAGTAATCTTTCCCTCTCTCTCCTTCTCACCCTCACACACACACACACTCTCTCACACTCACACACACACACACACACACACACACACACACACACACACACACACACACACAGGCCCAGGTGTTCCCTTCTCAGGAAAAGGACTGACCTTGGCATGTGTGCCAAGCAGTCTCTCTTTCCTAACCCTGGTGCTTTCATCTGTTACTGGAAAACCTGACTGAGTGCATTAAATTAATGTGAACACAGCACTGCCTGCTGCACACAGACCTGGCGGGTAAACCTGCTGATTAACCTCAAGCTTGTTTCTTCCACAAGTTGCTTAGAAAGTTCAGCAACGTGAGTTCAGCTCAAACGCTCGAACAGAGATCTTTCTTTCAGAGCAGACTTTGATATTTAATAAACCCAACACATTAAACAAGATCCTGCTGTATGGAAAAGAGTGGGGGAGTAGCGTGTGCTTTCCGGACCATTCAGACACACCAAACCAACTGTTTCTGCCAGGTGTTGTTAGCCAGCCTCCTGCAACCTTGGAGGGGGGGGGGGGGGGGACTCTGGGGTCCTATCTTGAAGATGGGGAGGGAAGAAAATTTATTGAGAAGGTTTTCCTTCTTTTCCTTTTGGACAAGAGAACCAGAGCGAAAAAAGAATCAATATTCCAGAGTCCATCACGACCTGCTGCTTGTGTCTCTATTTTGTAGACGTATGTGAAACTGCAGAGTGACCCCTGGTAGAAGTTAATGCCTAACTGCGTTATCTCTCTTTTACAGCTAAGAGTTGCACCCCAAATCAATAGATGGTGCACAAATCTCCCAGCCTGCCGATTCTCACACCACTCTCCGGCGTCACGACTTTACGGTGGACCTGCGAGGTTCCAGCATGGCCCTAAAGATGGTGTCCTGCATATTCAGGAACTCAATGGTAAAAGCAAAGTGTTTTGTCATTGAAACATATGAGGCGCCGTGTCTTTAAACTTAACAGATCTGAGGTCGTTTGCTAATAGGTTGAGAGGGAGTTGTGACTAAGAACGTAAAAACAAGGACGCTAATCTCTTTAAAGGAACTCTCACAATGTGCTGTGGAAAGAAATATGAGTGAACGTGAGGAAAAACACCCATGCAGTTTGACCTTCGGTGAAATTCCGGTGCAGTGTCACGAGAACTCTGAGAACAAAGAACAGGCAATGCGAGCCAGAACCAAAAAACCCACAAAAAAGCCCAAAACCCATGCAGTTTAGCGTCACTGAGATACCACTGCACTGTGCCAACACGTCCAGTGCGGTGGCCCCAGTGTGGTGTCCCTAGGGCCGGTCCGGCACGCGTTCGACACACTATGACCTCCCAACCTGACCCCGGCCTTGCAGTTTATGACCTCTGCGGGACGACACGTACCCACCCCATCATTAAGCACTCCGCCACAAAACATACAGGCCCAAGGGGACATCGAAGGCGAGACAACCCGCAAACCCGAGCGTGCGTCCATCCGACGGCCTCCGACGCTTCCCCCTGGTTTACAATCCAGTCAAAGGTTGCGCTCCGAGAGGTTTATAGAATTATTAAGTAAGCAATTATGATAACTGGCTGTTTTAAAGATAATAGAACGATAAGATTCTGCAGGAGACGCACTATCAGAGACTCCAGGGTTGCTCCTCACACTCACGCTCACCTCCTTCCCCTCCTCCCTCCGTTACATCCACGCAGCCATCCGTCGCTGCGTCTCCTGTGCGGTGTGACCGCCGACGGGGCCCCGGACAGGCGCGTTGGCACCATGGGGGCGGTCTGGACGGCCGGGTTAAAACCACCCCGCTTGCACTTATGCCATGTTTATCAAAGCTCGTAAACCTTGAATGACTATATATTGATAACGGTTGTTTAAAGTGTCATTGGAATGATAACATTTGCACTGTAAATTCGGCATGGAGACTCCAACTCCAGTTACAGAGCTCATTGATAAGTACTCCGGGAGTGGGGGAGGGGTGTGCGGGGATGTGTTAGTCCTGGCATCCCCACAGACGTAAAAATAATCCAGTGAAAGGTTTAGATTCAGGAGTTTAGGCTTTACTTACCCAGTGATCTTTTTATTTTGATTTCTGGACCTGCCATTATATTTGTTTATGATTCCACAGCAATGGCACAACAGCAAATTAATTATGAATGTATGAATTGAGGGACATTTTTTTTCTAGGTATTTTATTATGTCAGACAAATAAAATGTAAACTAAATTTGCTGTAACGGCTACAATAAATAAAGGGAACTGTGTAAGGATTATTCTTCTGAAATTCATTCAAAGAAAAATACACCTGGACTATTTGCTGCATGTCATGTAGTGGCTGATTATAAAACGCCAATAACAGTGTTGGTAATAAATGAGGATATTTGGTTCTGAAAGCTTTTTCGATGTTCTTCTGTGCTGAACACTTTCATTGTTCTTAGTTGCCTTCTTGTTCACGTAGGGATATCATATATCAAGGAAAAAACAGATCAAAAACTGAACATCAATACAATTTTTTTTTCATTTCATTCATCATTAGTGTGATTTTACATCACATATCTATATCAGATATTAGAAAGAACTCATTGTGATTTGGAATTCATGGTACAAATGTTTTGAAGTCTAAAAAAATCTAATGCAAAGCCAAACATTCAGCCTTGGCTTCTGTAGCCTGCTCAAGGCTGGCGAGGAAAGTGGCCCACGTGTTTTCAACCACGTGGTACAAGTCGGCTGAACCGCCGTCCGGCGACCGTGCGACCCGTCTGGAGGACGGACGGCCTCTTCGGCCAGGCCGGCGTCCTTAAAGCAATTTGACATGGCAGACTCCAGTTGCAGGGAAAAAAACATGGTTTCTTTATGACTTAAAGGCTGGGGGTGGGGATGCGGTGCCATCACCGGGGTCCAAACTCCACGTTGGCCCGTCACGGCGACCTTTGGTCCAGCCCGCCATCAAGAGCGTGCCATAAATACCCTCCTGTGAGCAGCAGCAAGGTGACGCGTGAGGACCTTCGGCCGACGAGAGCGAGGCGACGACGGGCCGCAGTTCCCATCGCACGAGGCGCGGTGGTCGCTAATTTTTTGTCTGCGTTTCAGACAGATCGGTCGAAGAGGTTCGGACGCGGATTTTTTGCGAAAGTGTAACTGCCGGATCTATTGGAAGTTCCTGGGACGTTGGCCAGTTCTGAGGCGATGACGGTGCACGTCAGATCAGTCTGGAGTGTTCACAATGCCCCCTTGTGGTGTGTCATGCAACTTGCATGTCTCTATGCCAATCGCACCTCTGCATTCGTGTCTTCTGTGGACAACAGGGAACCTGCGTGCTAGTTCGCATGATATGAACAGGCTTGGCAGGGCTCCAATCAGGCAGGTCCCCTCCTCCAGCAACTCACAATCTGGCCACCCCCTACCCCACAGGAGGCCATGTTTACTGTTACAAGAGACTGACCAGCCAGGTTTTTTGGTCCATGCAGTAACAGTGGAGTCAAAAGTCTGGACAGGAACAAACAATCCCCTGAGCTCCTTATCAACTGATCCTAGATCAAAATCATGTTTTCCTTTACAACAGGTTACAGTGGAGGTTTGAATGCAGGCAGGTCCTCAAAATCATAACCCAGACAGAAAAGACCCTAAAGCCCAATGGAGCCCAATAGTCCCTGCTGATACATTTAGCTGGATGTTTGTTTTTATATTAATAGTAAAAAGTAATTATAATTCTTTGATCATTTTAGGCCATCAGACATGTGGACAGCACAGAACCCTGAATATCAGAGAACAGCCAGGCTGCCTATCAAACTTTCCCTGCACTTATCTGATTGGCTGGTATTTGAAACATGCCCCTCCCTACCCATGACGGGAGGGCCTGTTCCGGTCCAGTGGTGCAAACTGAGGCTACTCTCACCTTGACCGAATTCATATCTGGAGGCGTCAGACATAACAGCATCCCACAATGCAGAGGCAGCACAAACCCCCCCTGGTGGTGGCGGGCTGGGTGTGCGTGGGGAATCTGTGCCCCATAACACAGATCAGATCCCGCCGATCCGAGTCCGGGCAAGCTGCGGCTTTCTACCGCTGCTACGCCAGCCCCCTCTCCCACCCCTCCCTCTCTTTTCTCGTAGAGCGCTTGCAAACTGCACTTTTCAGATCGGAAGCGTTCGAGGTGTAAAACAAAACCCAGCATGAATTTCCAGGAGCTGCAAATCATGCCTGCTGCATGGCGCCTCCTCCAGGTTGGTCAGCTGGGAGGATCTGCAGACTCTAGGGGACGAGGAGGCGCGAGCCTGATTAATCTCCTCTGGGAGACTCCGAAAAAGTCTCTTGAACATAACGTAAACACTTGGGTTAATGACCCTCCCAAGGCTGAGCAGCTGTTGAATCAGTCTTTTCCTGTTATTTTTCTCCAGGCAAGTTCTTTTGTTCTGACCACAATACGCTGTGCTCAGACAACGAGCGACACCCATCAAAACACCAAAGGAGCACCACTTAACAGGCAAGTGGAAAATCGATTGATTAATTATCGACGGCCAAGAAGTTCAGGAGGAAGCCCGAATTAAGACAACAGAACAGACGTAATACGGTTCACGTCTTTCGGCACAATATAAACCTGATCTGCCTTGTGAATTCACAGCTCAACAAATCACCGTTTCACTAGGTGTTTATTAAGCAATGCAGTTCTTTTAAAAGCACTATGCAACACTGCGTGATCACTTTTATTTCACGATCAATGTCGGACTGCGAACATCAAACATACATGGCAAAAAAAGAAAAAGGTCCTGACAGCCGTAAACCTGAAGAGTTTTTATGTATTGAAAAGAAAGTAGAAAAACAGGCCTCAGTAACCATGGTACAACACAATACTACCATTAAAGGACATTAGTGCGTCTAAGCAGCGAGTGTTAACATTGTCACTGAAAATGAAACAAACCCTTAAAAAGGCAAAAGTATGAAGCTACTTTATCCTGCATACATAGATTTGCGCTGTGTGTGTGTAGTATATATATATATACACATATACACACACACACACACATACTACACAGTCTCATATATATATATATATATAAAACCGTGTGTGCTAGACCAACTCGCTTAAGACTTCTGCATGGTTAAACACTGTTGGTCGAGAGGACCCAGAACCAGAAAGGTTTGTGCTGACCTGCACCGCGGGTGAAGACGGTCCCCTCGGGCTACAGCACACTTGCTTTCTTTTGACTGACACAAATGTGACATTATGACTTCTGAGCAAAAATAAAAAGCTACCAGAAAAACGTAGTTCCCTACACGCTGGGAACCATAGAAAATTTACGCTTGCTTTTCCATGGGCCGCTTTTCAGTATTTTATATTACATTTGTACTCTCTCTCTCTCATTCCAAAAAAATGAAAATGAAATAATAATAATCCAGCCCCCACCCCCAAAATAATACGTAGTAAAAAATTTTATACAGCACCTTATCCCCAAGAAAATATCACACTATTTTAATATTTCTGGAACACCACAAGATCGATGGTTATTAGCAGAGCCTTTCCTGGCGATACAGCATCAAACATACAGCAGAACTGAAGCAGAACTCGACTGCAAACTCCTGTCAGCTGCTTTCAGACAGCGGGGCTTCGTTTTACAGGAAGTCGCATCCTCCCGCCTTGAGCTTACAGACGCGGTACCGCCATTGACTGGGACGATAATACTCCGTGTGTATACTGTAGTGTAAGCGGCATGTAGAGTAGCCATTGATATGCCAGTACCTTGATGAATGAAAACCAGTGTTGCAATATTTATGCATTTCTAAATCATGGCTTAGAAAGAAAGAAAAAAAAGGAAGAGTTTTCAGTTGAAATGTAGAGACCTCAAATTACAAATGGGTTTCAGGCAGTTTTAACAAGGAGGAAGTGACAGGTTTTAGTGTTCAAATGTTTTAACAATACCTTCATCGTGACAAGTGACTGACCTTCAGCACTCACGCTGATGTTGAGGATACAAACGTGTTTTTTAGGAAGTGACATCAGCACAATACATCATAATGACGGAAGTTTCTGGAAGCTTGCAGATGTCCAGCCGGTGACCACAACCCATCTGGGCGTGGCAGGGGGGTGGTGCTAATCATCTCCAACAGAGGCTGGGAACAGACAACGTATGCCAGAACAAAACGACCCCCTCAGTCTGAACTGGTCCTGGCCGTGTCGACGTCGTCCCCAGACTGACAAAGCAGGACTTTGTATACTCTCTGTAACGGGTCCAGATAGTTTTGGTAAAGGCAAAATCCCAGGGCAATATCGCAGAACGCAAAAGAAAAGGTGTTCATGTAGTGAGTTGCCACATAAAAAACAAACAAACTAGCAAACAACTAAAACCCTCCAACACAAGCTAATTTTCTGCTGAGCAAGAGAAAATAAACTCTGAGGCGTCGAACACGAGTTCGGTTTGGGTACGAGGACAAGGGTGAAAGGTTAGTGACGTAACACTGATGACTCTTGGCTCGGAGCAAGAGCCACAGAAGCATTGCGGACGTGGTGGGGTGCCGGCGCCGGTGGGGGCGAGCGAGGTGGTGGTGGAGGAGCTGATGGAGGCCCGAGCCGAAGCCTGGGGCTCTAGTAGAGCAGGATCCGCCGCTCGATGGCCTTGCGGCAGATGGGACACTCGCTCATGCGGTCGCCGCAGAGCTGGCAGGTTCCGTGGCCGCACATGAAGATCATGTTCTTCAGCCGGTCCAGACAGACGGGGCACATGGTCTGAGCGGAGACAAGCGAGCGGTTAACGGACACCTCCCCGGTTTAGAGTTCGGCTCAGCAATAAAAACGCGATGGTCTAGGCACGAGTTGCTAAACTGCGTCAAATCGTCACTGGGGACAAGTTCAGGACAGGTTCTTTGGCGCTCTCTGCCCATGCTTTGGAGAACCTGGACGATAAAGTGCTGTTGGCAATCCCGTCTCATGCCGGTCATTGAACTACACTTCACTTTGTAGAAACCCATAATCCTTTGGGCCACGCAAAAGCAACATGTCAACAAAAGTGGCCCTACAAATGGAAACCACGGTCCACCTACAGGCCAGTTTCCATGGTGGAGTCTTAGGACTCTTCACATCTCCTCATATACACCTAAATACAGAAGGTTCAATCCTGCTCTACAAACAGCCGACACATCCAATTTACCGCCGGCACGAAAGATAACCATTACAGGACTTTTAAACGAGGAAAAGCTAGCCCCCCTTTAAGAAACAGTCAGCCAGCCTGCAAGTCGAAATAAATGAGTCACGACGTCGGCCGTTTTGTCCTGTCCCGAATGCCACCGGTCCCGACGTACCTGCTCCTTGATGTCCTGCAGCTGCTGCTGGAGTTTCTGCACGTCTGCGTTGACGTTCGTGTTGTCCTTATCTCTCTGCAGGGCTGGGATGTTTCCGCTGGCTGCAAAGCAAAAGACGGAGAGGCGCTGAGCGCGACAGTACCGGCGCCACCTGCTGGTAGGAGACACCATCTGCCGTCAGCAGGCAACTTCTTAACCAATGGGCTTCAAGAAGTACCCTGACCAAGGGGTGGGGGTGGGGCTGTGGGAGGGACTTTTGAAACCCATCTGAAGTGAACATGATTACTGCAGTCACAATGAAGACAGTGGTCTTCATTCAGTATGGCTTAAATTCGTAGAGTGGTATGGTTTAAATGCCACCTAAGGCTAAAGTTCACGCACAGCATGGGCAGCAAGAGAGCCGTACACCTTCATAACCCTCACTCAAACACCAATGTGACCGACCAACACCTGCATGACCCCAACCGAGTCACCGAGTCGCTCACCTACAGCGACCAAGTGTGGAGGTTCTGGGGCCAGACGGGCCAGGTTGGGGGAGTGGGGGGTGATTCTGGGAGGAACAGAACCAAGGTGTGGGGGGGGGGATGGAATACTTACACCAACTCAGTGCCAGATTGTTGGGCTGGAGAAGGTCCTGCGGCCCCCCTGCCATTGAGTTTGAGCCCCCTGCTGAGAAGCAACCAGTAACAGTGTTATGTAACGCACGGCGTGCCTCACCCTGGGGCCCACCTGACCTGGCCTACAGCGTAGTTCCAGGAGGTGCTCGTTAGTGGGAGGCAAAAAGGCGGGAAAAGAGAAAGGCGGGTTAAGGTGACCAGGTGTTAAATATGCGAGGGCGGATCCTGCTTCGCCCGCTGTGATCTCAGGGGCGGGGCTAACACAGGAAGAGGGTGGAGGGGAATGGCTGCTGCAAGTCAGCGGAAACCGGTGTGAAGAGGGGGAAAAATAACTACATAAATTGCTCGGGGAAAAGTAGCAGCAGGAAGTCAAAAAGAGCAAGGGAAGAGTTCAGAGGTTAAAAGTCATTAGTGAACCGCAAAGAAGAAAAATCCAACAAAAAACATTCCACGGGGCTCATCAACAGAGACTCCCTTAATGAGTTTATACCAAACGCTCCATTTAAGCGCAGAGCTCAGTAAGCATGCTCTGAACTAAAGAAGAGTGCTTCTCTGCTCCGTGCTAATAACAGCTAACACCAGAACCAATGGTTCAAGGCCGTTTTTTTTTTCCTGCCGAGCAAAACGTGCCAAATACGGATTATTAACAACATGGGTTTAAAGAGAGAACCATGTTTCTTCAGAGCAGAACCTGAAGCTTCTGGCAACAGGCAGTGACGAGGAGTTCTATTCCCCGAGTCTCTTTTCCCGCTCTCAGGAGCCTTTTCATGGGTTCCTGGGCTAATCTCATCCACTTGCAGGCCTTCAAGACCCTCAAACGTGGAGGCCATGCGCATTGGTGTAGTTGGAGGGGGTCGGCGCTAACGGCGACGGCCCACCCGCAGGGGGCGAACACGGACGCTCGGCGAGCGGTGGAATCCCCATCTAAGGCGACATTTGGCCTTCGGAGCTGCGATCCCGGGGGGAGGGGGGGGGGGGCAAGGCGAGCCTTTGAGGATAAGAGGGCGTGCTGGACGGGGTCGCGGCAGAGGAGAGAACGGTTCCTGTGAGTGTGGATGTCATTTCATGGGGCTTTAAGCTACAAGTGACCCCTTATGACAAACAGAACCCAGGCGCAGGGAGGAGGGGGAGAGATAAGCAGTGGAAGCTGCATTCCTCTGTTGACTGGACTGTGTGTGTGTGTGTGTGTGGTCATTAGGGGCTCTATCTGACATCTAAGCGTGGTTACAAAGAAACAGATCCCTCCAAAAATAAATGCTGTATAAGTGAACTTGCACCAGTGTCCCTTTGAACTCAAACTAAACCAACATAAAGAGCAGAGACCAGGAGTGTTTTAATGATGGATGACGGTGAAAGCAAACTCAAGACAAAAGCATGATGAAATCCAAACACGGCGTACACAGTCGGGGCGTACCATTGTCCGCCTCAGTAGGGGCGCACCATTGTCCGCCTGATGCCTGTCTACATGTGTGCATCCCTAAAACACTTTCCCCAAATTTCTTCTCATCGTTTCTGCTGAAGTAACATTATACGAAACCCTCGGGCATTTTCTGACTGGAACTGCCCATGGCGAGGACCGACGCGCACGCTTATTCTGCTTCGGTTTAGGGGCGACAATCAAAAAAACTGGCAGGAAAGGCTTGAATGCTGGAGAGTCCATGCTGGGGCGGGCGGGGTCAGGTGAATGAGTAATTTAAGGGGTGGGGGGGGGGGGGGGGGGGGACGACTTGTATTAGTCACAAATGGGAGAAACTTGAGCAACAGCAGCAAGACGGACAACAAATCAGCGTGTGAAGCCAATGTAAACATGACTCATGGGAAAAGCGTAGAACAAAAGGAGAGAGAGAGAGAGAGAGAGAGAGAGAGTGAAAGCAAACAAAGGGAAACTTGTGGAAGTTCACTCACTAAGGTCCTCATCATCAGGGGCATCCTCCATACCTTTCCCTCCGCAGCAGAGCACGAAAGGAGTGCGGCGTTCCACCACCGCCCGACACTGGACACACTTCTTCATCAGGCTGGCGCAATCTGCAGGACACACACACACACACACACACACACACACACACACACACACACACATATAAGTATGGTGAAGGGGGGGGGGGGCTGCTTTCTCCTTAGCAGGCCAACAATGAGCTCCACTCGGGAGTGTCAGAGGTCACAAAGCCGTAGGGCCAAGAAAGCGGAGCGCGGGGGCCCATGCCAACTACACCACCCATATCCACCTACACCCCCCTCCCCCCCATTCCCATCCAGGGCTCTTGTGCAGAAGGAACAAACTGTACAGAAATGCAGGGGGTGCCAATGCCACAGGAGAAGACCACTAAAAAGACGCCAGCAGAACGGCTGGACGTACGAGAGGAGGATTCAAGCGTACTAATGAGTGACGGACTTGGAAGCAGTTAAGCAGAGCCGGCCAATCCGAAGCTCTCGTAGGTATTCTGGAGGGCGGGCTTGGCGTGGGGAGGACCCCGTCTCCCAATCACGGTCCACAATGCATCATTTGTTGACTGTTGATGCAATAATGTCCTCTGTGGGGCCGATATCACGGAAGGCTGTCGTACGCAGAAGAACTAACAAATCAGTTTTGCATGCTAAACGCAGTCCAGATGATTGTTCTGTCGGTGTTGGAAATAAAATATGCAGAATTTGTTTATGCAACACAAGCTAAATTTAACCACGTATCAAACTTTAGTGTGCCGTCAGGACCATCATAATTACAATTTACAGCAATGTAATGGCAGTATTGCATGTCCAGAATGTCAAGAGTCCAGACAGGCCTCAGAATCCCATTAGAAGTGCTCTCTCCCTGCACAGGGTCCAGTCTGACGAAGGACTCGCCAGACACTGACGAGTGCGGGGCTGGGGTACACCGACGGCCCGTCACCCCGAAAGGACTGGGAGGGACGGAGGCGGGGCAGGGGGAGGGGCCTGGAGGAGCAGGGGGAGGGGCCCGGAGGGGCAGGAGGATGAGGCGGGACTTACTTTCGCATGCGCACATGTGGCCGCAGGGCTGGAAGAGCACGGCCGCCTTCTTGTCGGAACACACCACGCACATCCTCGATCTGCAGGGGGAGGGGCAGAGAGAGAGGGGGAGGGGTTACCGTTACACGCCAGGCGTGCGGGGCGGGGGGAGTGCGTGTGCGGAGAGGGGGAGTGCACCTTGGTCCTGGACTGGACCTGCTCCTTGCAGATGAGGCACTTCTTGACGCGCGGCGAGCAGAGCGAGCAGGTGGCGATGTGACCGCAGGGGCC
The DNA here is from genome assembly GCF_052324685.1 of Brachyhypopomus gauderio. Taxonomy (NCBI): domain Eukaryota; kingdom Metazoa; phylum Chordata; class Actinopteri; order Gymnotiformes; family Hypopomidae; genus Brachyhypopomus; species Brachyhypopomus gauderio. The sequence continues at coordinate 4,312,048 of NC_135229.1, read as the reverse complement.
GAAGAGCGTGTCGCGCTTCATGTCCGAGCACACCATGCACTCCTCCAGAGCCTCGCTGGAGCTGTTCAGAGAGGGGCTGCGGGAGCCCACCTGCCCACTGGAGAGGGGGGGGATGAAGAAAAGATGGATGAAGAGAGAGAGAGAGAGAGAGAGAGAGAGAGAGTGAGAGAGAGAGAGAGAGAGAGAGAGAGAGATTATTAGAATTATTAGATAATTAGAATTGTTCATATTTTTCAATGAGTTATTCATGTTGAATGATAACACTGCTTTGGCAATACTGTAACTGAATATGGTCATGCCAATAAAGCTTATCGAATTGAAAGAGGTAGAGAGAGAGGTAGAGAGAGAGGTAGAGGGAGAGGTAGAGGTAGAGATAGAGGTAGAGGTAGAGAGAGAGGTAGAGGTAGAGAGAGAGAGAGAGAGAGAGAGAGAGAGAGAGAGAGGTAGAGAGAGAGGGGTAGAGAGGTAGAGAGAGAGAGGTAGAGAGAGAGAGAGAGAGAGAGAGAGAGAGAGAGAGAGAGAGAGAGAGAGAGGTAGAGAGAGGGGTAGAGAGAGAGAAAGGTAGAGAGAGAGAGAGGTAGAGAGAGAGGTAGAGACAGAGATGCACTTTCTTCTAAAATGTGAAAAATTCAGGCCAACACGTGAAATTTACATACACAAATTCAAAAAGAAAATCCCAAACTTCCAAACACTAACACAAATTGAACAACTAAAAATCATCCTAGGAGGGGGACACAGCGCCCCCCCTCGCTGCAAAATATGTATCTACATGTCACAGCCTGAGAGACAGTGGGAAACGACCCCCCCCCCCCCCCCCTTCAGTTTCAGAATGTAAATAATTATAATGATAAACTTTTCCTAAATGTTATCATATATTAGTATTATTAATATTATTATTATTGTTGTTGTTATTGTTATTTGTCAATATTATTATCATTGTTATTGTTGTTTTTTTTTAATGCTTTGGCAACACTGTACCTTACAGTCATGCTAATAAAGCTATATTGAATTGAAATTGAATTGAATTGAGAGGTAGAGGGTAGAGAGAGAGGTAGAGGTAGAGGTAGAGAGAGAGAGAGAGGGGTAGAGAGAGAGGGGTAGAGAGAGAGGTAGAGAGGTAGAGAGAGAGAGGTAGAGAGAGGTAGAGAGAGAGAGAGAGAGGGGTAGAGAGAGGGGTAGATAGAGAGAGAGAGAGAGAGAGGGGTAGAGAGGTAGAAAGAGGGGTAGAGAGAGGGGTTAGAGAGGTAGAGAGAGAGGGAGGTAGAGAGAGAGAGGTAGAGGTAGAGAGAGAGAGAGAGAGAGAGAGAGAGAGAGAGAGAGGTAGAGAGAGAGAGGTAGAGAGAGAGAGGTAGAGAGAGGGGGTAGAGAGAGAGAGGGGTAGAGAGAGAGAGGGGGTAGAGAGAGAGAGGTAGAGAGAGAGAGGTAGAGAGAGAGAGAGAGGTAGAGAGAGAGAGGTAGAGGTAGAGAGAGAGGAGAGAGAGCGCCACAGGCAAGAGAGTCCCCGTTGGCCCCCTGCTGCGTCCGGGCCGGGCCGTACCCACCTGGTCTTCTCTTTATGACACTTGGCCAGGGCCTTGCAGAGGCTGGGGTCGGGGCAAAGGTCGAGCGGGAGGACTGGCCCTTCTTGTTGCGCACGGTGAGGTCGGCGCCGTTGGCGGCCAGGAAGCAGGCGATGGAGGCGGCGCTCTTCTTCTCCGCCCCTTGCGTGCCCAGCCCCATGATGAGCTGCACACAGACAGGGTGGCAGTGCTGTCAGTTTGGCCAGTGGGCAGGGCATATTCCCCCACATTAACAGTTGATTGGCTAGATCACCATGGTGCAGTTTACAATGTTAACTGGAGTCCACCTGCTCAAAGCACATCCAGAAATGCAACGGGACAAACGCACAGTCCTGATAGCCAGCCAGCAAAACAGTAGCAGGTCCTTTACTGGGACCACAGCAACACGAGGCTTGTGTATTAAAGCAGCCAAAATATAACGGCTCACTGCTATTACTGGCATGGAGCAGCTGAATCAGACACAGCTCACGTGCAGGTTAATACCCGCTGCTCACAACTATGCCAGGAATTTGGTCATGGATGGTGAAGTTAAAACTCAACGTTCACCACATCAGTGATCGGCTCCTCACACCCCCCCCCCAACACTGACCCACCCAATTCCGGAGGCACCGTGGGGCTGAAATACAGCCACCAATAAACTCTAATTTTATATTTATCTAAAACCTTTAAGCGGAACGCATTCAAACAAGAGTCAGCAGATGTTCCTGTAATCAGCGGGTTTGACTAAAACTGATGCTGGTCCCAGAATCGCTGGATCATTTGAGCGCCGGTGTCCTGCCCCTACTGGTCACGGTACACGTCTCATTATGTTCAGAGACCGCCGGCTCCCTTCAGCAGGTGTTCATGGCCAATATCACATCAGCCACGCTGCACAGACGCTGCACTTTTCCCGCAGGGTCGCCGGTTTTGCTATATGAAAAAATAAAGTTCAGAAACGAGACGAGGTTAGCGTACGTGTCCTGGCTGACCCGTTTGGGTCGGCGCCGAACCCTCTCGTTTCTGTTGCTGGCACCGTCTGGCCTCGCCCGCCCCCACACACCGTCGCCGCAACGGAGTCGCTGGGGCCGGGGTAATTCGCACGCCCTCTGTTGGGTTGCCAGATTGGTGAAGGAAAGCACAGGGGGGTGATTTCAATTAGGCACTCGTCTCTGCGCTGGGGCGGGCGCGCCTGGCTATCGGGCCACGCCTCCCCGGCGGCCGCCACTGGTGCTCATTCGGCGGGTGGGCGGCTCGCTGCTCGTCTTCGGGATTCTCGCCAACGTCCTCCAGACAAGACGGCAGAAAAATAGTGCCACCCCCTGTTTTTTTTGCCGGACCCCCAGCCGAGTGGCCCTGTGACTGTTCAGACGGGTTACTAATGAAGAAGAGATGCGGCTCTGTCACCCGGGGCAGCGTCAGTCACCGTTAGCCCGGTGCGTTACGACACGGCAGTTACGACACTTTCCCCTCCCCCGCATCCTGGCTCCTCCCACATTCTACTCCTCTCTTCCATTCCCATTCAGATTTCCCCCCCCGGGAAGCTACAGGTGACAACGAATGCTGCCCCGCCCCTCCGATACAGCAGAGAAGATCTTTAATCACGGCTCAAACGGAACGAGACGCGCAGCACGCGGTCAGACGAGACCCCGCCCCCCCTACCGTGTTCTTGGACGGCTCCCAGGGCTCCACCTTGCTGACGGTCCTGCATAGTCCTGCAGCTGGCGGAGCTGCGACAGCGTGTGGTGGCGCAGGGCCTCGTGCAGCGGCGTGTCTCCATCTTTGTCCTGCACGTCCAGCTTGGCCTCGGCCCTCACCAGCAGCTGCACGGGGGGGACACGGGGGGGGACACGTCCGGGTTAAAAACCAGCCGCTGGCCTCGGGTGAGGTGTGAATTCAAACACATCTTCCATTTTGAAGGTGATAATATTCATGATTTAATTCACACTTAAGAGAATAGAGAGAAATACCCTCCTGGGGATTTATTAATTTAAAAAAAAAGCTCTTGTTCACGTTATTAAAATGTTAAGGTATCTTAATAGCACAAACTTACTCAAAACATGGCATAATGAACTTGCAAAAGGCCGTTAAAATTCCTAAACTTAGGATCACACACTTATGTAAAACTGAGATCAATTGTCTAAAATATATAAGTTTTAATGTTGAAGCTGTAGCTCTATAGAGAAGGACCAAGAACACTTCACTGCATTTATCCTTCCTTAACCCTCTATGGCATGGTGTAGCCCTCAGGCAACAAACCACTATTTCTCCCCCCACACTGCCTCTTTAAATTTTTTTTGGTAAAACATCACATTTTTAAATCAGCTGATAAGTCTGGCACCAATAAACATTGGTCTGGGTGTGGGTGTGTCTTTCACCTGGGGGTGGAGCACTCCTTTTTTGGAGCATAGCATGCTTGGACACACTGCTAGCAAAAGGTAAGATCAATATCACTTTCACATGTTTAAATGTTTTAAATTTGTATTAAAAAATATCTGTGATGTGCATGAATATGTGAAAAAGCATATTTGATTGAGTAAAGACACTTTTTCTCTTTATCTATATTCTAAAATTTAGGTTTTTCATTCGTTGCCTCAGGGCAACATTGCGCAGTTTAGACCACTTTAGTTTGTACAATGACATGTTCATGGATGGAGATGTGCAGGGACTCAGTTATTTACATAACATTGTTTTTGCTGTCCTATCAACCATTACTCACAGGAAAAGGATGCAAGAACATGTTATGGGTGTAAGGAACATGATCCATCAGTTAGGGTCAAACCTTAGGACAGTGAGGACAGTGAGATGAGGACAGTGACGGGGAAAATTTGGATGATGATGGTCCAGTCATACTGAACATACTGTATGTAATGTGTGTGTGTGTGGTGTGTGTGTGTGTGTGTGTGTGTGTGTGTGTGCGTGTGCGTGTGTGTGTGCGTGTGTGTGTGCGTGTGTGTGTGCGTGTGTGGTGTGTGTGTGTGTGCGTGTGTGTGTGCGCGCGCGCGCATCAGCGGGCTATGACAGTTGTATATGACCTATTGTAATTTTATGCTTTATGGTTTCTTTTGAAAACAGATGAAGATGAAGATGATAATGATGTATCAGAGGAAGGTGTTTCAAACATACCTTGGTGGAGAACACACCACAGTCCCAACATCACTAATTTGCAGGCCAGCCTTCCAAAATCAGACAATATTGTGTCCCTATATCAACACTTCCAGATATTTTTTCTGAAGGCATTCTGGAAGTTATTATAGAGCAGTCAAATTTACAGGGGTTGGACAATGAAACTGAAACACCTGGTTTTAGACCATAATAATCTATTAGTATGATGTAGGGCTTCCTTTTGCAGCCAATACAGCGCCAATTCGTCTTAGGAATTACATATACACGTCCTGTACAGTGGTCAAAGGGACTTTAATCCATTCTTCTAGTGGCCAGGTAACTACATGATGCTGGTGGAGGAAAAGGTTTCCTGACTCTTTCCTCCAAAACACCCCAAAGTGGCTCAACAATATTTAGATTTGGTGACTGTGCAGGCCATGGGGAGATGTTCAAACTTCACTTTCATGTTCATCAAACCAATCTTTCACCAGTCTT